>NC_063348.1:11073081-11090961 GCF_021869965.1 Rhincodon typus
CCTTCTTTTTTGTCAAATAGCTCATTTTCTGTCAATTACCATGCCTTCTGTCAATTTCCTTGCTTTCAGACAAGGTTCACTTCCAACATGTATGTTGGGGGAAATTGTGAGGAGCTTAGGAGAAACATT
This sequence comes from Rhincodon typus, assembly GCF_021869965.1. NCBI lineage: Eukaryota > Metazoa > Chordata > Chondrichthyes > Orectolobiformes > Rhincodontidae > Rhincodon > Rhincodon typus. The sequence goes on from NC_063348.1 coordinate 11,073,211, forward strand.
TTTGTTCAGAACCATGGAATTGTTGCAGATTGTAAAGAGGCCATTCAGCCCATCAAGTCTGCACAAAGTATTCCAAAGGAGCAATTCACCTTTTATTTGTGGGCGGAGGGATTTGCACTCAATTCAAATGGAGGCTGATAACTTTTATTTGGAAACCCCAAAATTCTCACTCTCCTGGCTGGCATTTCCACTCAGTTTCCACCTGGCAAGCCACATCTACTGGCATGGTGGTGGTGATGGCAGAACTGATTCCTAGCCCTTGTTCCTCTCCAAGAGAATCATACACTATAAAACCACGTAGCAAACAGGAGGAAGCCATTCAGCCCACTGAACTTATGTGTATAGGATGGGCCGGAGGGTTAAAAGTTAATCATGATATTCGACAGCTGCATAAGAAAATAGATTGTGTAGGATGGGAAGATAGGTTGGGAAAGTTAATGATGACACTCGACAAGCTGCATGACCTTGAGTGAGCACTGTGAACATTACTTTACAGGCTGAACCTGACACCTGCAGCTTGTTTTTCTGTAGCTGTGTTTTCTGTACTAGCCAGCAACTTTGCCTTCTGTGTCTGCTGTTCTCTGTGCTGGCTGTTTGTTACGCTGTATAAGAGAGAGAGAATTTCGTTCCAAGTCACTGAACTCCACCTCGGACCAGGATTGTGAACCGCGCCAGGGACAACCTCCGCCTCCAGACCAGCTGTCAATCAAGGGGTCCCCGATGGGCAGAAGGGCATGAGTCTTATCATTTTTTTCCCTCTCTTTTTTATTCTTTTTATTTACTTAATAAATGTTCCTTTTTCTCATCTTTTATTATTACTCAATAAATGTTCGTTCTTAAGCAAATTGCTGTTATTAACCCTTCTCTTAACTACTTTTAATCAAATCCAAAAAGGACTGGTTGGATACACTCTGTGATCCAAGACACTACGTTAGCCCTTTGAGCCAACTATTCATTTACTATCCAAATCCTCTTTTCTTCCTGAGTCCTGTAATTTATTTTTTTAAGTATTTATTATTATTAAATATTTGCTTTTGAAAGGTCCTACTGAAACTGCTTTCAGCACCTTTTACGCAATGTATTTCATAGAGAAACAACTCACTGCATAAAGAAATTTGCATCTCCCCGCTGGTTCTTTTGTCATTTAGCTTAAAACTATGTCCTCTTCTTACTGACCACACTGCCACCTTCTCGCAGTACAATCGATCAATCTGCTCATAATTCTGAAAGGAGCAAGTCTCATCTACCTTCCCTAGCCTAAGGATGCTAGGACCCAAGAGTAGAGTTCCCAACAAGAAATCTGGTTGATATTCACTGACCCAGACGCTTCACGTCAGCTCTGATGAAGAGATATCTAGACTCGAGACGTTAGCTTGCTCTCTCTCCACAGATGCTGCCTGATCCACTGTAATTTCCAGCATTTTTTTGGTTTCAGACCAAACTAACCTGTCCTGACCTGATTACTACTACAATAAAACAGTGCATGTGGCTTACTTACTGAGGTACTGGAGCATGAGAATCACATACAATGGCGGACAATCAATGCATCCCATAAGCAATGCTCCTGTTGTAAAACTGAATATTCTTTTGGGCAAAAGGTTTCAGAAAACCGAAATATCACAATGGAAGAAGTATTCAACATTCTAAAACTGGAAAAATGAAGAAGGAAAAACAGGAATGGGTTATTTCAAGGATCGATAAGAGAGCACAACAGCTGACTGATATTCATGTTAAAAGAAGGATTTCATGCAGAGTTTCAGCAACATTTTTAGTTCTCTTGTGGGATGCAGGTGTTGTTGGCTGGGGCAGCATTTGTTGCCCATCCCTAGTTGGCCTTGAGAAGGTGGGAGTGAGCTGTCTTCTTGAACCACTGCAGTCCATGTGCTGTAGGGAGACCCACAATGCCTTGGAATTCCAGGATATTAACCTGTTGACACTGAAGGAACACTTGTGCATACATTTGGTTCTTCCTGTGCTACATACCATTCACTAGTTGGGAAGGAGAATGCTGACCCTGTTCCAATATTGCTGAAATAACTCCATGGAGGTTGGTATCCCGTCACCAAATCACATGAACTGCCCTTCACTTTAGCGCTGCCTCAGTCCTAGTCAGCGATAGGAATGGCAGTAAGTCTGACATTCCTGTTTATATCTGTCAGCCAGGGCTTCCTGATCGGACCAGGTTAACAGTCTCAATCAGGGAACTCACACTCTATGATGTCGGCTTGACTGACCTCGTTATAATCACTACAACTGCAATTACTCCAGTGCAGTGCTGAGGGAGTGCTGCACTGTCATAGGCAACAAAGTAAAATTACAACACCACCTGCCCTCTCAGCTGGACCAGAAAGGTTCCAAAACACAATCTGAAGAAGCAATTGTTTAGGCAATATTCAACGACTGTTCCTGTACACAACATGTTCAAGTGACAATAGGGAAAATCACATTTTGGACCTGACTTTTAGCACTGACCCAAATGTTATCTCAAATGTCGATTTGTGAACTCCTTGGCTAACTCGGATCATCACATAACTAGGTTTAATTTTACTTGCCAATTAGAGGGGACTGACAATCTAATGCTGGCCCCAGATTTTATGAGGCCTAATGTTACTAAAATAGCTGAAGATCTAACAAAAAGCAAATGGGTAACCTCATTAGTGAGACAATTACGTACAAAAGACAAATAGGTTCTATTTAAAGCAATTTTCAAATATAATTAAGCCATGTTTGGTTAAAAAAGGCACATGAAACAGAAGGCATTCTATGTACTCGAGGTATTTAACTCGCAAGAGAACAGGGGAAAATATTGTTTGCAATTAAGGAAGACAAAAATAGCCGTATGATTAGCCAAAAATCTCTAGAAAAGCAGATGGTGTCTAATTGCAGAAATAATAACATTTTTTTAATCTATGTCAAAAGATAATTAATTACTGTATCAAACTGCTAATCATATTAGCCCAGATTAAAACTGATTCCCAGTTCTGTTGTGATTCAGTTCACACAACCTCACCTCTGAATTGCTAGGCTCTGGATTCCAGTCCCACTCCAGGACTTGAGCACAAAAGTCAAGATAACATCCAACGCAATTCACTGTGGTGCTGCTATCTTTCACTTGAGGCTTTAAACCAAGACCCCATCTGACTGCTCGGGTGGATGTAAAAGATCCCATGATTTGAAGGATTGTCGAAGTGAGTGTGCTGTCCAGCATTTATCGTTCAATCAACTTCACAAAGACAGATGTTTGGATCATTACAGCATTACTGCTCGTGGGTACACGCTCAGTGTAGGTTAGTCACATTATTTCCAATTTTACTGGGAGGTGATGGGCTAGAGGCATCACCATTAGGTTATTAATCCAGAGATTGAGGTAACACTCTGGGGCCAGGGTTCAACTCCTGCTACCTGCCTGTCTCACTGTCCACACCCTGTCTGCTCTTCCCAGTGATGCTGCTGACCTGTCTCAGTGTCTAGACCTCAACTTTACCTCTCAGTGATTCTGTTTGTCTGTCTCAGAGTCTACACCTCACCATCTCCTCTCCCACAAATTTAAAAAAAAAGGATTTTAGAGTCAAGACAATGGGAGGCTTCAACGATCCTAATTTAGATGGTGGAAATAAACAGAGTAAAGAACAAAGAAGGGGAGAGAATCCTATAATGTGAGCAACAGAACTTTCTATATCAGAGTGTTTGCAGACCAGTAAGAAAGGAAGCATCTCAGTCTGGGGAATATAATGGGGCAAGTGGATCATGCTTCAGAGGGTGAGCATTTGGGAAAGGGTGATTGTAATGCCGTTAGATTTCAAATTTTAATAGAAAAGGACAAGAAAAAAATCAACAGTGAAAATATCCAACTGGGAAGAGATAAAATGGAATGTGGATCAAATCAAAGAGTGACTGATAAAATAGTGAGTAGTAAAATAGTATAATGGGAGGCCTTCAGTGAGGAGATGGTTCAGATGCAAGCTAGATGCATTCCTAGAATGGGGGAAGGAAGGATATTCAAAATTATAGCTCAGTGGATGACTAATAGATACAGGAGTTAAAATGAAACATGAAATCAAGGTTCATGACAAGTGTTGGGTCCACATTTCATTCGAGAAACAAACAGAATACAAAATATGCAGTGAGAAACTCAACAAGGAAATAAATTGAGCACATGGAAACGTGGGATGACCAAATGGAGGCACAGATTTGAAGGCAAATCTGTTAGTGCTGTGAACCCAGCACATTAGTGCAAAAGACAAGACTGTAGTATTCGTAACATTCTTCAGCAAATAGTGCCAAGTGGATGATCCATCTTGGCCTCCTCTAGAGGTCCCCAGCATCACAGATGTCAAGCTTCAGCCTGTTCAATTCACTTCATGTAATATTTAGAAACAGTTGGAGGCACTGGATATTGCAAAGGCTCTGGGCCCTAACAACATTACAGCAACGGTACTAAAAATTTGTCCTTCAGAACTAGCTGTTCCCCTCGACAAGCTGCTGCAGTACATCTACAACACTGGCATTTACCCAACAATATGGAAAATTGCCCAGCTATATCCTGAATACAAAATGCAGGACAAATTCAACTCAGCCAATTAATACACCATTAGTCTACTCACGATCATTAGTAATGCCATAATATGGAGACAGGCAGTTGAACCAAATTAGCCTTCCTGCTCTGTAGTCGCAAGGCAGCTAAACTAAACTATCAAAGACACCCAATAGTTACTCCAGTGCTTCCTAACCAAATTTTTGAATAACCAATCCCAGACTTAACTTCAGCAGAGAGAAGATTAAATGACTTGGGAAGCTCATTAACATCTGTGCTTTAAACCTAAAACATTTGTTTTCAGTCCCCATTCACATAGCTGACAGACAAACAGACAAACAAACACAGTTTAGGAATAAATAAAAGAAAATAACAAAAGTGTCCAGATTACTCACAATGCATTATTTCACAGGCATAGATGTGGACTCCTTGGCTGCTTTTGTGAAACATCAATCAGGATCACCTTTTCAGTCCACCCAGAGGCAACAACATTTCTAACTCAGCTCTCTACGCTTTGAGCTTCCAGAAGTTGGTGAATCAGAATAGGTAGCGATCTTTCAAATCTCCATGCTGCCTCAGCAGCAGCCCAGAGTTATCTCTCAGAAAGCATACTTCAAAAAAGCTACTTTAATTTTGGTTCTGCTTTGATAGACTGATTGACTCTTCCCAAGGTATTGATTAGCATTCAACAACTGCATAGCGGGCATAGGGTCTCTTCCAGACATGCCAGAACCAATTTGTAGGTACTGACGTTGTTAATAGCCAACCTCTGCTATCTTTTAAAATATAAATTCTGAGGTCGCTGCGTCTGTTAGAACCTTTTTAATCAAGGCTCAGCCTGCAGTTAGCCTCCAGGCTTAGCCTCACAAACAAACAAAGCTTGTTAGTCTGTCCTTTTCCTTTTAGCACAAATCCCAAAGTCCACCAGTCATTTCCAACTCATAATTCAAGACTGATAAAAGAATAAAAATAATGGAAAATCAGCTAGGGTTCTAACAGTAAAGTGATGGAAGGTGTCATCAACAGAGCTTTTAAGCAGGACCTGCTCAGTAATAACCTGCTCAGTGACGCCCAGTTTGGGTTCCACCAGGGGCACTCAGTTCCTGACCTCATTACAGCCTTGGTTCAAACATGGACAGAAGAGTTGAATTCCAGAGGTGAGGTGAGAGTGACAGCTCTTGACATCAAGGCTGCATTCAACCAAGTGTGGCATCAAGGAGCCCTCGCAAAACTGGAATCAATAGATATCAGTGGTTAAGGTCAAAATTGGCACAAAGGAATACAGTTGTAGCTGTTGGAGGTCATTCATCTCAGCTCCAGGGCATCTCTGCAGGAGTTGCTGAGAGTACTGTCCTAGGCCCAATCATTTTCATCTGTTTCAATGATGACCGTCCCTCCATCATAAGGTCAGAAATGAGGATGCTCGCAGATGATTGCACAATGTTCAGCATCCTCCGCAACTCCTCAGATACTGAAGCAGTCCATGTTCAAATGCAACAAGGTCTGGACAATATCAAGGTATGAGCTGACATGTGGCAAATAATATTCATGCCACACAAGTACCAGAGAATGACCACCTCAAACATGAGAGAAACTAACCATTTCCCTTTGAAATTTGAAGGCGCTACCATCACTGTATCCCTAACTATCAACATTCTGGAATTACAGCTGACCAGAAACTAAACTGAATGAACCATATAAATAAGCTGTTAAAAGAGCAGGTCAGAATCTAGGAACCCTGCGGTGAGTAATTCACCTCTTGACTCCCCAGAGTCTGTCCATTATCAACAAGGCACAGGTCAGGAATGTGATGGAATACTTCCCCCTTGCTTGAATGGATGCAGCTCCAACAACACTCAAGAAACTTAACAGCATCCAGAGCAAAGCAAACTGGTTTGTCAAGCTGGAACTTATGCTAAATCTTTGAAAGAAAATGGTTAGGCACTGGTTGAATTAACTAACTCAGGATACCACACTCAAGGAGCGATATCAATGCTTTAGGTAGAGACAGAAGAGATTTACTAGCATTATACCAGCAATGAGGTACTTTATTGAGTTTGAAAGATTAGATAAAGTAGAATCTTTTTCTTAGAGAAAAGAATGTCAAGTAGAAACTTGATGCCATTCAAAAATCAATGAAGCATTTTGTAGTGCAAAGGGTGGGAGAGTGGTTGCTGGAGAAATGGGGGTCACCCAATGAAGGAGGAGTCAGCTTGTGAGTTGCTGAAAATGTTATTGAGGGAGAAGGTTTCTTGCTTCATTCGATACCTGTTCTCCTGTCCTGACCATAGCTTTTGCCTTCTCTGACCTGGAATTAAATTGGCTGATGTCAGAATGGTATACCCTGCCCCATATTTACGTGCAAGTCATGTGCCAACTGCGCCCATCTACAATTTGTAATGAGATCGCATGCGCACCAGCTCCCGAACACGTTTGCAGAAGTGGCATCCCATTCCAAACCTGCTGCCTGAAATGCCACCCACAGTGTCAGCAGTCGTGAGTGTCAGATGTCCTCAACACCAGCAGATTTGTTCATTATTAATCAGGCAAACAGTGACTTCCTCATGGCAATGTAGTTTTTAAACTGGCTAAATGTTAGCTCTGATCCCAGGAGATTTCAGCACAGCTTCATCTCAGCGACACAACTCTCATCAAGCATAACCCCAGCACCACTGTTTATCAAACAGGAATGTTATAAAGTCAGATGCCACTAGATGTGATCAAATGCACTGTTAAACTTCTCCAGTAGCAATTATATCTTCAGACAATTCATAGGGGCATTATTGGACTAAATGTTGTACCTTGCCCTACAAGGAAATATTGGGACAGCTGACCAAAAACCTATCACAGAATCGTGGAATGTTTATGGCACAAAAACAGGCCGTTCAGCCCGTCATTTCTGTGCTGGCTGTCTGTAAGAAAAATTCACTCATTGCCTTTGCCTGTACAGTCTTCCTTTTCCTTTCTCAATCCTCTCTTGAAAGCCTCCATTGATTTTGCCTCCACCCACTCTCAGGTGATATATTGCTGTCTGAAAATATATACTTTTTCTCACATAACCCACTGCATTTTTTTATCAAATATTTAAATATAGCCCTTCTTGTTCCTGGTCGCTGTCCCTTAAATGTTCCCCTACTGAAACACAATCTACTTGCTCACCTCTCCTCATTCCCAAGAACCAAGTCAAGTAATGCCTCCTTTCTTGAAAGGGTTGCTTTACATGCTGCAGTTGAACATTCACCCGAACAGGCTCTATGCACCCAATCCTACTATCCCAGTATACTTCCAGTCAGTTCTGGTCTCCCTGCTATGGGAAAGATGTTGTTAACCTTGAAAGGGTGCAGAAAAGATTTACAAGGTGGTTGCCAGAGCTGGAGGGTTTGAACCATAGGGAAAGGCTGAATAGGTTAGGGCTATTTTCACTGGAGTGTTGAGGGTTGAGCGTGATGCTATAAAGATTTATAAAATCATGAGGGGCATGGATAGGGTGAATGGCTAAGGTCTTTTTCCCAAGGTAATGGAATCCAAAGCTAGAGGCCATAGGTTTAAGGTGAGAGGGGTAAGATTTAAAAGGGACCTAAAGGGTAACTTTTTCAAGCAGAAGATGGTGTGCGTACGGAATAAGTTGCCAGAGGAAGTGATGGAGGCTGGCATAATTACAACATTTAAAAGGCATCTGAATGGGTACATGAATAGGATTTAGAGGGATATGGGCCAAATGCTGGCAAATGGACTAGATTAATTTCGGATATCTGGTTGGCATGGATGAACTGGACCAAAGGGTCTGTTTCCATGCTGTACATCTCTGTGACTCAATGACTAAATAAAATCCCTCATTTTAACTATTCTGTCATTCTTGCATCTCTGCAGTTCCCTTGCAAATTTATTCCTCTACATCTGCCCCATAGGTTAGTATCCTGTAAGCATCACTGACCAAGGTAAGCGGGTCTGTTTCGTTCATCGGCTCTAGCCACGTCGATTCTGCCCTTGATCCCTCTGGGACGTCCTCTCTGCAGTTTGGCAATGCTGGCCTTAATCAAAAACACTATCTCTTCTCCTTTGCTGTGATTTCTGAACTCTGTGTATTCACCAATATTTCCAGAAAGCAATCAGGAAAGCTACTAAAATGTTATGTTTTATTGCAAGGCGTATTGAATGGGAGAGTAAGGAGATATTGCTTCAGTTACACTGGGCATTGGTGAGACTGTATGTTGAGTACTGTGTACGATACTGGTCACTGTACTTACAGAAGGTTGTTAATGTGTTGGAAGCAGTTCAGAGACGGTTTACCAGGCTAATAGCTGGAATGAGTCGATAGGCCTATTTCCTCTGGAGTTTAGAAGAATCGCAGGTGACTTAATTGAAACACATAAGATCCTGAGGGGACTTGACCAGACAGATGTGGAAAGGTTGTTTCCTCTTTTGGGAGAATCTAGAACTAGGGGTCACAGTTTAAAAATTAAATCTCACCCGTTTAAGACAGAGATGAGGAAATGCTTTTTTTCCTCTCACGGAGGGTTGTGAGCCTTTGGAATTCCATTCCTCAAAAGGCAGCAGGCCCAGAATCTTTAAATATTTCTAAGGCAGAGGTAAGTCGACTCTTAATTACCAAGGGGATGAAAGATTATCAAAGGATAAGCGGGAATGTAGAGTTGAGGTTAAATCAGTTCAGCCATAATCTTATTGAACAGTGGAGCAGGTTCAAAGGGCCAAGTGGCCTACTCTTGTTCCATGTTTGTGTATTCATATTTAAACCCTGGTCCTGCCCTTCTTTGGGCCAGGTATCCGCTATAGTGAGAGCGTCATATTTGTAAGTGGTTACCTGCATCCATAGTCTTATTTACCAAGCTAATTGATATTCATTATGTATGTACTTTAACATACATGTACAGTAACCCTAATTTAGACTTTATTTCTTTCTCCTTTACTCTTATATTGCCTAATAATTTACTATTTCCTCCATTGAGAGACAGTGGGGTAGTGACAATATCAGTGGGTTAGTAATGTGACTCCATGTTCATTCTGAAATGGCCCAGCAAGTCAAAGGGCTGGCCCATAACATTTTGCGGTCGATGGTGATACACACAAGCCATGGCAAAATGAAAACAAAAACGCCCTTGTCTCTCCTACCTGTGTCTCCCAATATTATTTACACCTCAGCTTCACTCTCTAGTATCACCTACTGCTCCTCACAATCCCTCCAAATTCACTTAAATTCTCTCCAGTGAGCACAGGCAAATTGCCCCACAAGAAATCTGTCCCAGCTCTGTTTGGGTGCATTCTACACAGATAGGTCACATCTTCTCCAGGGCTGGTCCCAATGAACCAGGAATCTCTCTCTTGCACCATATTTCTGGCTACATTATGCTGCAGGCTGTTCACCCTCCCTCCTCAGGGTATTTGGCAACTCTGAATCCTTGACTCTGATACTAGGGAGGTACATGCCATTGTGGATCCATCTCTGTGCCTGCAGGAACCTCTGCCTATTGCCCTACAATACAATCTCCCATCACTATTGCACTCCTAATCTTCTTCAGACTCTCCCGTGTAGAGCCAGGATTAGTTGTAACTTTACTCTAAGAATAGCTACCGAATATTTGTGAAAGATGCTATGACATTGTGGTGTCACAGCAAGTGGAATGGAACCTGGACCCGAACGATTCCCAAAAAGATCTTCTGTCTTACCGTCCTCTGTAGAGTTTTGTTACTCATTCACGGGATATAAGTGTCTCTGGCTGGCCAGTATTTATTGTCTGTTCCACGTCACCCTCAGAAAGTTTGTGGTAAGCTGCCTTCTTGAACTGCTGCTATTGGTAGACCCACAATGCCCTTAGAGAGAGAGTTCCAGGATGTTGACCCAGTGAGACTGAAGGAACGGTGATATATTTCCGAGACAGGATGGTGAGTGGCTTGGAGGGGAGCTTGGAGGTGGTGGTGTTCCCATATGTCTGCTGCCCTTGTCCTTCTAGATGGAAGTGGTCATGGGTTTGGAAGGTGCTGTTTGAGGATCTTTGGTGAATTTCTGCAGTGCATCTTGTAGATAGTACACACTGCTGCTACTGAGCGTCGGTGGTGGAGGGAGTGGCTGCTTGTGGATGTAGTGCCAATCAAGTGGGCTGCTTTGTCATGGATGGCGTTGAGCTTCTTGAGTGTTGTTGGGGCTGCACCCATCCAGGCAAGTGGGGAGTATTCCATCACACTCCTGGCTTGTGCCTTGTAGATGGTGGGCAGGCTTTGTGGGGTCAGGCATTGTGTTATTCATTGCAGTGGCATCTGACCCACTCTTGTGGACATGGTATTTATAGTCTAGATTAGTTTCTGGTCAATGGAACCCCCAGGATGTTGATAGTGGGGGATTCTGTGATGGTAACACCATTGACCATCAAAGGGCAATCAAGTTAGATTCTCCTTCACTGGAGATGGGTCATTTTCTAACCGTTTTATGGTGCAAACGTTACTTGCCACTGGTCAAACTAAGCCTGGATATTGCCCGGGTTTTGCTGCATTTGGACATGCTCCAGTATCTGAGGAGTTGGGAATGTGGCTGAATGTTGTACAATCATTGGCAAACATGCCCACTTCTGACCTTATGATGGAGGAAAAGTCAGCTGAAGATGGTTGGGCCTAGGACACTACCCTGAGGAACTCCTGCAGAAATTTCCTGGAGCTGAGATGACTGACCTCCAACAACCACGACCATCATCCTATGTGCCAGGTATGATTCTAACCAGTGGAGTGCTCACCCCATGATACCCATTGATTTCAGTTTTGCTAGGGCTCCTTGATGCCACACTCATTTGAATGCAGCCTTGATATCAAGGGCTGTCACTCTCACCTCATCTCTGGAATTCAGCTCTTTTATCCATGTTTGAAACAAGGCTGTAATGAGGTCAGGAGCTGAGTGGTCCTGGCAGAACACAAACTGGACATCACTGAGCAGATGCTGCTTGATAGCACTGTTAATGACACCTTCCATCACTTTACTGATGATCAAGAGTAGACTGAGGGGATGGTAATTGGCTGGGTTGGAATTGTTCTGCTTTTTGAACAATTTGCCACTCTATTGCGTAATGCCCATGTTGTAACTGTACTGGAACAGCTTGGTGAGGCATGTGGAAGGTTTTGGAAAACAAGCCTTCAGTACTTTTGCCAGAATGTTATCAGGGCCCGTAGCCATTGTAGTATTCAGTGCCTCCAACCATTTCTTAATATTACACAGAGTGAATCAGGTTGGCTGAATACCTGTGATGCTAGGGATGACTTGTAGAGATGGATCACTCACTGGGCACTTCTGGCTGAAGTTAGTTGCAAATATTTCAGCCTTATCTTTTGCATTGATCTGCTGGACCTCCCCATTATTGAGTGTGGGGATACTTGTACAGCCTCATCCTTCAGTGATTTGTTTAACCATCCACCACCATCATGACTGGATGTTGAAGGAACGTTGACCATAAGTTTGATCCATTGTTTGTCGAATCATTTAGTTCTGTCTATTATTTGCTGTTTGACATGCAAGCAGTCCTGTTATCTAGCTTTATCAGCATTACACCTTTTCAGGTATGCCTGGCGCTGCTTTTGGCATACCTTCCTGGAATCTCCATTGTATGAGTTTGATTCCCTGGCTCGATGGTAATGGTTGATGTGCCAAGCCATGAGGTTGCAGATTGTGCTAGAGTACAATTCTGCTGCTGTTGATGACCCACAGCATTTCATGGATGCCCAGTCTAGAGTTGTTGGATCTTTGAGGAGAATGTCCCACTTAGCACGGTGATAGTGCCAGACAATACAGTATTCTCAATGTGATGGCAGGGCTTGGTCTCCACAAGGACTGTGCGGTGGTCCCTCTTACCGATACTGCCATGGACAGATACATCTGCAGCTGTCACATTCATAAGGATGGGGTCAAGTAGGTATTCCCCTCTGTTTGGTTCCCTCACCACCTGCTGCAGACCCAGTCTAGCGGTTATGTCCTTTGGAACTCGAACAGCTCGATCAGTAGTCCTGCTGCTGAGCCAGACTTGAGTCTCCCACCCAGAGTGCATTCTGAGCCCTTGCCACACCCAATGTTTCCTCCAACTGGTGCTCGGCTTAGAGGAGCACTGATTCAACAACTGCAGGTAAGGTGGTCATCAGCAGGGGGTTTCCTTGCCAATTTGTGACCTGATGCTATGAAAGTTCATGGGGTTCATTTCTTTTTTTTGAGACTTTTTAATGTATTGATACAGTTAAGCACAGCATTGTGGGTCCAGAGACAGATGCTCCAGGGTGACCAGGTAAGGACATTTTGCCTAAAGGACATTAGTGAACCAGATGGGTTTTCACAGCAGTCCCTAATGGTTACCAGAACTTTGATCCAAATCAAATTCAAATCTGCTGTCTCCATATGAGTGTGGATGGTTAATTCAGTGATAAAACTAATATGCCATCGCCTCCCCACCTAAGAAATGGAATTCTCTGTGCAAACCTCTTACGTTTAATAAAAGCTTGTTGCTGTTCATTCACAGGTGTGTAGACTATAGCCTGTACAGCCAAGCTAGCCATGGACGTAGGACTGGTTGCACAGTGCAGATAAACCTTTACTTCCATCTGTATTCAGATATTAATCCTGGTTGCAGGATGCAGTACATTCAGGAGATGCCTGAACCATCCTATCGATTACTTCTTGACACATTCCCTCTTTCCATTCATACTCTCACTGCAGAGTGACCTCTGTAAAGGTGTTATCCTAAAACTGCTGATCCTCCGCAATGTCCCTGTAGTGACTCCAGCTGCTGCCAACATTTTGAAACCCAGAACTCGAGCAGCTGGACCTGCAAGATGCTGAAAGTACATCAGAGTTCCCACAAAGTACAGGAATCACATCTTCATGATGCATGTTGCTGATTTCTAATGGAGCAGTTCAGCAGAATTTGAGAAATGTGCCACTATTAAGATTAAGGTTGAATTCAAAGTTGAGAAACATTCTTATGGAGCTTTTGAATCTATTGATTTACATAGTAAGCAAAATGGGTCTGGACTACTTATAAATCGACTGTCCTTATTTGTGAAAATAGGTTCTCTGAACCCAGTTATTCGTACTAAGTCTGTACAGAAAACTGATGTAATATTTAGACAGCCAATTGCAAAGCTTAACTGATCAGTTGAATGGGTTGACTGGACTGGACTAACAAAGGATTGTAAAAAATGCTCTGACCGCTTATGCACTGGCTCTGACAAGGATGTGTACTGAATGTACTAAACCTACTGATGTTATGTTGATAATTGTTCAAAATGTAGAGCCCACAAAATGTGTGAGTGAGAAAAGTTGTATGGAACAAACAGTGTTTTACACGTATGGACTGAAAATGGTAATACACAGGAGCCAGTATAGACTGGACAGTGTAATATAGAGGGTATTGTAGGGAACTGGACATTGTTACACACTGGGTTGTATGGACTGGATAGTATGTTACACAGAGGTCTGTATGGACAGGACAGTGTGTTACACACTGGGTTATATGGACTGGATAGTATGTTACACAGGCGTCTGTATGGACAGGACAGTGTGTTACATAGGGTGTTGTAGGGAACTAGACAGTGTGTTACACACTGGGGTATATGGACTGGACTGTGTGTTACACAGGGGTCTGTATGAACAGGATATTTTGTTACACAGGTGTCTGTATGGACTGGCCTGTGTTACACAGGAGGCTGTATTGACTGACACTATTACACAGGGTGTTGTTGGGGACTATACTGTTTACCATTGAATGGATTGAACAGCGAATGCACCAATCAGCTATTTGTGTTCAGTCTCATGTGTGATTTGCTAAGCTGTGGTTTGTGTCTGCTGCCTTGTGTGATGAGACACAACCTATGGCTTTTTCAAAGCATGCCATTAAGTGTAAATAATCTGCGCAATGATTGCTTTTAAATAACTGTTTCTAGCAATATAGTAATAAAGAAAATGATGATCATTTTGGGGTTTGTATAACCCAGTAATTTCCCTATTATGGCACTCTTGTCATACACTAGCAATAAACCTGTAATTATTAGTCCTCCCACTGATACACTCATTATTTCTCACAGTGAGCACCACACTGTTCCATTCAAGTTCAAGTGCAAAAGCTATATTTCTAATGATGAACGTGAAACTGCTTGAAAAGGCAGATTTGGGGTTATATTTGTAAATTAAAATCTTTTAACCAGTTTCCTGGATCAACTATTATAGAGCTTGTGGCACAGACTGAGAACAGTGTACAGACACAGACAAAGGTGGAGAAAGAGAATAGTATTCCGGACAGGTCAATACTAGTGTTTTACAGACACAGACTATTATACAGCTATAGGCAGAGATTAATACAAAGATACAGGCAGAGATTACTGTGCAGCTACAGAGAAAGTCTGTTGTACATCTCAAGGAAGAGTTTAATGTACAGGTAGATGCTAATGTACTACAGACAAAAATTATTATACAGCCACAGCCAGCGATTAATGTACAGTTGAGACAAATGCTACTGTAGAACTGGAGGAGGAGATCAGTGTATTGGTACAGTGTATTACAAACAGAGTTTATCATATTCCTTTGGGTGATGATTAGTGCACAGCTTCATGCAGAGAATAGACTACATGCACAGACAAAGGATATTGTACAGCTGGAGGAAGAGATTAATATACAGGTAAATACTAATGTGTTACAGATAAAAACTATTATACAGCCATAGCCAGCAATTAACAGACAGCTATACACTGCAAAGACCATGTCAACAGACTGGAATGAGAAAAAGCTGTTTTAAAAATTTGGAAGGATGGAGCCATGTTTTGAAAGCAAGAAATCCAACACTCATTCCAGGCATCATGCAAAAAACTGTTTGAACAAGCATAGAACAAGGAGTTGCAGACAATTTGGAGCTGAGGAAGTGTACAGGTGTAGGTCTGGTTGGCAACAAGAAGTTGATTGGTCTATGGAATAGTGATCAGTTGTCAATGAAAAAGACCTTCTTGTCTTCCAACAGCTATGAGATTAGTTTTCATGGAACTGAAGAGTCTCAAGCTGCAAACAAGTTATAGAGACAAAGAGAGAGAGAGAGTGTACAGTTCTTTCCCAGTTCAGGAGGAGTCTCTCTGTTCTCTGCAGTCAAAATGGACTTGAACTCCCAAAACTGAAGAAAATCAGTTTTAACTTCCCTGCAACAGTTGTTGTAAGCTATGACTTTTAACTGATAAGTCAGAGTATTTTTACAAATGAACCTTCTACCTGATATCACTCACCAGTCAGTGGAAGCTCCCAAAGAAAGTTGGCTGCAAGGCAATGTGCTGGCCAACTGCATAAACATAAGGATTATCTTAACAAGAGCGCCTGGGAAGAAAAGACCACAGATCTACCTTTCCAATTTTCCCCCTCTGCCATACATAGTTTACCCTGTCTACTTCTGTAAAGGTGGAGGGTTATAATGGGACTAGAGTTTTAATTAGTAGCATTATCTTCCAGCAGTTTATAACTGTTTACCTGTAGCTAGTGTTTAAGAATTGCAAAAAAATAATAATTTTTGTTCAGTACAGAAACCTGGTCCAGACATTCTATTAGGGTCTAAAAGACAGGTAAATTGGGGAGCTTTGCATATTTTATAAAATCTCATATTTTTGTGACAATTCCAGGAATAGCGGGCTCGGTTTGCAGTGCACCATCGCAATGTGTTGTAATAGTGCACTATTTCATGTACAATTACAGGCAGAGATTAAAGTATAGAATCTATTACACCATCATTGGCAGAGTCTCTTGTACAGCTACAGGTAGATGTTATTGCACAGCTACAGAGACCAGTAGAGATTTGTAAGCAAATTATGAAATGCAGCCACCATCTGGAATTATTGCTAGCTGCAAAAAAAAATTGTGCTCGCGTAGGCAATGAGCTGAACAGTGATTGGAGACACTAATGGATTACTTCCATCGTACTCAATGGATTAATTAGCATCATCATTGCATATGTTATCATAGACATGTTTGGTTTGCATCGAACTAAACCCAGATTTTCACTGCGGCTTCAAAGAGTATTATCAAAGGCAACTGGTGATTTCTAGTAACCTCTCCAGTTGGAGCCAATTCATTTCAGGATTTTGGAATTTTCTGGAAAATAGAATGGCATTAAAATACTGAAAAGCAAATGTATGAGCTAGAAAACAATTGTAAACATAAATATTTACCTATACCATGAAACAGTGAGAAAAAAAATGATAAAACATTATCTAATGATATGAAAAGATATTTTACTTATCCAAATAGTATGTGTTCCATGTTTTGGCTCCCAAAATGCGAGACTAAAATTATGCTAGCTTCATGAAAGAAGCAGGTCATTCTGCTCAAAGTATTTCTAGATAACTGGTGTATATGTACAAAAGGTTTCTGGAACGCAGAGGTTATGGTCCACTGTAATTGATGACTCCAACCGAAGATGTATGCAGGCCAGGGATCATTAGTTTACTCTGAGTAATTGAGGCCAGGCAACTTTTAAATTGGTCAAACCAGTCTGTGACAAAGAGGTGACTCCTTCAGCCGTTCTGGGGAGAGATGGGATGGGGTGGGCTTGTGGAAGAGGGAAGCAAAATCCAAGTAAACAGGACCTGGCATCTGGGGTCTGGCACACACCCCGCCCAGGCATGTGTAATCTCCACAGATTTTCGCAGTCACAAACTTCCCTGCAATGCCCAAGACTGTGCTAGGGTTAGTAGCAGAGGTTCTCGTGAATGTGGCTCGCTCACTAGCAGGGATTCCGAGCCTTCTTGCAGCAGCCTGGATGTAGCTACTCGAACCCACAGTGGATGTTGGTATCAGTTGGGACTCAATTGTAGTTAGCAGGTCATAGGTTTGAAAGACACTCTAGACCTCAGTGCACAATATAGGCTGTTACTCCAGTGCAGTGCTGAGTCAGTGTTACACTGAGAAAGGCGCTGTCTCTTATTGAGCATCAACAAAGAATCATTATCCAAACAGATGATCATATTGCTAACCTTTCTTGTGAGGTCTTGTTGTGTATAAGGGGGTGTCATTTTTCCCTGCAACTACA
Source organism: Rhincodon typus (assembly GCF_021869965.1). Taxonomy (NCBI): domain Eukaryota; kingdom Metazoa; phylum Chordata; class Chondrichthyes; order Orectolobiformes; family Rhincodontidae; genus Rhincodon; species Rhincodon typus. The sequence continues at coordinate 11,090,788 of NC_063348.1, forward strand.
ATTTTGAAAAAAATTGCAGTAAAGTGCTTTGAGATGTATCGAGGTTGTAAAAAGCTGTAAGGGGATTTTCTTTAAATAAAAACCAAAAGAACTGCGGATCTGTAAATCAGGAACAAAAACAAAATTGCTGGAAAAGCTCAGCAGGTCTGGCAGCATCTGTGGAGGAGAAAACAG
>NC_063348.1:11091361-11137777 GCF_021869965.1 Rhincodon typus
TGCTGCCAGACCTGCTGAGCTTTTCCAGCAACTTTGTTTTTGTAGGGGATTTTCTTTGTTTCAATGAAACGGTTAATGGACACAACCTCTGTTCTATTATGTTGCAGTGGGTTGCAATGGTGAACATTACTTACGTCAATGAGTAGCTTAATTGTTCATCAACATTTTACATCCCGGTCTGCGGTTAGATATCGCATTTCAATTCCTGGATAAGAAATCCCTCTGGGCTTTGAAACCATTAATTCAAGCTGAGATCAAATCATGTATCAGTTGAAGCTGCAGAGATATGCTCTCCACAATCTCCCAGCGGCAGATTGACTGGGAACAGGTGGGGAAGCACATTACAGATGCAGTCCAGCTCTGTCTGTGACGTGAGGGAGCGGAAGATCAGAGCATATTCACACAGCAGCCTCATTAAAATGGTCTGCGGATGGAAATGATCGTTTCAACTGGGTGGCCGAGAACATCAATGAACTCGGGGAAAATGTAACCTTGAAAGTCGAGCTGACTTTAAACATAGGAGGCTTGTCGTCAGAAGCTGGAGGCTGGGGCACAAAGCTAGGTTTTTGTTAGCTTTAAGAAAGGAGCTCTGACTGAAATTCTGACACGGTTCGTGGGAGGCCTAACTTGAGTTGCAGCCACCATTGGGAGTGGTTGTCTCAGGCTGCTGTAAGGCGACTGAGCATCCTGTGCTAATGGGCAAAACACATTCACAGGAACCTCTGGTGACTAGTGGTGTTCCACAGGGATCAGTGCTGGGGCCTATGTTGTCCGTGGTCTACATAAATGATTTGGAGGAAAGCGTGGCTGGTCTAATTAGTGAGTTTGCAGATAATACAAAGATTGGTGGAGTTGCGGATAGTGAGGATGATTATCAGAGGATACAGCAGGATATAGATCTGTTGGAGGCATGAGCAGAAAAATGGCAGATGAAGTTTAATCCGGACAAATTTGAGGTAATGCAGTTTGGAAAGTCAACTACAGGTGGATGGCAGAACGCTTAAGAGTATTAATATGCAGAGGGATCTGGGTGTGCAGGTCCACAGATTTCTGAAGGTGGCAGCACAGGTAGTTCAGGTAGTAAAAAAAGCCTATGGCATGCTTGCCTTCATTGGAAGGGGCATTGAGTATGAGGATAGACAAGTTATGCTGCAGCTTTATACAACTTCAGTTAGGCCACACTTGGAATATTGTGTACAGCTCTGTTCACCACACTACGAGAAGGATGTGGATGCTTTGAAGAGTGTACAGAAAGATTTACCAGGATTTTGCCTGGTATGGGGGATTTTAGCTATGAAGGAAGGTTGCATAGACTGGTTTGTTTTCACTGGAATGCAGGAGGTTGAGGGGTGACGTGATAGAAGTTTATAAGATTGTGAATGGCATGGATAGAGTGGAAAGTATGAGGCTTTTCCCCAGGGTGGAGGGATCAATTACTAAGGGACACAGGTTCAAGGTGCGAGGGGGGAAGTTTAAAAGAGATGTGCAAGGCACGTTTTTCATACAAATGGTGCTGAGTGCCTGGAATGCGCTCCCAGAGAAGGTAGTGGAAGCAGGGACAATAACAGCATTCAAGAAGTACCTGGATGAATACATGACTAGGAAGGGAATAGAGGGATATAGATCCTGTAAGTGAAGGCAGTTTTAATATGGAAGGGCAAACTGTGTTGGTGCTGGCTTGGCGGGCAGAAGGGCCTGTTCCTGTGCTGTATTGTTCTTTGTTCTTCGTTACTAACCCTGGCACAGCCTTGGGCATTGCAGGGAAGTTTCTGACTGTGAAAATCAATGGAGGTTAGCCACGCCTGGGCGGTGTATGTGCCAATACCCAGATACCTGGGCTGGTGTAATTGGATTTTGCTTCCTATTTCCACAAGCCCGTCCCATCCCATCCCATCCCAGCTCATCCTAGCCCAAGCCATCCCATCTCTCCCCAGAATGGCTGAATAAGTAACCTCTTTGTAGCAGATTGGTTTCTCCAATGTGCCTTTAAAAGTTACCTGGCCTCAGCTACTCAGAGTAAACTAGTGATTCTCGGTTGTTTTCCAGACTATCAAACACAGTAGACCATAACCTCTTCAGTCCAGAAATCTTTTGTTCAGAAACACCAGTTGTCCAGAAATACTTTGAGCAGAGTGACCTGTTCCCTCAATGTCACTGGCATCATTTTAGTCCACTATTTTGGGAGCTACAACATGAAAGATGGACCTTTCGGTAGCTTTTGAGTGGATTTTTATGATGTGTTGTCATGTTTTATCACTGTTTCGTAGTTCAGGTTAATATTTATGTTTACAGTGCTTTCCAGTTCACATGTATTTTTTAAGCATTCTAATGTCATTCCATAATCCAGAAAATACCAAAATCACGAAATGACTTTAACACAATCTGTAAACTCATGGCCAGGTATATCCGCTACTCAACCATTACCTTCACGCCAGGGGATCAACCCTGGTTCAATGGAGAGTGCAGGAGGGCATGCCAGGAGCAGCACTGGGCATACCTAAAAATGAGGTGTCAACCTGGTGAGGCTAGGCAACAGGACCACTAGCATGCCAAACAACAAGCAATAGACAGAGCTAAGCAATTCCACAACCAACAGGTCAGACTTAAGGTCAACAATCCTGATACACCCAGTCATGAATGGTGATGAATGATTAAATAACTCACTGAAGGAGGAGACTCCACAAATATCCCCATCCTCAATGACGGAAGAGCCCAGCACATCAGTGCAAAAGATAAGGCTGAAGCATTCGCAGCAATCTTCAGCCAGAAGTGCCGAGTGGATGATCCATCTCGGCCCCTTCCAGTGGTCCCCAGCATTACAGATACCAGTCTTCAACCAAGTCGATTCACTCCACGTGATATTAAGAAATGACTAAAAACACTGGATACTGCAAAGTCTATGGGCCCTGACAAGAATCCAGCTATAGTCCTGAAGACTTGTGCTCCAGAACTTGCCGCTCCCCTAGCCAAGCTGTTCCAGTCCACTTACAACACTGGTATCTACCTGACAATGTGGAAAATTGCCCAAGTATGTCCTGTACACAAAAAGCAGGACAAATCCAACCCGGCCAATTACCGACCCATCAGTCTCCTCTCGATCATCAGTAAAGTGATGGAAGGTGTCAGTAACAGTGCTATCAAGCAGCACCTGCTCAGAAATAACCTGCTCAGTGACGCCCAGTTTGGGTTCCACCAGGGCCACTCAGCTCCTGACCGCATTACAGCCTTGGCTCAAACATGGACAAAGGAGCTGATTTCCAGAGATGAGGTGAGAATGAAAGCTCCAGACTTTGACAGAGAGCAGCGTCAAGGATAAGGTGCCAGTTGGCACAGAGCTCCTGGTCAGTGGGCAGTACTGGCGGGCCATGGAAAAGGTCTAAGAACAGAAGGTGGAAGACGAGGGGGTTGCAGCCTCCTGACTGTGACACTGGCACTGCTTCCGACAATGGCGACAGAAGTTGCCACTGCATAGGCGCAAGGTGGTACAGCCTGCACCAGGCACCTCAAGGGCACTAGTGTCAACTGCCACAGGCATCGCAGCAATCTGATACGCAGGGGCAGCAAGGCCAGGTGCTCCAGCCTCAGGAGCCAAAAGTACAAGCTGCACCCAGAGGCGAACATGTAAAGATATCTAGCTGTATAGCAGAGATTATAGATTTGTGATAAACACTGAAACATACCTTTGAGAGCTCACTTCAACATACTGCGTGGTACCTATACCCCATGCGGCTGTGACCATGGCATGGCATGGAGATAGATCCTACTGAACGTGGCACGAATGACTGAACAACATGGGTGCATGAAGTATATGAGATGGACTCTTCATAGGGTGTGTGACATTGAGAAGCACATTGCGCCATATAGCCATCTCTAGGAAGGTAGCTGGTTCTGGCTGAGTGTGGACAAGAGAGTTTCTGAATGGCTTTATTGACATCTCAATGCCAGTTGTATCTCCAATTTGAGCTGATTGGAGGAGGAGAGAGCCCCTTCCTCAGTAGAACCCTTGGTATCAATGCTGTACTAGCTCAAGCAGACTGAGGAATTGACAGGCCTTCCCTCTGATAATAATACTGGCTGCTGTGATGGCCACATATATCCAGTTTGTGACCCTCCTGGGCCTGAGGAAAATTCACTGTGGCATCGAAATTGATTGTCCTCTCGGCCTGACATTGGTCCAGGACCTTAGGCACTCACAAAGCAGCAGCATTACCTACCTACCTGATGCATTGATGGGCTGCAGATTGAGATGCCCCACAAAGGCCCTGCTGACTCTTGGAATGGCACGGGAGTGGAAAATGTGAGCATCTCTCACTCTCACTCCCACACACTATAGCAGATGCCAGTAGCTTCAACTCCTCTGCCAGCATTGCCCATTGCTTCATCAACGGCACCAGGTCCACGAGACTGAATTGTCATCAGTCTTACTGACGTGTATGCAAGCCCTATATCATGTTACTGGTGTCCTTCCACCTACTTCAGTCCCATTTTGGTGGGGCAGCTGAACACCCATCCTCGTTTCTTGTCTTCAACTCTCAGTGGCCGGAGTCCCTTGTCCTGCCTTGTAGCAGACACTTCAGGTAGGAAATCCTCCAGTACCTGGCCTCCACAGCAGTCCTTCCACACTCCATCCCTTTAAATTGCACTCCATTCGAATAGCGCCGCTGAGCCTTCTTGCTCAGAAACTCTGCCCTGCCTTGTCATGGACAACAATTAGCTCCTTGCTGCGCTCTTGCCCTAGTTGAGCTGAGGAGATGGTATTCCAGTGGCTCAGTGGTTAGCACTGCTTCCTCACAGTGCCAGGGACCCGGGTTTGATTCCATCCTGAGGTAACTGTCTGTGTGGAGTTTGCACATTGTCCACATGTCTGCGTGGGCTTCCTCCAGGTGCTCTGGTTTCCTCCCATCATCCAAAGATGTTCAGGTTAGGTGGATTGGCCATGCTAAATTGCCCATAGTGTCCAAGGATGGGCAGGCTAGGTGGATTAACCATGGGATTTGTAGGGCTACAGGGATTAGGTAGGGGGTGGGTCTGGGTGGGATACTCTTCAGAGGGTCATTGTGGGCTGAATAGCCTGCTTCCAGGCTGTAGGGATTCTATGATTCCATGGGTCCCCTTGGGTCTTTACAAAAGTCACTGTTAGTTTGCTGCCTCAAGTGGATGCCCACCACTAGCCAATAGGCTCTGGTGACTGTTTTTCAGCTGCCTCTGCCGAGTTTGTGGTCTACCACTAGCTCACCCTCACCTCCTCCAATCCTGTCTCCGCAAGAGTTGCAAACTGTCATCCCATAGACATCCACAAGAGGCAGCAGTGTCTCCAAAAGACGTTTCTTATATGCATTCGCAGGATGTGGGTGTTGCTGGCCAGGCCAGCATTTATTGTCCATCCCTAATTGCCAGAGGGCAGTTAAGAGTCAACCACATTGCTGTGGGTCTGGAGTCACGTGTAGGCCAGACCAGGTAAAGATGGCAGTTTCCTTCCCTAAAGGACATTAGTAGAGCAATGCTACATAAGTGTACTTGGCAACGTACAGAAGATTTACCAAATCTTTCTTCAGATGCTCATGGGCAGCTGAAGAGAATAATGCAATTTCAGAAAGGAATGCGAGTGAGAACAAAGACAAGGATGCGGTCAGAGCCACATTTGGCAGAGACTTTCAGGTGCCGGGAGGTTATGGGGGGTTGAAGGCAAGGAGGCTGGATGAGTATATGAACAGGAGGCTTTGAATACAGGCAGAGAATGTGTCAGAAAAGGAGTACATTAAAATCAGAGGAGAAAGTGTTATGAAAACAGAAGTGCAGGTTATAATCATTGATGTAGCACAAACAAAATAATTTTGCGGCTCATTGAAATTAGTATTCGATTTCTACATGGGAGCACTGTGGTTATGTTCCTGGGCTAGCGACCTAGAAATATTGAGCTTGAATCCCAGAATGGCAAATTGTGGAAGTAAATTTAATAAGTCAAGTCATATCTGGGCTCACAGCAGAAAATAAATAATCACAGAAGCTTTCCAAATCCCAAGCTGCCAGCCCTGAAAAAGCTGTCTTACATGTGCCTGCATATGATCAATTGTTAATATCCTCTCAAGTGGCCTCATTGTTGAAATAACTACCTGAAGAAAATAGACAGCCTACAACCAACTTCTGATGGAATTTGGGAATAGGTGAGAAATATGGCCTTGACATCAGCACTCACATCCTGAGAATAAACACTGATCTATAACACTCAATGAGAAAAAAAACTGTTTCTAATGGCCTGTATGTGGCAACAGATCATTTATATGTTGTATCTGGTGCCATTCATTAAAAAAAAACAACGCACAGCTGCACTGCCATAGCAGTGCCCTCTGAAATACACAAGGGCTCAGATTATTTGGGTGCTGGACCCCTAATGCACCATCTGAGTTTGATCCAACATGTTGTACACAAATGTCGTACAACCTCCCTGGTTTGGACAGACTTTCTGACGTACTGTGAAATTATAAAAGAAGAATTGCTGTGGTTTCCTGTTTTCCCTGTTCACGCAATAATCTTACACATAACAAAAGTGGGGATGTTCACTGATGACGACACAACATTCAGCACCATTCGCAACTCCACAGATACTGAAGAATTCCTCAGATACCGAAGAAGTCTGTGTCCAAAAGCAGCAAGATCTGGACAATATCCAGGTCAGGGCTCATAAATGGCAAGTAATATTTGCATGACCTAAGTGCCACACAATGATCATCTCCAACAAGAAAGAATCTAACTACCACCCCTTAATCTTCAATGGCATCATTGTCACTAAATCCCACCCCCCTTCACTATCAACATCCTGGGGGCTAACATTGGCCAGAAACTGAACTGGACTAGAATCTAAACACAGTGGCAACAGGAAGAGGTCAGAGGCTAGTAATTCTACTGCAAGTAACTCACTTTCTGACTCCCCAAAATCTGTCTATCATCTGCAAGACACAAGTCAGGAGTGCAATGGAATACTCCCCACTTACCTGGATGGATGCAGCCCCAACAATACTCAAAAAGATCAGCACAATCCAGGACAAAGTAGCCCACTTGATTGGCACCACATTCACAAACCTTCCACCACTGACGCTCTGTAACAGTGGTGTATATGCTCTACAAGGGGCATTTTATTCATTCACCCAGATTCCTCTGACAACAGACCCATGACCACTTCCATCTAGAAGGACAAGGGCAGCAGATTCATGGGAACACCACCCCCTGCCAGTTCCCCTCCAAGCCACTCACCATCCTGACTTGGATCTAAATCACTGATCAACTACTCTTGCTGAGTCAATATCTTAAAAGTCCCTTTGCCAAAGTCCACCAGTGGGTGCACCTACTCCCCAAGGACGGCAACAATTCAAGAAGGCAGCTCGCCACTACCTTTTCTAGGGCAGACAGGGATAGGAAGTAAATGTTGGCCTAGCCACCAATACCACACACCACAGGAATACATTTTTGTAAAAACACTACTAGAAGCATTGGGTGAGAGAAAGTTCTTGTTTAACCTTGCTGTCTTGAACATAAATGCTGGAGAAAAAAGAAACGCCTTAAGCCATGAACTGTCCAATTATTTTACAAAAATGTGCAAAGAAATTGTCAGGTGTCCTAGTAGAGAGCCAACTCATAATGTGATGCTTTGTGCAGAGTATAGTAATTTTTTTGTCTTATTTCGGTTGTAAGCAATAACTTTAATTTTTAATTGAAGAGAGAGAAAGGATATTGATGCTGTTTGTATATGCCGGCAGTGAGCATTAATGAGAAATTCTCTTAAGCCCCCGTTGACACAGACAAAAAATCTGGTTCTTGGGGTTGGAGCTGTAATCTACAACTCTGCAACTCTGTAAATAAGAAGATTGTCTCTAGTTCTATTCTTCAACAAGTGATTTTCTGGAGTCCTGTGTCAAAGAGGAGAGGTTTCAGGCTGTTGGGGCTCTCCCAAGAAACATGGCTGTCAGATGATTTAACTGAAGGTGGCTAACATTAGCAATAGCACAATGACCGTGGTCCCTCTATGTGTTGATTGACCTCAGTCAGCAATGAAGTGGGCCAGGGTAAGGTCTAGCTCCTAAGCCCAAGGGAAGACACTGAAGCTCCCAATCATGGCTCTCAGGGAGTGGTATCTGACCACTCTAAACCTGGCCTTCTTTGGCCCTTGGTGTAAATGCTCCCAGGTTTCTCGGTCCTTTCTGCTGCTCCCGGGCTCCTGACCAGCTCCTTGCAAAGAGGCCAAGTGTTCCAAATCCACACACAGATCCTTTCTCCCTGACTCGAGCAAACTCCGTGACCCCATAACTCGCATAGTTACTAGGACTAGTAAAACTCTGATGTTTCAGAGACCTCTCACAAGATGGCAAGTGAGATTGAAATCAAGTGAGACAACGTATCTCTCACAATCAATTTATGGCAGTTGTCACATCTAGGAAAAAAGGATATTATTAAATTGGAGAGGGTTCAGAAAAGATTTGCCAGGAATGGAAGGTTTGAGTTGTAAGGAGAGGCTGGAAAGACTGGGACGTTTTTTCACTGGTGCATAGGAGGTTGAGAGCTGACGTTACAGAGGTTTATAATATCATGAGGGGCGTAAATAAGGTGAATAGCAAGTGACTTTTCCCTAGGGTGGGGGAATTCAGAACTAACGGGCATATTTTTAAGGTGAGAGGAGAAAGTTTTAAAAAGGACATGAGGAGCAACGTTTTTTACACAGAGAGTGGTTCGTGTGTGGAATGACTGCCAGAGGAAGTGGTGGATGCGGGTACAGTTACAATGTTTAAAAGATATTTGGATAAGTACATAAATCGGAAAGGTTTGGAGGGATATGGGCCAAATGCAGGTGAGTGGGTCTGGTTTAGTTTGGGAACATGGTCAGCATGGACCATGGTTCCATGCTGTATGACTCGATGATTCCATGTCTACTTGTACATGTACGAGCTGCACTCCCAGACACCCTCTTCAAAGGCTGAAGAGTCTTTCTTCTCAGCTTCATCCTCTGATGCTGAGAAGCGGTGACACTGCTTTACACTGCCTTCAGTGGCTGGGTATCACCTTTACTTCTTGCAAACAAAATCTGAACTCTGCAATCAAGGGCATTGCAGAGTGACACCCTTCTGCTTCTATACATTGTGTACTGACGGTATCTTGTTCAGAGTTCTGCTTGCTTCACTGATTGCTGCTTCGTGGTGACTTGGCACAGTCTGTGCTGAATCCCCTAAAATCTCTGAATTTCTTTCAAATTGAATATTAGCCACTTTAGCATTGCATACCAGAGTACGGTGCCCAGTTTCAACCACTGTTACCCAAACATGTGGTAAAAGTCTTAATAGGGTGTCAGGAAAGGCAAGCGAAAATCATTACCTGCGGGCACAGAGCCACAACTTGCAAAGTGTCGCTGAGTAATTTATTTCCAGTACTTTGCTACTTTCCTGAATGTTACTACAGTGCCCAGATCTCCCAGCTGGTGTGTTGGGGTTCACTGTGTTTGACCACCATACATGGTTGATGGTCAAAGAAAGTAACAGTGTGACTTGATGGGATTGTATCACTGAGCTTTAATCCATTCCAAGAGGTGAGTACTGAAGTGGTGCAGCACGAGCAAACAGGAGGGGAAGAGACGAAACAAAACCTGCCATGAAGACGGAAAACAGAGAAGGGATGAAAAAGCATGGTTTCTTGAAGCAGGAAGTCTGTTTAACGAAAGATTCCAGAGCAGAGCCTGGCTGGATGAAATCATGTGTTAAATATGTTATAAGTGCCATTGCTTCTTGCACATTGTTAATGTCATTTTGCTGGTACTGATAATCACACTGGGTAAGTGCAGACAGTGGACGATTGGATTTATCTGACTCAAGGTTAATCCAGGAAAAGAAAAATGGGAAACCTGGACCTTCACAGTGAGTTGGTGATTTTGCATTGAGCGGTTTTCCAGTAGCAGTTTGTGGCTCAACTCAGCAATCCCAGCTACAATGCTCCGAGAGTCTGACACCCTGAGGATTGATTGCAATGATGAGCAGCCCTCTCCAGATGCTGCTGGACAAGCTCATGAAAACACATCTTCATGTGCTGTGTGTTTTAATTCATCTGTCTGCCAGGAACATAATGAAGGAGCAGGGGTGGGGTGGATTCTGTAGCGTCTCCATAAAACCAAAGCTTTAGAGATAAATGACCTGCAGGGATAAAAATGTGGCTAATGTAAACCTTAGCCTGCCAATCTATTCCAAATTAGTCAGGAACTACAATCACCAGGTCTTAGCAGACTAACTGCAGAGTACAGTTCAAAGCAACTGGTTCATTATGGCCACAATCAAGGATCTCCCAACTCCATCTCTTTGTGAAATACGTCAGTGTTTTGGTACAAAGTATCCATGGTAATATTTAGTGGGCTAGGAGCTGTGACATGTTAAAAAACCCCTGCTTCATTTCTCCTCAAATTCTGTTGCACTCCATCTCGCCTTCCCTGCCTTAGTTCAGTTAACTCTTCACTATCTCACCTTACTTAGTGATTACATTACACCTGGACACAATGCCATAGGATTTTAAATTGCTGCTAAGATTGCAACTAAAGGAGTGAACTGTTTTTCTTTTTCAAACTGCTGTGCTTTGCAAATAAATCCAATTTTGATGCCCAACAATACTGTCTTCACTATTTAGGAATGCAGGAGCATGAGGAAGAGCAGTAAGCACATTCAGTATCATAGAATCCTTATAGTGTGGAAGCAGGCCATTTGGCCCATCGAGTCCACACTGACTGTCTGAAGAGCATCCTACCCAGGCTCAGCACCCCCACCCCGTCAATCCTGCATTTCCCACGACTGATCCACTAGCCTGCACATCCCTGGACACTACGGGGTAATTTAGCACGGCCAATCCACCTAGCCTGCACATCTTTGGACTGTGGGAGGAAAGCGGAGCACCTGGAGGAAACTCATGCAGACACATGGAGAACGTGCAAACTCCACACAGACAGTCGCCCAAGGATGGAATCGAACCCGGGCACTGTGAGGCAGCAGTGCTAACCACTGAGCCACTGTGCCATTCACCTGTTTTTATTGTTTTGGAAGGAGGCCATTTGGCCAATAATTTGAGCTTGTTCTATAAAGACAGATGTCAATTACAGTCTTCTCACCTTCGCTTCTAATCCATTGACACCCGGACCAAACAAAAATCCATCTATTCCCGTCTGGAAAGTTCCAGTTCTCCCAGCATTCACACACTTATGTTACTGAATGGTCTAGCTCTAACTTAAAGGTCGTTCTTTATTCTTCTCACCCTAAGAAACAATTTTTCCATACCCACCCGATCAAATCCTTTTAAACTTTTTAAACACCTCAACCAGATAACGCCTCAATTTGGTTTTGAACTGAGCTGTGTACAACCCAAGTTTAAACGGTCTACCTCATAGTTTAACCCTTTAAAATCCCCCATCAGTCAGGTGAATCTGTGCCACAATTCTTCTTAGGCCAATAGATCTGGGTACCACACCTCAGGAAGGATATGATCACTTATGTTGTTCATTATGTAGGGTCTGATTAAATTCTTCACAACTAAAGTGTAACATCCTTGCCTATTGCTTTGGTGTCTAATCTACATTTCATATGTTGTGGTCCTCCTTTTCCAAGGGAGGATATATTAACATTGAATACATTCTAAAGAACGTTCACTGGGCTGATACCAGGTATGGAGTGACTGTCTTATGAGGAGAGGTTGAGTAAGCTGGGCCTGTACTCATTGAAGTATAGGAGACTGAGGGGTGACCTTACTGAAACATACAATATTCTTAGGGTCTCGACAGGGGCGATGGGGAAAGATTGTTACTCCTTGTGGGAGAGTCTAGGACCAGAGGGCATAATCTCAGAATAAGGGGTCACACATTTGAGACAGAGCTGAGGAGGAATTTCTTCTCTCAGATGGTTGTGGATCTGTGGAATTTATTACCGCCAAGAGCTGTAGAGGCTGGTCATTAAGTATATTCAAGGCTGAGACAGATTTTTAATCAGTGAGAGAATTGAAGGTTAGAGGGAAAAGACAAGAAAGTGGAGCTGCAGATTATTAAATCAGCCATCATTCATGGAAGATTGGAGCAGACCCGTACATCTTATGGCCTTGTGATACTGCACACAGGAAGCCAAAGAATATGGTTATTCTTTTACCTTTGATTGTTTGATTGTTCCTCTGTTGTGGTCATCAATGACAACGCCCCATTAATTGCCCAGCCCTTCTTGTTTTGAGAAGATGGGGACTGAGGGCTCCTTCTCAAATTATTTCAATCCTTGTGTTAAGTGTATTCCTGTTAGCTAAAGAATCCCAGGATATGGACATCAATGAAGGAATGTGATATATTTCCAGGGCAGACTGGTTTGTGACTCGGAACAGAACTGAAAGATTATGCTGTTCCCACAACAATGATGTTTGTCTTTCTTGGTCATACAGGTTGCCAGCATTTTCTGTGCTGTCCTAGTAACCCAGGTGATTTGCTGGAGTGCATCCTGTAGGTACTGCATGCTGTTGGCTGAGCTGGTCAACAATATGTTCCTGTATCCCTGGACACTAACTAAGCGATCTCCTCAGTGCTGGGTTGTGTGTGCCTCTCATCTTCTCTGTTCAGAGACATTATCAAACACCTCTGGACCCACATGTTGTTCACCACCATCATATCAGCCATGTTTCTCAATGAAAGAACATTGAATAGCACTATCACTACCCAGAAACAGTCTGATGCTGGGAAAATCACAGCAAGTTCCAAAAACAGTGCTATGTGAGAGCAAAATTGCCTTTGAGGAACAGGTTAACAAATGCAGTAGCAGCCTGCCTTGGAGAAACCTTCCCAGAACTGGGACAGCATTGAGGAGTTGTCCCAACTTATAACTCTCTGAATAATCTCTGCATCCCTCACTTCTAAAGGTGCCTCTGCTGAGTTGCCACAATTCTGAACACAGTTCTCTCTCTCTCTCTCTATCTGTCTGAGAGTTGCCAGTAATTAGAATAAGGAACATTTCTAACTGTCAGGTCAGATCCTTTGCAGTTTATTATTTGTATCAGAATTTAATCAGCAGCTTCTTTTTGTATAAAAGTGACCTGAAACCAGGATAAATCATCACGACAGAGATTGTAGGAACTGCAGATGCTAGAGAATCTGAGATAAGGTGTAAATCATAACGACACTCCAGTCCAGCCTCATTCACCAGATTTGAAACTGGCTCACTTGGTTTGAACTTACCCCAAGGTGTTCCCTCCCAAATTAACTCTATTTCCATCCAAGGCGTTACCGACACAAGGGTTCAGCTCCCAACCTTCAGCTGGAGTTGTATTATTTCAGTGCTGGAGAGGTGTGGGCCTACTTGAGATGGAAAGGAGGCAAATCTGGAATGTAGCCTTACCAAATCAAATCTTTCTGTATCCCACCAGAGCAGCACTTAACAGTCAGGCAATATTCGCAAAAATCAACAGCTTATTGTGTCTTACTTCAACAAGCCAAGTCTTGTTCCAGTTTTGCTTGGGGGAGGTAATGGCCTATTAATATTATTGCTGGACTGTTAATCCAGAGACCTGGGTAATGTTCTGGGACATGGATTCAAATCCTGCCACAGCAGACGGTAGAATTTGAATTCAAGAAAAGTCTGGATTTAAGAGCCTGGTGATGACTGTGAATCCTTTGTCGATTGTTGGGGAAAACCATTTAATTCACTAATGTCTGTTAGTGAGGGGAAACTGCCATCTTTACCTGGTCTGGCCTTTGTATGACTCCAGACCCACAGCAATGTGGTTGGCATTTAACAGATATTAGGCTGGGCAGTAAATGCTGGCCTCGCCAATGATGCCCATATCCCATGTTATAAAATTTATTAAACTTGAGATACAGAGTTGAGGCCCATCATGCTGGATTCTACTGACCTGGTTCTTATATGGAACAGTACATAGAACAATACAGCATAGTACAGGCCCTTCGGCCCACGATGTTGTGCCGAACTTATACCCTAATCCTAAAGGTTTATCTAACCTCCATCCCTACCTTATACTATCATCCTATGCCTATCTAATAGCCACTTAAATGCCCCTAATGAGGCCGAATCCACTACCCTCTCCGGCAATGCATTCCACGCCCCTACCACTCTCTGAGAAAAGAACCTACCTCTGACGTCTCCCCTGTATCTACCTCCACTCACTTTAAAACGATGTCCCCTCGTAATAGCTACCTCCACCCTAGGAAAAAGTCTCTGGCTGTCCACTCTATCTATACCTCTGATCATTTTGTATACCTCTATCAAGTCACCTCTCATCCTTCGTCGTTCTAAAGAGAAAAGCCCGAGCTCTCTCAAACTTTCCTCGTAAGACCTTCCCTCCATTCCAGGCAACATCCTGGTAAACCTCCTCTGCACCTTTTCCAACACCTCCACATCTTTCCTGTAATGAGGCAACCAGAACAGGACACAACACTCCAGATGTGACTGATCCAGGCTTTTGTATAGCTGGAGCATAACTTCACGGCTCTTGAACTCAATCCCTCTATTAATGAAAGCTAACACACCATACGCCTTCTTAACAACTCTATCCACCTGGGTGGCAGCTTTCAGAGAACTGTGAACATGAACCCCAAGTTCCCTCTGCTCTTCCACACTGCCAAGAATCTTTCTGTTAACCCTGTATTCTGCTTTCAAGTTTGTCCTTCCAAAATTGAAAATGACTTGAACCAATCCCTAATTGACACAAGAAATTCTCAAGTAGCTTCTGTCCTAGATTAGGTGTCAGCTGAGGCTTAGCGGTTGCACCTAACACCAGAAGGTCAAACTCCACTCTACAGCCTGAAATACAAAATTAGGTTGACAGTCCAGCACTGTACTGTACAGTCAGAGGCACTATCTTTCAGATAATAGATTGAACCAAGGCCTTGCCTGTCCTCTCAGGGGGATATAACAGACCTCAGTTGTGACTTTTCTCGAACAGGAAAGTGCCTTGGGACTTGTTGAGGCTACAAGATGCACTGCGGAAACTTAAGTCTTGCTTTCTTTTCTTTCTGATGATGTGCAGGAAACACGCAAGTTGTGGCGTTTGAGAGGACAGCAAACTTGGTACTGAATATCACAATGGTGCCCCTCAGAACTGGGAGTGACTGGACTGTATTTCAATGAACTGGTGGATTCATAAGGGCTGCACTGTGGAGAATACACAGCTATATTAAATCCAATCAGTGCATCAAGAATAATGTTTATTATAGTTTACACGACCCTGAATAGTTTAGATTATGTAGTTTAGTATAAATCAAGCACATGGTATTTGTTACTGTAGGTTAAAGGCGCTCTCAAATCTGGTCTTTCAAAATTCTGTTTAGTTTACTTTGGACACAGATGAGCAGCATTAAGTTAAGTGAGACAGGTCTGTTTAGTGGAATGTTTACTCAGTTGGCTCAGCCAGCAGCGGTTTGCTTTATAGAGTAGATGTTTAAAAAAAGAAGGTACAGCTCCTTCCTAAAATATTCCAGAGAAGCCTTAGAGGGACACTCAAGCAGCTGGGAACATATGGGGAGATACTGAACTGCCAACCTGCTGTCAAAATTCAGTCTCTTTATGGAATTATATTAAATAAAGTGGATATTTGTCCATGACTATGGGGAGTGAGAACCTTGGCCTGGGGAGTGAAAACCTTGAATCTGCAACGCATGACAGTGTTACACTTGAGTGGCCTGAGTTATTTGTCATAGAGCATGATACAGAAGTTAGTAGAATTTATAAATGTTATCTGAGCTCTGAAAGTCAGTCTGATTGAATGTGCAGTGTATAAGATTTTCCTTTTCCTATGCTGTTTGATCTGAGCTGCTCTTTGTCATAGCCAAATAAATATTTGTCATAATTTTATCCAAATTAAACTCCATCTGCCACTCCTCAGACCACTCTTCACTTGTGTGTCAACCCTCCAGCAAGACAGCACAGGCATCTCCCACACCCCCGAGATAACAAGAAATGCTGTTGCAGATTAGTGCCTCAAGCAAAATTGTGGGACAAGTGGAAGGAAAGAGTGAAAATACTCATGTTGAACCTTAACAGTAAAACAGGGCTCTGTAACAGAACATGGGGAGAGACGGCATACAAACAGAATATACTCTCTTATTCTGAGTATAGCGACGGAGCACGAGTGATAGGAGCCATGTTACAATGATCTCAGATCCTAGGGATCTGAACATCCGTCTGCAGGTTCCAGATAACCTTGGAACCTCTCTTAACATCTGCTTTGTGTCATCGTGGTCTGTGTAGCCTGTAGCTTTTCATTCACAACAGAGTGCAAATCTCACATTGCTACAGTTTTCACCCAACATAGTCTATTTACTTCTGAACCTTTGGATTTTTAGGGGGCACCTGATTTTTGAAGTTGCCAGTCAACATATCTAGATGGGCACATGATGAATGCACCTTTGGCAGCAGTATAATAGGCAGTCAGTACAGTGAGAGTGTAGACCCTCACCGCCAACCCCAACCCCACCAAGTATTGGCCTGTTAGCATCCTGTGCTTCCTTCCCCATTCCCAAGCTAAGCAACAACTCCATTCCCTTCTCATGTGCTACCCTCAGAATTCTCTTGAAGCCTGAGAGATACCCTCTGACCAGTTCAAAACCCCTCCGTCCAGATACCCAGCCACTGTTTCCCACCTGAAACAAGCAAGCAGCAGTCTGGCAAAGGTGGAATTCAGGCTGTCTAGTGAAAACCTCACAGGATTGCTGCACTATCACACCGTTATCCTTCACGAGATCCAAATTGGTGCTGCAGCGGAAATTTGTTTAGAACGACTGCCTCATTTAGCCTCCCCCATCAATAACGCTAATCACTTGAAGGCCCATCTCCACAAGACTGTATCCACAGGCAGATGGGATGAAGTCTTTGTGCCTGGAATCACACTGATTGCTTCGATTAAAAAAAATTACAACTGCCAGGCAACAGCAGCAGGTCCAGATGTGAGCAAATATATTCGATGCTGATTGAAACACAAACTCACTGTAGTTTAACCAGCCGAGTAGAATTCTGAGAATGGAGTTAATGGAGGGAAAGAACAAACCGCCAACAGATTAGCTTCAATAACAAATGTGTTCGCCCATTTGTAATCCAATTCAAAACATTCTTGTAAGAAATGTTAGAAGAGAAGGAACTGGAGTTTTAATGGATTTCGATACTAAGAGCAACTCGTGATACACAAACTCACTAAACATCAACTTCTAAGCCCATGACCTCTACCATGATGTTGAACTCTCTCTGCACCTCCTCAGCAGCTGTATCACTGTATCCTGCACTCTGTTCTGTGATCCTTATGCACTTGTAGAGTACGATCAGCCTGTAAAGCACGTAAGCCAGCACTTTTCACTGTTCTTCAGTATATGTGATAACAATAAATCAAACCAAATCAAATTAAATCAAAAAAATCGATGGTAATAAGATACATGGGAACATTAGCCATAAGCAGTGTTCCCTGTAATTTTTCTGGGGCCTGTGTAGAATTCAGAATCATCTCAGAAGCACATTGTGTCCATTGAGTGGACATAATATTGCAATTTGTTCTCAGTTTGTTTATTAACTATTAAAAGACTGTGTTTATATTATTTTACAGTTATGGGTATTCTACCTGCATATGCCAGTGTTTTTTTTCCCAGGAACTGTCCCTGCATGATGAAGCCAATACACTCTACAAATTGAAATGTGTAATTCTGGCTGTGTCAGCTTTCAGTAAATTGCTGTGGACTTTGCCACATGATCTTCAATGTCATGCACAGAAAGCATGGACATATTCATCTTCATTGCAAGCACAACCTTATCAATGAGAACTTTCACCATATCGGGATTGGTTTTTTTTTTGCGCTTTTGCTCAACACACGATCTCCTGGTATTTCAGTCAGCATTCAGAAAATTCCAGCTTTGTTTTGGTTTCGTAACCTAATAACAGCTTCCATGTGCCTATTTTGGCTCAAATACAGCTTTAGGTAGTCCAATTTAGGGAGGTGTGACAAGTACTGGTCCAGCGAGTGATGCCCTCATTCAGGGAAATGAATAAACTTAGCTTCAGATTGTACAGCAGCAGGTAACAAATTATTATCCATTTACTTCTTGGTACATTAGGGTTAGAGTACATACAAGGGGTGCTTATAGTACCAGGGTGGGTCCATTATGGTTCTACACAAGGGGAGTTTTATGGTAATGAGATTAATCCATTAGGGTTCTATACGAGGGGGGTTTATGGTACCAGGCTGAGTCCTTTAAGGCTCTATAGGGAGGGGTTACGGGAATGGAATTAGTCCATTCTGGTTCTAAACAAAGGTGTTTATGGTACCACGGTGGGTCTAGTAGGGTTCTATACGGGGTGGAGGGGTGGGTAGGATAATAGTAATTGGATTAGTCCATTAGGGCTCTATATAAGGGGTGGTTTATGGTACCAGGATGAGTCCATTAGGATTCTATACAGGGAGGATGTTATGGTAATGGTTAGTCCATTAGTGTCCCAAAGAAAAGGGGGTTTATGATACCAGGATGGGACCATTGGGGTTCTATACATGGGAATTTTGTGTGTGTTTTTTTCTCCCTCAGAATGAGGATGAGGTTTGTTTAGGGCAACAGCTCACACATGGAGTCTTTTGACAAAGGGAAGGCATGATGTAATAGCTACCATATGACTGTCTGGGCATGAAACTCTCCAACTCTTACTGCCTGCTATAGGTGTATCAGGCATCATGGTCCTCAACCTGTTTGAACAGGTTTATGACACACTTTCTATGGGACTTGAACCCTGAGCTTCTGGCCTAGATATCAGGTCACTACCACTGAGACTTTTTGGATGTACTTTGGTTCCTATATGTCAGGTGGACATTTGAAGCTCCATATGTATTATATGAAATTTTATCCTAGACCCGACCACCTTCAGCCGCTTCAGCAATAACCTTCCCCCAATCATAAGATCAGAAGTGGGGATGTTCGCTGATGATTGCACAATGTTCAACACCATTCGCGACTCCTCAGATACTGAAGCAGTCCATGTTCAAAAACAACAAGATCTGGACAATATCCAAGTTTGGGCTGACATATGGCAAGTAACATTCATGCCACACAAATGCCAGGCAAGGACCATCTCCAAATAAAGCCAATCTAACCACCTCCCCTTGCCATTCAGTAGTGTTAACATCACTGAATCCCCCACTGTCAATATCCTGGGGGTTACCATTGATCAGAAACTCAATTGGACTTGCCACATAAACACAGCAGCCAAAGGAGTAGGTCAGAGACTAGGAATACTGCTGTGAGTAACTTACCTCCTGACTCCTCAAAGCCTGTCCCCCATCTACAAGGCACAAGTCAGGAGTGTAGTGGAATACTCCCCACCTGCCTGGATGAGTGCCGCCCCAACAACACTCAAGAAGCTTGACACCATCCAGGACAAAGCAGCCCCCTTGATTGGCATTACATCCACAAGCATCCACAAGCTCCACCACTGATACTCAGTAGCTGCAATGTGTATGATCTACAAGATTGCCTGCAGATATTCACCAAAGATCCCCAGGTAGCACCTTCCAAACTCACAACCAGTTCCATCCAGAAGGAGAAGGGCAGTGGAAACACCATCACATGCAAATTCCTCTTCAATCCACTCATCACTCTGACTTAGAAATATATTGCCGTTGCTTCACTGTCGCTGGGTCAAAATCCTTGAATTCCCTCCCTAATGGCATTGTGGGTCAACCCACAGCAGGTGGACTGCAGTGGTTCAAGAAGGCAGCTCACCACCAGCTACTCGAGGGCAACGAGGGACAGGCAAGAAATGCTGGCCCAGCCAGCAACTCCCCATCCCACAAATGAAAAAAAAAATTACCATGCAACCTAACACCTTATCTGATGTTTTCAAGAAGTATTTTTTTGAAAATCCGCAACATTCTTTTTCATAAACATCAAATAAAGGTTGTCATCAAAGAGCCTTCTTGACTGAAAGCATAATGCTTTAGGGATAATTTTAGAAAACTCAATTTATTTCACAGGATAAATATTGGCACAAAATTAGATCTTTCATGTTGGATCCAAAAGCCATGTTAATGGGATTCATCAGAAAAGCATTGTAATATTGTGCAGCTGTTTAAATACATGCGGTAATGCAAGTGTAATAATTACATAGCAAGGCAAATAATCTCTCACGCACAGCCATGATTACCTCTTCCTTTGAACACGCCAGAGAAAGAGTTAATATGATTTAATTTCATTTTCCACTCTGGTCTTGCTCTTAGATCTCAAAACTTTTAGCTATGTGACCTTCATTTCCCACCACATACACTATCCCCACTTATCACGGACTATATTAGGTAAACTGTTTCTCAATCCAGGACAGCCAATTATAAAGAAAAATTATAAAGATTATAATTATAAAGGCAGTTAGAGTCATTTGAGGCCGCTGGTGATTATTGGACAGTTCAGGGCAACGTGTTAACTCCCTGTACAGTACGCTTCAATAGATGATGTTCAATGCCCATCCACACCTCAGTGCTACCGTGGTTTTCTCACACCCTCACTGCCCTCTTTCACCTTTGTACTTCTCCAGTTCAGCGGCAGAACTGAATGGAAACCCCTTCCGACACCAATCCAGAACCCCACAGGGACCACACAGTGGGAGACAAGTCATTACGTATGGCGACCACATGCTCTGAGGTGAGGCGAGATGTCTGCTTGGTTGGCTCATAGAGTCATCGGGTCGTAGAGTTATACAGCACACAAACACACCCTTCAGTCCAACTCGTCTGTGCCAACCAGATATCCTAAACTGATCCTGTCCCATTTGCCATCATTTAGCCCATATCCCTCTAAATCCTTCCTATTCATATACCCATCCAGATGCCTTTTAAATGTTATAATTGTACCAGCCTCCTCCACTTCCTCTGGCAGTTCGTTCCATACACCCTGCATGAAAAAGTTGCCCCTTAGGTCCCTTTTAAATCATTGCCCTCTCACCTTAAACCTATGCCCTCTAGCTTTGGACTCCCCCACAGTGGGAAAAAGACCTTGGCTATTCATCCTATCCATGCCCCCCATGATTTTATAAACCTCTATAAGGTCACCCTTCAGCCTCTGACGCCCCAGAGAAAATAGCCCTAGCCTGTTCAGCCTCTCCCTATAACTGAAACCCTCCATCCCAGCTCATTTGCGAGCACATCTGAATACTTCTCACCTTCAACATACACAGTTCCTGAATTTGACACAGTGGTTTGAATGGTAGCACTTTTGCATTATCTAAATCAAGAACTGCATGACAGGTAGTAAGTTAAATCAGTGGCTTTTGATTCAGAAAATCAGAAACTTGGAGGTGTTACATGGATGAGAGTTGAGTCCAACCCCACTTATTCTCGGCTTAGCCTATGTTTTCCTGTTGTCTTTTCACCCCTCTTCCTCCTCAGCTACATACCAGTCAAAACTGAGATGGTCTAGGCCCTAATTCTCTAGTCATTTGCAACAAAAACAGAAATCACTGGAAAAGCTCAGCAGGTCCGGCAGCATCCGTGGAGAGAAATCAGAGTTAACGTTCCGGGTCCAGCGACCCTTCCTCAGAACTGCTGGTAGCTAGGAAAATGTCAGTTTATATGCAGAAGATAGGGTGGGGTAGGGATTTGGGAGTAAACGATAGGTGAGGATAGAGCCCAAAGAGAGAGAAGAATAGTTGGAGAGGCAAGGGAGTGGATAATGATCAGCCTGAGAGAATGAATATCTACTAATGGGGACAATTAATGACTAACAATGGTTTGTGTGTAATAGCAGACCATGTGATAACAAGGGGGGTTGGTGTAAGGACATGGGAGAAGGTGCCTCAAGCCCCAAAGTTGCTAAATTCAATATTGAATCCAGAAGGCTGTAGGCGAAGATGCGATTTACTTCTCAGGGAGTTTGGTAGATTGAGAGGTGATTGCACTGAAATATATGAGATCTTTAAGGGACTTTAAGATGTAAATACTGGGAGGATGGTTTCTCAGGCTTGAGAATCTAGAACTAAGGGGAACGATATCACAATAAAGGATTGATACTTGAGACTGGATAAAAAGAATTTGATTCAGTCAAATCGCAGTGTACCTTTGGAATTGTAAAGCCCAAGAGCTGTAGATAACCTGTCACTCTTTTTCCTTACTCATTCACAGAATGTGGGCATCACACACTATGTCAGCATTAGCTGCCTGTCTCTAATTGCCCTTGAGCTGGTTTCTTTAAACTCTCTAGTCTATGAGGTGTAGGGACACCCACAATTTTATTCGGAGGGCTGTTCCAGAAATTTTTCCCAGTGACAGTGAAGGAACGGCGATATATTTCCAAATCAGGGTGGTGAGTGACTTGGAGGGGAACTTGTAGGGGGTGGTGTTCCCATGTATCTGTTTCCTTTATCCTTACAGATAGTAGTGGTCATGGGTTTGGAAAGTCAAAGAAGGCTGGGTGTGTTGGTGCAGTGCATCTTGTAGATGGAATAACTTGTGCCATTGATGGAGGGAGTAAATATTTACAGTTGTGGATGTGGTGTTAGTCAAGTGGGCTGCTTAGACCTGGATGGTGTTAAACCTAAGGGTACTTTTGACACTGCACCCATCCAGGCAAATGGTTGCCTTCTATCACCCTCCTTGTGTCTTGTAGATGGTGGACAGGCTTTGGGGAATCAGAAGGTGAGTTACTCATTACAGAATTGCCAGCCTCTGATCTGCTCTTGTAGCCACCGTACCTTACCAAAACCCACGGCCTCTAATGCTTGGAAGGGCAGCAGACACGTGAAAACACCATCTCCTGAAAATTCCCCTCCAAGCCACTTACCATCCTGACTTAGAAATGTATCACAATTCCTTCACTGTCACTGGGTCCAAATCCTGGAACTCTCTTTGTAGCAGCATTATGGGTCAGTTTACACCATGTGGACGACAGCAGTTCAAGAGGAAAGCTCACCACCACCTTCTCCAGGGCAAATTCGGGATGGACAATAAACCTAGACCTAGCCAATAGCCAAGCAGGTAGATATATTGTTACAGGTTTGTTGGGTTATTTCGTTGATGGGTTTCTCTGAATTCTAGATCAGAACAGTCCTCCCCTTACAAGTGGTAGCAGGCTAACTTCAACAGATTGTGTTATTACCTTAATACCTGGTGCAGCAACCAGCAGTAACTCCATGAGTTAAATTCAAGTCCCACCTCATCCAGAGGTGTGTAATAACATCGCTGAACAGGCTAATTAGAAAATACAAATAACTTTCTTGCTTTAGCCCTGGCTGAACCTGATATGACTGGAATGGAACTGTGCTGGTAATCCTGTTGAGGGGATCATATAAAAATAATTGTTGAAAATAAATTTCATAAGATACCATTTAAGGCTGACTCCCAGTATATCAGTGTTAAAGTCCAAAGTTTAAATGAGTATGCCACATGTAGGTAAAAACACACAATGAAATATATCTGAGAACCATTTGTACTTCCATGTGACTAACACTTATTATGGCATGTTTATGACAGCTCCCAGCGAGAGCAGTACTGTTACAAGAATTCAATAATTGTGATTTTCACACCTCATGCATCAAACCGTGGATGAGCCACTCAGCAGGAGGCTTGTTTCAGATTTTGATAAATTGCTTTTATTATATCATCGGCCTGTCTGAACACGTTCTGACACACCTCCGTGACCATGCTATCCCAAGGCAGGAATTGAATCCACAGCAAGTTTTCACAAACAAAAAACAAAAAATTGCTGGAAAAGCTCAGCAGGTCTGGCAACATCTGTGGAGACAAATCAGAGCTAACGTTTCGGGTCCAGTGGCCCTTTCCCAGGAGAGCCTGCGACGGTAAGCAGCAAATCAGAAACAGGCAGAACAGAAGATGTCAAGTGAAATAGAAGTGACTTTATAGATTCAGAAATAGCAAGAACTGCAGATGTTGGGGTTAGAGATAACACAGTGTGGACCTGGAGGAGCGCAGCAGGCCAGGCAGCATCAGAAGAACAGGAAAGTTGATGTTTCGGGTCGGACCCCTTCTTCGGAAAAAAAAGAAGGGTCCTGACCCGAAACGTCAACTTTCCTGCTCCTCTGATGTTGCCTGGCCAGCTGTGTTCCTCCAAATCCACACTGGCTTTATAGATTCATAGCTCCACACGGCGCAGAAAATGCCTTTCGGCCCATCAAGTCTGCACCAACGTAACTACCACTAAAAGTGCGCTAATCCCAATTTCCTGCATTTGTCCCATATCCTTGGAATCTTATGATATTTGAAGTACTCATCCATACATCTTTTCAAGGATGTAAGGTTTCCAGACTCCACTACCTTCCTAGGTAGTGCATTCCAGATTCCCACCCCCCACTGAGTGGAAAGGTCTTTCTTCAAATCCCCTCTGAATCTCCTGCCCTTTAGCTTAACACTATGCCCTCTCATGATTAACTTCCTCAACCAAGGGGGATAGTTGCTTTCTATTCACCCTGTCCACACCCCTTATAATCTTATACACTCCCCTTCGTCTTCTCTGCTCTAAAGAAAACAATCCACGCCTAAAAGGTCTCTCCTTATAGCTCAATTTTATCATCCCAGGCAACATCCTGGTGAACATCCTCTGTACCCCCTCCAGTGCTATCACATCCTTCCTGTAGCGAAGTGACCAGAACTGCACACAGTCCTCCAGTTGTGGCCTGACCACAACCCCAACATTACCTCCTTGCTCTTATCTTCTATGCCACGACTGATGGAAGCAAGTGTCCCATATACCTTCTTCACAATCCTATTCATGTGGTCTGCCGACATCAGGGATCTGGGAGTAATTACCCCAACACTTGTCACAGAAAAGGCTGGAGTTGTCTGAAAGGGCCAGGCTAGCTCAGAACCAACAATGAATGTACTCACTGAGTCCCATCAGTGCTGCTGAGCTGACAGACAGGAATGTTAGCAATACTGTAATCGTCAATCAAAAAAAGCATCGCGAAACGCACACTAATGGGAGGCACTTAAAACATAACGGGAATACCATGTGATTTCTCTCCACAGATGCTGCTAGAGCTGCTGAGCTTTTCCTGCAATTTCTGTTTTTGTGTCCCTTTATATTGTTGGGAAGCTGTGGCAGGGAGGTGTTACCTGGGAGTGCAGCAAATGTTCTTTGTTTGCATGGTGAGCATTGGCATGGAAGGAAGGGACTCTTCAGTAAAATCCTGGTAGAGATGGGTAAGAGACAAAATGTACAGGATGCAGTTATTACAGGGGTGCTGCACTAAAGAGAGAAATGGAATATCTGTGCTTTAAGTGCAGAGGAAAGGGAAATTGGGTTGTGATCCATTTGTATCAGGTTGCGTCTGCATTAATCTCTCTGAAGTGTGGAACAGATCTGAAATTCAAAACTCTGCTATTCTAACCTACATTAACTCTCCTCTTCGCCTGTCACCCTCATGCTCATTAACCTACAATGGCACATAGTTCAGCAATGCTTCAATTTGAAAATCCTCTTCCTTTTTTTCTGAACCTCCTCTCTGATTTTGCCTATCCCTCTCTTTATAACCTGCAGTCCAACAACACACCAAAATCTCTGCATTTTTAAACCTCTACCTCTATCCCATCCTTTAAGGTGTTCCTTAAAACATATTTCAAAATGCAGGAAATGTGCCTAAGAAGTATGGAAAACCAAGGGGATTAATATGAGTGAGAGGTATTACTTTTAATCAATTTTACTAACAAATCAGGATTGAAGATATTAATGGGACTGAAAGTTAGCAACTCCCCTGTACCTGTCCATCTGGTTTCTAAAGGTGTAACTACAGTGGTTCAAATCTTCCGAAGTTCCTGCATTCTAGAATGTTTCCAGCTGAATGAGTGAGAAAGAATACTGGGAACTACAGGTCTGTCATAAGTCTCAAGATACTACTGGAATTCATTATTGGGAAGGTGTTAGCAATGCACTTAGAAAAGAATAATACATTTAGAGAGAGTCAACATGATTTTATGAAAGGGAAATTGTGTTTGACAAATTTATAAGCATTATTTGAGGGTGTAGTTGGATAAAGGAAAACCTGGGCATTTGACAGTACGTAACATAAAAGGTCATATACAGTGTCACACCTCACTGGGATAATGTACTGCAAGTCAAGCCTTGGAGTTATGAGAAAGGTGGGAAGATTTAGACAAACTACACAAAGTTTCAAATTTACTTGATTCATGAACTCAGGTTAAACCAAAATTAGTGCGTACAGTGAACAGTGAGACAGGTTATCCAAGATTTCAAAGAGATCATGATTGATTGGGTCAATGGACTGAGGAGAAGCAGATAGAATTTAATCTGGATAAATGCGAGGTATTGCCTTTGGTAAAACAAACAAGAGCAGGACTTATACAGTTAATGAAAGGGTCCTGGGTAGTGTTGTGGAACAGAGAGAGATCTAGGGGTTCAGGCACATAATTTCTTGAAACTTACATCACATACAGACAGGGTGGTTAAGAAGGCGTTTAACATGCCTGCCTTCACTGCTCAGGCCTTTGAGTATAGAAATTGGGAAATCATGTTGTGGTTGTACAGGACATCGGGAGGCCTCTTCTGGAGTACTGTGTCAAGTTCTGGTCTCCCAGTTATAGGAAGAATATTATTAAACTGGAGAAGGTGCAGAAAAGGAGATAGTAGGAACTGCAGATGCTGGAGAATCCGAGACAACAAGGTGCAGGGCTGGATGAACACAGCAGGCCAAGCAGCAGAAAGGAGCAGAAAGGCTGACGTTTCGGGCCTAGACCCTTCATCAGAAAAGTTCTATCAGGATATTGCTGGGAATGAAAGGTTTTAGATATAAAAATAGACTGGAAAGGCTTATGACTATAAAAATGCTCCCCAGGTTTCTGTACTTAACAAAAAAATTGTTTTTATGAACAAATTGTTTTTAACCAATGGCAGCTGGAAAATATACATAACATATAACTCACTACATTTTAAACTCTACCAATTTTAAATTCATCCTGTCACACACAGGCACACAAAGACTGACAAAACATTGATATTAAGGATGGTAAAGGAAAAGAGTAAATTGGGGAAACACAGTTCGATAGCACCAGTCTGGAATGCAAGATTCGATGAGTTATCTCTCTCAGTTTCTTCCAATTTCCTTTAGTACTTTGTTGCTGACATGAGGCTGTTTGCACACTGATGCTCTCTTTCATTCTTTGGTTGAGAAATCGCCCTTTTGTTTTCATGAAGGTGTTTTATTCCTGAACAGTTTACTTTAACTGGAGATTTTCTAGTAGCTCCACACAGGAGAGAGAAAAACAGAGGGAGGTTTTTCAATGCATTCTCCTTGCAAGCTTGCTGCTTCTCTCCTACTCTGGCCCCACACAAGCCATCGAGATATGGTCAGGAGCCAATCAAAGTGTTTTTGTCAAACAGTTCTCCCTTAGTTCAGAATGCATCGGCTCTGTTTTTGTCTACTTGTTTCCTTGCTGTTCCCAGGGAAAGCAACATTTTATGTATCTCACAGTGTGTGCCCGTAAACTTTCTTTTTAAAACTGCATTCACCTCTCTGCACAGTCTCCTTGGATTAAAGCTATATCTTCCTTTTTATCCCACAGTGCAAAAACAAAGGAAATAAAAAGATGCAATCGTTACAACAAAGTAATATCTAGTAGATGCAACGTGACTGTTCTTCAATGTGAGTCATATCGGATTCAAAACACTAATTCTGTTTCTCTCTGCATAGATGCTGCCAGGCCTGCTACGTTTTTCCAGCACTTTCTGTTTTTATTTCTGAGTTCCAGCATCCACAACATTTTGCTTACATAATGTCGTAGAGTCATAGAGTCATACAGCATGGAAGCAGACCCTTCGGTTCAACTCGTCCATGTTGACCAGACATCCCAATCTGATATTCCATTTGCCAGCATTTGGCCCTTATCCCTCTAAACCCTTCCTATCCATATCCCTATCCAGATACCTTTTAAATGTTATAATTGTACCAGCCTCCACCACTTCCTCTGGCAGCTCATTCCACACACGCACCACCCTCTGTGTGAAATACACTAACTGAATGGAACTTGAGCAAAATGTAGGATTTTAGGAACGGTTTAAGTTTCTTCTTTTTAACATTGATTTGATTACATAATGATCATTGTTAGATAAATGTTTCCTTACTGTTAGATGAATAAATAAGTCTTTCTCATTTCACATTTAGTAGAGCTGGAGACGACGGATTGAGAATTGGTTCACGGATAGAAAGCAGAGAAATTGGAAAAGCAGAGAATTTTCAATCTGGCAGGTTGTGTCTAATGAAGTACCACAGCCTGAGCTATTCTAATCCATATTGATGGTTCAGATGAAGGGACTGAGCATAACATTTTCAGACGACGCAAAGATAGGTGGACATTAAGTTGTGAGGAGGACACAAAGAGGCTGTAAAAGGATACAGACAGGTAAAGCGAATACAAAACCAGATGGCAGATGGAGTTTGAGATGGGGATATATGTGGTTAATCACTGTGGTATGAAAAATAGAAAACCAGCATTTTTTAAACCCTTCTAAATGTGAAGAGAGATGAGACAAGAAATGCAGGAAATTAGTATGCAGGACAAATAGGAATTAGGAAAGTGATCAGCAGGCTGGCATTTATCAGAAGTGGGTTGGAGAACAAGAATAGGAAGTTTTCTACAATTATAGAGGACTTTGGTGAGACTGTACCTGAAGCATTGCATACAGTTTGATCTCCTCATCTAATGAAGAGTGTGCTTGCCTTGCAGGCAGCAGACCTAGATTTCACTGCGATGCGTCTGTTGCTGTGTGATGAGAGGCGGGGTAGAGTGGGTTTACATTTTTCAGAGTTCAGAAAAATTCAAACATATAAGCTTCTGAGAAGATTTGACAAAGTGGTTGATGTTTTGCCTGGCTAGAGAGTCATAGTCACTAGGGAATATCACAGGATAAAGGGTCAAATGTTAGCGAAGGAGAAATTTCTCCACTTGAATCTTTGGAAGTCTCTCCCCCAGATGTTTAGGTTATCAGCCTCTAAGGAATTTTGCAAATATGCAGGAAAATAAAATTCAGGTCTGAGACAGCCATCATCTCATTAAACGGAGAAATAGACCCCAGGCAAGCATTGGGCCTATTTATCTTGCTTTTTTTTCCCTTAGAACAAGAATTTAGTTGTCACCTAATGTAGTTGATATCAAATTTTGTTTCATAATGTTCCTGTGAAGATGCACATGTTATTACATTCCAATCTCCATACAGTTGCCAATTGTTCATGTATATCATTTATCCATTTTAGGAAGCAAATTACAGGTGAATCCCCAGTGATTCTGGGGTCAGTTTAGACTGTTTGTCCATGTAAGTGCTCATAAGGCTTCGAATGTACCTCCTATGGTTGGGGGTCAAGGTTGCTTGCGTGACAGAACTGTTTATGTCTGCTCCTCTAAATCTAAAAACCGTCATGATCCAGTCACAGTTCTCCAATTGTAGATTGTGATTGTCACTCACACTGTCCCTCAATGATTGTTGTCAGAGCTTGTCAGACAAGGTACTGCTGATAAAGTCCTTGGGTTTCAACTGGATACAGTGGAGGGTTGCTGCAGCACACGTATTGGTGTACTGTGTTTTCTGATGGCCTTTTGTCATTGAGCTGTAGAGCTGAGGATTGTATGAGATTGCAATGTATAAACTGGAGGCTTTCATCCCAAGTTTTCAGAAGGCCCAATTCATCCATGAACAGTATATCTCTGTTTCCAGGTCTGAGTGCATTACAGGTAGCTGTGTTCTACCTATTTCTAATTTGTGGATGAACAGACCCAGTGGCTATTTTTGGAAAATAAACGAGATCATTTTGATTCATCTCTGCTCTTGGAAGCAATAATCTGTGAAAGCCTCATTTTGTAAAACTGCAGTGAGGGTAGCTCACTTCTCCAGTGGAGAGAGCTTCCTGTAGCTTTCGACTGAAAACTGCTTCCCAGCATCTGCCTGGCATCTCCATCTTGCCAGCAGTTCATTGCCAGCATGATGCCAACTTGGTGATGTCTACAGTGGCATTGTTGGATGTCATTTAGCCACAACGTATAATACTGCGGAAGAGTGCGGATGCTGAAATCTGAGAGAAAAAGAAACAAAGTACTGGAGAAACTCAGCACCCAGTGGAGAGAGAAACAGAGTTAACAGTTCAATTCTCATATGATTCTTGTGCTTCTTCTCTCCCCCTTCTCAACAGTACAAAAAATGTCATTTTCTTCAGCCTCCGACAGAAAGTAATACGAAATTAAAGTGTATGACCTTGTTTCTCTCTCCGCAGGTGCTACGAGACCTTTTAGTCTCTCTCGCACTTCCTGTTTTTATTTCAGAAACTTGGCATCTCTGAGCAACATGGTGGCCCTAGGTAAAAATGGCAGACCATAAGCAACCCATTGAATCTGTTCACTAGTCATTAAGATCACGGCTGATCTGACAATCCTCAACCCCACTTTCCTGCCTTTTCCCCCATAACCCTTGATTCCCTTAATCATTACGAATAATGATTGAACATACTTAACAACCCAGCCTCGACAGCACTCTGCAGCAATAAATTCCACAGATTCATCACCCTCTTCTTAACTGGGCATCTCCTCACTTTTGAGAATATGCCCTCTTGTCTTAGCATCTCTCACAAGGGGAACCAACCTTGCTGCATCTACCCTGTCAAGCTCCCAATGGCTCCAACAAAAAACTCTCTTCATATTTTCTCTACATGGTATGTGTAGTCAGATAAAACATTTATAGGCAGCTTATGTCATGACAGACCTTATGTTATAGCCTGCAGTTTGGTCACATATTTACAACTGAATGAAGCTGGTTAGTTTATTTTTCTTTCCTGACCAAGAAGGGTGGATTATATGGTCACTCATGTCCTTGCCGTTTGTGAATCTTACTGTTCCCAAAATGCCAACCACATCCCCCTTTCCCAAGACTGGCTGCACTTCAGCGTGTTTAATTATCGGGTTAAATGCTGTGCTCCCATGTATTCTGGAGCTAAGCCAAACTGTAAACAAGCCTGGCCCCAGAAAGTGTAGTTAGCTCTAGTCCTTCAACACAGCCTCCCTTAGATGTTGGATTTCCATTTTAAACAGAGAGCGAGAAAGAGAAAGATAACTTGTTTTTCATAGATGTGATCTGTGCAAGTTAAAACGAGAAAAGGTTCAGAAAAGATTTACAAGGTTGTTGCTGGGATTGGAGGGTTTGACCTATAGGGGCAGGCTGAGGGGTGACTTTATAGAGGTTTGTAAAATATGAGGGGGATGGTCAGGGTGGGGGAGTCCAAAATTAGAGGGCATAGGTTTAAGGTGAGAGGGGAAAGATTTAAAAGGGACCGAAGTAGCAACTTTTTCACGCAGAGGGTGGTGCATATAGGGAATGAGCTGCCAGAGGAAGTGGTGGAGTCTGGTACAATTACAACATTTAAAAGGCATCTGGATGGGAGTATGAATGGGAAGCGATGTGGGCCAAATGCTGACAAATGGGATTAGATTAATTCAGGATATCTGGTCGGTATGGACGAGTTGGACCAAAGGGTCTGTTTCCGTGCTGTGCAACTCTATGACTCTAAATGGTTCTGCATAAATATAAGTAGGGCTAGAAATGAGAACCACTGAAATCTGACAATGGGATCCTGAACCACAATTATGCTGATTTAAGCAATGTCCTTTGCAGGTAGATGTCCAATTCCTTGAGGTGGTGTACAGTGCAGTGCAGAGCTCACTGCTGAGTGACTGCTCACCTCAACAGGGGCTCGCAGCTCATTCGAGGGTAGCACCACCGGGCTGAACCTCTCAAAGATGAGGTGCTCCTGACAGAAATGGAGAAGCTGCAAGTTGCTGGGCAATGTTAGAAGATGTTAAGGATGTCTGCACTTGACAAATTGGCACAATAGATGGCTAACTCCTGTATGTTGATAGAGGCAGCTAAGAGTGAGCCCCAGGACCTGAAGCGGATGCATTCTCCCACTGACAGCCTTCCCCCTACTCCAGTCTTTGAATAGTTTGTCTTCCTTGCTGCCCCCCTTCTCCCGCACCCATTGTCTCTGGGAGAAGCTTGTGTATTCAGAGAGACATGACAGAGGCACACAGCTCCTTTTGAAGTATCTCACACTATCCCCTGCTGTCAGAGCCAGGTTTACACAACCTCTCCTACAACAAGCACTTCCACGAACTTTGCAACAGATAGTCAAAAGTATCTCACCAGCTGGTTGGATAATGCTCCCTTTAAGAGACGATGCCTGTTCAAGACAGGGTGTTAATAGGAGCAGGGAGACACAAACTGGCAGGTCTGCCAGCAAATCACTGGCTGTCGCTAATGGATTTCCAGGGCAAACAAAGGGTGCCCATACTGTTGCCCCCCCACAACATGGTAATCTGTGCCAGAGCTGGTCAGGAATGAAACCTAGCTTCAACTTAGAGTCAAAACCTTTGGTGCAACAGAGCAACAAGGTGCAACCAACTCCTTTGTTGAATACTTTAGTTAATTTTGTTTCTACTTTGGTGGATGTGATTAATGAATCATTGCTCACACCAACAGGCTGCTGCTCTGAGTGTAACTTTTCCATTGCTAGTGTCTGTACCTTCAGTTGCTAAGGTGCCCAGTTTTAGAATTCCCTCCCTAAAACTCCTTGGCCTCCTTACCTCACATTCCTTCGTTCAGACACCTTTTAAAACCAACGCTTTTGGCCATCAGCCCAAATATTTCCATACATGCCTGTAATGTCTTACTTTGTTTTATAACACCCCCATGGTGTACCTTAGGATGTAACATGATAAAGGCGCTACGTACAGGTAAGTCAAAGTTACTGTTGACTCAATTAAGTTGCCAGAAACTTCTTAAAGCCAAGCCAATCAGCTGCTGCAGTAGGGAAAGCACTTGGAAGCACACTCTGTTCAGGTCATGTTGACTATGGGCCTGTAACTGAGGCTTGTCATCCAACCATTCCTCCCCCAGAAATTCTTAAGAATACTGACACATTGGCAGACCTTTTGGAGTTTAAATGTGTAGATTTGAATCGCAGAGGTGAGAGACCACATTCGTGTTTCTCGTCTCACACAACATCCTATCAGGTTCGTTGGATGTGCAGTATGTTTATCACCACTTGTTCCAATCAAGTACTACATCTATGTTATAGAGTGATAGATACAGCACGGAAACAGACCCTTCAGCCCAACTTGTCCATGCCGACCAGGTATCCCAAACTTAACTAGTTCTATTTGCCTGTATTTGGCCCATATCCCTCTAAATCTTTCCCATTTCAAGTACCTATCCAAATATCTTTTCAATGTTGTAATTGTACCCTACTTTACCACTTCCACTAGCAGTTCATTCTGTATATGCAGCACCCTCTGTGTGGAGAAGTTGCCCCTCACCTCCCTTTTAAAACTTCCCCCTCTCACCTTGAACATATGCCTTTTAGTCCTACCCTGGGAAAAATGACCCCATCTATTCACCCTATCTATTCCCCTTGTGATTTTATAAACTTCTATAAGATCACCCCTCAGCCTCCGATGGTCCAGGAAAAAAAGTCTCAGACTATCCAGCCTCTCCTGATAACCCAAACCTTCCAGTCCCGGTAACGTCTTGTAAATTTTTTCTGCACCCTTTCTAGTTTAACAGTTAGAAGCAGCAACTTTATTTCAGTCATGTATGTGCCTTGAAATAATTGTGGAGATAGACCCAGGGTGATTCATGCCTTCCAAAGGGGTTAGCAGCTCACGCATTCAAACTGCAATGAGAAATTTGGACTCAAAGAGTTGTGAATCTTGGCAGTCGATATCCTGGAAGGTTGTGGTTGCTGAGTCGATCAATGAGACCAAACTGTTGAATATGAGGACAGGGCAGGAAAGTGGCGTTCATGTAGAGGTTTGGCCAATGTCTTCCTGAATGATTGACCAGACTCAATGAGTCACATGGCCATGCCTGCCACCTTCTTTATATCATTCAGAATTTGAGGAACAGAGATGGTTTTACTATTCTCGAGCTCTTAGTCAGTAAGAGAAGACATAGAATTTGGTTTATCGTTGTTACCAAATTGAACAAAAAAAAAGACAGTAACAGCAATAAAGAACGAATTAGGATTCCAATCTCTTCACGGTAGTTTAAGAAGGATATTTACAAGATCTGCTCATCAGCAGGGGCTTTCAATCCTTACTTCCAGGTAATACTGAGTTTCCAGGATTAAGCTGCTCGAAATGAACAGGTCAAAGGAAGGGGAGAAGTTTAAACTTGATGAGGGTTGTCATAGTAACATCTTCACAAACATGTTCGGTTCACCTGCCTCCTGCTGTAAACATCTGCCGGCACAATGGATCTTTGCTGCATCCCGTGTCGTTTGCATAATCTGCCACTTGCACAGTCTCGTATGCAAGTGATGAGCATCAGAACTGTAACCTTTAAAAGAGCTAAAATTAAACCACAATTCCGGCTAGTTTGGAGTTAATCACTGTCTCCTTCCCAAATGAATCAAGCAGCTGAGTATGAGGAGGGAGAACAGAAAGATGGGTCAGTCGGCACAGAAATACAGCAATCGGCAAAAATGCAGAACGGTCATCTTTCATGGGCCTCTCTGATATTGCAGTTTATCTCTTAGTCCGGGTGGTTGATGTGAAAAGTGAAATTTGAGATTCTCCGTTCATGAATTTGAGTTTTTGGTTTATTCGGGTGAAGTAGAGGGATGTTTACTCTGTGTATAGCCTATGCATTGAAGACTTTTGCGGTGCAGTGATAGTGCCTCTATCTCTGAGTCGGGAGGCCTGGGTTCAAGTTCTGCTTGCTCTAGACGTGTGAAATAACATCTGTCATCAAGCTGGTTAGGAAATACCTATCTGATGCATTGGTCAGTCAGGGAACACTTGATGAAGAACAGCAACAACCTTTAACTTTACCCACAGTGGGTCAGGGTTAGCGCTGCTGCCTCACAGTACGAGGGACACGGGTTCGATTCCACTCTTGGGTGACTGTGTGGGGTTTGCACATTTTCCCCGTGTCTATGTGGGTTAGCCATGGGAAATGCAGAATTATGGGGACGGGGTGGTCTGAGTGGTATGCACTTTGGAGGGTCGGTGTGGTCTCAGTGGGCCGAATAGCATGCTTTTGCACATTCTATGAGTGGCTAAATGTTTCCAAGTTATGATGCCAGCAGGAAGCAGTGTGTGGGCTGAAGTCCAGAGGTAAAATTAGAATGAAAACCAAAAGAACTGCAGATGCTGTAAATCAGGAACAAAAACAAAGTTGCTGGAAAAGCTCAGCAGATCTGGCAGCATCTGTGGAGAAGAAAACAGAGTTAATGTTTCAGGTCCGGTGACCCTTCCTCCCTGTGTGTGTAAAATTAGAATGACTGCTCTTAACATCAAAGAAGCATTTGACAGAGTATGGCATCAAAGAGGTCTGGTAAAATTGGAGTCAATGGCAATTGGAGAGGAAAGGGAGATGGGTGCAGTTATTGGAAGTCAATTATAGCAGTTCCACTCTTTTGGGTAGTGTCCTAAGCACTCAGCCAGGCAAGTGCAAAGTATTCCCCTACACTTCTCCAAAGCTTGTCCACCATCTGCACAAGTGAGGAGTGTGATAGAATACTCCCCCCTTGCCTGGATGAGTGCAGCTCCAACGACACTCAAGAAGCTTGACACCATCCAGGACAAAGCAGTCTGCTTGATTGGCACTGCATCGACCACATTCAGTTCCTCCAGCGCCTCTGCACCATGCCAGTATTATATACCATCTACATGATGCACTGTAGTAACTCACTAAGGCTCCCCCGACAACACCTTTCAAATCTGCCACCTAAAAGGACAAGGGCAGCAGATGCAGGGGAATACCAACACCTGTAAGACCCCCTCCAAACCATTCGCTATCCTGATTTGGAAATACATTGACGATCCTTCACTGTTGCTGGGTAAAAATCCCTCCCTAACAGCACTGTGGGTGTCCCTAAACCTCAGGACTTCAGTAATTCAAGAAGATAGCTCACAACTTATCTCCTCTAGGGCAGATGGATATTAAATGTTGACCTAGCCAAGAATGAAACGACAAAAAAAAAATTAATTCTCTGGCTCATATGTGAAGAAGATACAGAGACTGCAGGATGATGTGAGAGCCGACACACAGTAAAGTTAGCAACTTCAGTAAATGAGGGTGGAAAGTAGGAATTAAGCATCCAGTTAAATCTAGCATAGTCACAAAATCTGTTGGTGCTGAACATAAATTGACAGTTGCCTGGATGTATGTCAAGTTGGGATCCTTAAAAATGGCAGAATGATTTCCAAGGCTGGGATTTCAGATGTGGCTTCCTCTACATCGGGGAAACCAAGCGGAGGCTTGGGAACCGCTTTGCAGAACACCTACGCTCGGTTCGCACTAAACAACTGCACCTCCCAGTCGCGAACCATTTCAACTCCCCTTCCCATTCCTTAGACACCATGTCCATCTTGGGCCTCCTGCAGTGCCACAACGATACCACCCGAAAGTTGCAGGAACAGCACCTCATATTTCGCTTGGAAACACTGCAGCCCAATGGTATCAATGTGGACTTCACAAGCTTTAAAATCTCCCCTCCCCCGACCGCATCCTAAAACCAGCCCAGCTTGTCCCCGCCTCCCTAACCTGTTCTTCCTCCCACCTATCCCCTCCTCCCACCTCAAGCCCCACCCCCAACTCCTACCTTCTAGCCTCATCCCGCCCCCTGGACCTGTCCGTCCTCCCTGGACTGACCTATCCCTTCCCTAACTTCCCACCTACACTCACCTTTACTGGCTCCACCCCCGCCTCTTTGACCTGTCTGTCTCCTCTCCACCCATCTTCTCCTTTATCCATCTTCTATCCGCCTCCCCCTCTCTCCCTATTTATTTCAGAATTCCCTTCCCCTCCCCCATTTCTGAAGAAGGGCCTAGGCCCGAAACGTCAGCTTTCCTGCTCCTCTGATGCTGCTGGGCCTGCTGTGTTCATCCAGCTCTACACCTTGTTATTCCATACCTGAGCTTCTGATTTCCTGACTTTGAAGGATGGGGGCAGGTTCAAGATGTGATTATGTATTGGTGACTGAAAATCCAGGTATCTATCTTGTATCATCTGAGCCCTTGCTTTACTGATAGCTTCATTTTAATTCCAATAGTCAATTTCACAATGTTTAGATTTTTTTTTGAATCAATCTGTTCAGAGATGCTATGACGAACCTCAGGAACAGAAAAGACTTGAACCTGTATCTCCTTGCTAAGAGGTAGTGACACTACCACTGTGCCACAAGAGCTCCTGTTTCTCTATAATGTTTACTTATACAAAGTTAAGAGAGTTCAACTGCCTGTAATTTCAGTTACTAAAACTTTAAAGTTCTAAATGATCGACACTTTTACTGGGCTGTAGTGAAACACATTTTTTACAAAAAAAAACCATAGTGGTAAGCTCTCAATAAATGACTTTATTTTTCAAAGTTTTTGTTACACATCTTAATGTCACGACTGGGTTCATTTGTTCGACACAGAATGCAGTGTATGAGGGGTCAAGGTGTGGACAAGGCATAGCCTAGCATTAGGGAGCATGGGCAGTGTGGTGATTATATCTTCACATGGGGATTATGAGGAGTCATTGGGGTTGCTTGAGGGAGTATATCTTGGCTTGGCATGCATGAAGGGCCAGAGGGGACAGCAAGCACATATAAGATAGATAAGTCACGGGAGTAGGTGATGGGATTCTTGGACTGAGGGTTGGCCATTTTCATTTTGTCTCCTTGCTATGGGAAGGATGTCATTAAACTTGAAAGGGTTCAGAAAAGATTGACCAGGATGTTGCCAGAGTTGGACAGCTTGAGCTAAACAGCAAGGCTGAATTGGCTGGGGCTATTTTCCCTGGAGCATCAGTGGCTGAGGGGTGCTCTTATAGGCGTTTATAAAATCATGAGGGATGTAGATAAGGTGAATAGCCTTTTCCCTGGGGTGGGAAGTCCAAAACTAGAGGGCAGAGATTTAAGGTGAAGGGGAAAGATTTAAAAGAGACCTGAGGGGCAACTTTTTCATGATGAGTGTGGTACATATATGGAATGAGCTACCAGAGGAAGTAGTGGAGGCTGGTACAATTACAACATTTAAAAGGCATCTGGATAGGTACATGAATAGGAAAGGTTTGGAGGGATATAGGCCAAATGCTGGAAAATGGAACTAAATTAATTCAGAATATCTGATCAGCATGGACAGGTTGTACTGAAGGGTCTGTTTCCATGCTGTACATCTCTATGACTCTATGACTCCATGATCGGAAAAATGTCCCACTGCACCTAGGTGGGCCTTTTGAATTCCCAGCCCTTTGGGCTGCCTCATCTGAACATTTCCCATTTTCAGTTGGCCTGTCTGTGCCCTACCTTAACCCAGCCACAATTAAAATCCTGTTCTGCTGCACTCTCTCCTTACTTAGAGGCTGAGGGCAGGAATTTCCCTGACTCCAACAACCTGCCTCAAGGATCACAATCCAGCCCAACGACTGCACAGATTTGTCAATTGTCAGAAAATCCCTGGCTCACTAATATCCATGAGCAAAGGGAATCTGCTGACCTTATCTTGTCTGGCCTTCATGTGACTGCAGACCTACAGCAACATTGTCTACTCTTAACTCCCTCTGGACCATTAGGGATGGGCATAAATATGAGTCTAGCCATACCCCATGAATGAATAAAAACAAAGTTGAGTTCAGATGAGGCAGATCGGAATGAGACCTCTTCTTTCTATGATCTAAAGTCCCCACCCACTTCAAGAAGGCCACCATTATCCCACTGCCAAAGAAAATCCATGCAGTGTTCCTCAATGACTCAGGCCTGGTGGCTCTGACCCCCATCATTATGAAGTGCTTTGAGAGGTTGGTCATGGCTCATATCAACTCCAGCCTCCAAAATTGCCTTGATCCTTTGCAATTTGCCTTCCAGTGCAACAGGTCCACAGCAGACACCATCTCCCTGGCCCTACACTCATCCCTGGAACATCGGGACAACAAGGATACCTACATCAGACTTCTACGTAATGAGTACAGCTATGCCTTCAACACTATAATTCCAAACAAACTCATCTCCAAACTCTGGGACCTAAGTCTGTGCTCCCCACTATGTAATTGGATTCTCGATTTCCTAACCATCAGACTGCAGCTAGTAAGGATTGTTATCAACACCCTCCTCCACGATAAACCTCAACACTGGTGCCCCGCAAGGCTGTGTACTCAGCCTCTTACTATACTCCTTACACACTCGTCACTGTGTGGCCAAATTCAGCGCCAACTCCCTTTACACCATCGTTGTAGGTCAGATCTCAAACATCAACAAGGTGGAATGCGGGAAGGAGACAGAGTGCTCACTGGCATGGTCTAAAGACAAGAATCTCTTCATCAACATCAGCAAAACAAAGGAGCTGGTCATTGACTTCAGGAAGTGGAGTGGAGGGCATGCCCCTGTCGGTATCAGTGGAGCTGAGGTGGACATGGTCAACAGCATCAAGCTCCTGGGAGTGATGATCACCAATCTGTCCTGGTCCACCCATGTTGACTCTATTGTCAAGAAATCACAACAATGCCACTACTTCCTCAGCAGGCTAAGAAAATACAGCATGTCCATAAAGACGCTTATAAATTTGTATTGATGCACCATAGAGAGCATCCTATTTGAATGCATCATGGTGTAGTATGGCAACTGGTCTTTCCAAGACAGAAAGAAACTGCAGAGAGTCGTGAGCACAGCCTAATCCATCATGCAAACCAGCCTGCCATCCATTGACTCGACCTATACTTCCCACTGCCTTGGGAAAGCAGCCAACATCATCAAAGACCTCTCCCACCCAGTTATACTCTCTTCCACCTTCTTCCATTGGGCAGAAGATATACACGTACAAATAGATTCAAGAACAGCTTCTTCCCCGCTGTTCACAGACTTTTGAACAGACCTCTTTAATGTTAATGTTGATCTCTCTCTGCACCTTCTCGGCAGCTGTAACACTGTATCCTGCACTCTGTTCTGTTACCCTGACATACCTGTAGAGTACAATCTGCCTATAAAGAACGTCAGACAACACTTTTCACTGTACATCGGTACATGTGACTGCAACAAATCAAATGAAACCAAATCAAATTTCAGCTGTCAAGAGTGGTTCATGGTTTGCTCAGACAGGCTGAAGGAAAGGTGTTGGAAGCAGTATATTCATTTTACTGCAGTAAAATGTGAAGAGATCAGATTTATTCAGCCCGTTTCTGTTTATGCTCTTCAGGACTGAAGAGAAGCATCTGGAGGTAAGAAACTTTGAAGACATTCAGTTACAACCAGCATTTCATACACTGAGATCTCATGTGTGTGCTTTGCTGGTGCTGAGAAGGGCACATATTGCAACACTCCTCCCCCAATCCAGAGTTTCACCAGACGAGATGGGAGCCTCTCACCTTGTATTGTTTTCCCTGGGCTGGAGCTGGATAAGGGGATTGTTTGCTGTGCTGCTGGATATGGGATGATTCCTGGGACACTTAGCCTCCTGTTGCTGGTTTGGGTTCAACCTTTTCTCCAGGAAAATGCCTTTCATGTGCATTGTTAACCATAGCTCACTGGTCGCACTCTCCACTCTCACTGTCACAGATCAGAGTTCAACTCTCTCCCCAGAGCTTTCAACACAAACTCCAGCCTGATGTTCCTATGCAACAATAATGACAGTGCTGTCCTTCAGGTTAACATATTAAACCAAGGCCCAATTTGACCACTCAGGTAGATGTAAAATTTCCCATTGTGTTAATTCAAAGAATAGAGGAGTTTTTCTTATATTTGTTCACAGGATGTGAATGTCACTAGCTAGGCGAGCATTATTTACCCATCTCTAATTGCTCAGAGAGCAGTTGAGAGTCAATCACATAGCTGTGGGTCTGGAGCCACATTTAGGTCAGACCGGGTGAGGATGGCAGATTTCCTTCCCTGAAGAACATTAGTGAACAAGATGGGTTTTATGATAATCGGCAACAGTTTCATGGTTATCATTGGTCAGACCTTTGAGTAAAGAATTTGGGACATCATGTTGAGGTTGTACAGGACATTGGTGAGACCTCTTCTGGAGTACTGTGTGCAGTTCTGGTCTCTCCGTTATGGGAAGGATATTATTGAGCTGGGGAGGGATCAGAAAAGATTTACCAGGATGTTGCCGAAATGGAGGGCTTGAGTTATAAAAATAGGCCGGATAGGCTGAGATATTTTTCACTGGAGTATGGGAGGTTGAGGTGTGACACTATAAAGGTTTATAAAACCATGAGAGGCATAGAAATGGTGAATAGCAAAGCTCTCTTCCCCAAAGTGAGGGAGTTCAAACAAGAGGGCACATTTCTAAGGTAAGAGGAGAAAGATTTAAAAAGGACATGAGGGACAACATTTTTATGCGTAGAGTGGTTTATGTGTGGAATGAACTTCCAGAGGAAGTGATAGATGTAGGTACAGTTACAACATTTAAAAGCTATTTCGATAAATACATGAATAGGAAAGGTTTGGAGGGATATGGGCCAAATGCAGGCAGGTGGGACTGGTTTAGTTTGGGAACATGGTCAGTGTAGACTAGTTGGACCAAAGGGTCTGTTTCCATGCTGTATGATTCTATGACCCTATCAACAGATTGTTAATTCCAGACATTTTTTAATTGAATTCAAATGCCACCATTTGCTGCAGGATTCAAACCCGGGTCCCCAGAACATGAGCTGAATTTCTGGACTAATACTCTAGCAATGATACCATTAGGACATTGCCAGCCTGAGTTCACTTCAGTTTCCTGGCCTGTTCCTGTCTAATATGGTCTGAAGGGATGGCATAATGAATGAGGAAACAAATGATGGATCAAGTAAAGATTCATTTGATGTGAGGTGGTTGTTTAGACATGAGGAGTTGGAGTCAATTGTGGTGAGGTGAGTTTTGTGCAGTATGGCTGCCTGAGATAAAGCTCTCACTCTTCGTGATGACTTGGAGACTGTTCAAAAACAGTTATCTTCTAATGTATGTTATAAGGGACGTTTCTCCCCCAGACAATGCAACTAAACCAGATTGCTGTTTCCGGGACAAAAACAGAAGTTGCTGGAAAAGCTCAGCAAGTCTGGCAGCATCTGTGAAGAAAAAGATCAGAGTTGACGTTTCAGGTCCAGTGACCCTTCCTCAGAACTGATGGTAGCTGGGAAAACGTTGGCTTATTTTCAGAAAACAGGGAGGGGGTTGGGGTAGGGAATAAATGATAGGATAGAGCCCGAAGAGGGAGAAGAGCAGTTGGATAGACAAAGGAGTTAATAACGATCTGGCTGGGAGGGTGAATAGCTGTTAATGGGGACTGTTAGTGACTAACAATAGGTAGTGTATAATAGCAAGCTATGTGGTAACAAGGCCTGGTATGTGGGGTAGGGGGCTGCGACATATTAGAGTTCAGGCCCTAAAATTATTGAACTTGATATTGAGTCTGGAGAGCTGCAGGGCCCCAAAGCGGAAAAAGGGGTGTTTGTTCTTCCAGCTTGTGCTAAGCTTCTCTGGAAACACTGCAGCAAACCAGAGACAGAGATATTGGACAGGGAACAGGGTGGTGCTTTAGCATGGCAGGCAACAGGTAGCTTAGAGATAGTAGGAACTGCAGATGCTGGAGAATCCGAGACAACAAGGTGCAAGGCTGGATGAACACAGCAGGCCAAGCAGCATCATAGGAGCAGAGAGGCTGACGTTTCGGGCCTAGACCCTTCCAGGTAGCTTAGGGTCTTTTTTGCAAGCAGAACGTAGATGTTCTGCGAAGCAGTCGCCAAGTCTACACTTCGTTTCCCCAATGTAGGGGAGACCACATTGTGAGCAGCGAATGCAGTAGACTAGATTCTGGGAAGTGCAGGTGATGTGTTGCTTCACCTGGAAGGTAAGTTTGAGCCCTTGGATACTGGGGAGGAAGGAGGTAAACGGGCAGATGTTGCACCTTCGCCGGTTATAGGGAAAGGTGCCATGGGGCTGTGGAGGGGGTGTCGGAGGTGAAGGAAGTGTGGACCTGGGTGTCCCGGAGGGAACAGGCCCTGCGGAAAGCGGGCAAAGGAGGGGAGGGGAATATGTGTCTTGTGGTGGCATCTTGCTGGAGGTGGCGGAAATGGCATCTGATGATCTTCTGGATGTGGATGTTGGTGTGATGGTAGGTAAGGACAAGGGGAACCCTATTACTGTTGCTGGAGGGAAGAGAAGGGGTGAGTGCGGAAGTGCGGGAGATGGTTCGGACCTGGTTGAGGGCCCTGTCGACAACGGAGGTGGGGAATCCTTGGTGGAGAAACAAAGTGGACATTTCGGAGGCTCCCTCGTCAAAATTGGCCTCATCTGAACATATGCGACGGAGACGGAGGAACTGAGAAAATGGGATGGAGTCTTCACAGGAAGTGGGGTGTGAGGATGTATATTCCAGGTAGCTGTGGGAGTCGGTGGGTTTGTAGTGGATATTAGTGGCCAATCTATCCCCAGAAATGGAAACAAAGATGTCGAGGAAGGGAAGGGAGGAGTCAGAGATAGACCAGGTGAAAGTGAGGGCAGGGTGGAAATCGATGAATTTTTCCAATTCCGGATGAGAGAGGGAAGCAGGACTGAGGATACCATCAATATATCAGAGAAAGAGTTGTGGGTGGGGGCCGGAATAGGACCGGAACAAGGAATGTTCCACATACCCCACGAAGAGACAGGTATAACTATGGCCTATGTGGGTATCCATGGCAACCCCTCTGACCTGAAGAAAATGAGAGGAGTTAAAAGAAAGGTCGAGGAAGGGAAGGGAGGAGTCAGAGATAGACCAGGTGAAAGTGAGGGCAGGGTGGAAATTCAAGGTGAAATTGATGAAGTTTTCCAATTCCAGACGAGAGAGGGAAGCAGCACCGGCGATATGATCGATGTATTGGAGAAAGAGTTGTGGGTGGAGGCCAGAATAGGACTGGAACAAGGAATGTTCCGCGTACCCCATGAAAAGACAAGCATAACCCAGGCAGATACCCATGGCTACCCCTCTTACCTGAAGAAAATGAGGGGAATTGAAAGAGAAGTTGTTTAGGGTGAGGACGAGCTCGGCCAAGCGGAGGAGGGTGATGGTGGGTGGGGATGGTTCAGGTCTTTGCTCAAGAAAGAAGCGGAGAGCCCTAAGAGCCTCCTGGTGGGGAATGGACATGTAAAGGGATTACATGTCCATGATAAAGAGGAGGCGACTGGAACCGGCAAACTGGAAATTTTGAAACAGGCGTAAGGCGTCAGAGGAATCACAGATGTATGTGGGTAGGGACTGGACCAAGGGAGAGGAGACTGAATCAAGGTAGGAGGAGATGAATTCTGTGGGGCAGGATCAGGCAGAAACAATGGGTCTGCCTGGGCAGTCCTGTTTGTTGATTTTTGGAAGGAGGTAGAAACGAGCTGTGCGGGGCTGGGGGGGGTGTCCATCAGCTTGGAAGCGGAGGCAGGGGAGATCACCGGATGAAATGAGATTTGTTACCATAGTGGATACAATGGCCTGATGTGTCATCGTGGGGTCATGGTCCAGGGGAAGGTAGGAGGAGGTATCTGAGAGTTGGAGCTCAGCCTCCGCAATGTAGAGGTCAGTATGCCAGACTACTACAGCACCACCCTTTTTGGCAGGCTTAATAACAAAGTCAGGGTTAGATCTAACAGCACAGAGTGCAGTCAGCTCAGAGGGAGATGGGTTGGATTTGGTGAGAGGGGCAGTGAAATTGAGGCAACTAATATCACGTTGACAGTTCTCAATGAACAGATCGAGTGCAGGTAAAAGGCCAGAGGGAGGGGTCCAGCTGGAGGGAAGGTGTTGGAGTTGGGCAAAGGAGTCTGTGGGATGAGGAGAGGACTCTTGTCCAAAGAAATGAGCACAGAGGCG
The DNA here is from genome assembly GCF_021869965.1 of Rhincodon typus. Classification (NCBI taxonomy): domain Eukaryota; kingdom Metazoa; phylum Chordata; class Chondrichthyes; order Orectolobiformes; family Rhincodontidae; genus Rhincodon; species Rhincodon typus. The sequence goes on from NC_063348.1 coordinate 11,136,183, forward strand.
AAGATGGCAGAAGAAGAGTTTGGCGTCATGTCGTGCCCGAAATTTGTTAAAGTGGGAACGCAGAGGGATAAAGCTGAGACCTTTGCTGAGTATGGAACGCTCAGCATTGGAGAGCGGAAGGTTAGGAGGGATGGTGAATTCCCGACAGGAGGTGGGGTTGTGAGAGGGGATGGAGTCAGAGGGAAGGTGAGGAGAGGAAGGTTCCAGAGGGCGATTGGTATCTTGGAGTTGTTGGATCTTGTGGGCCTTGATGCCTGAAAGGAAAAGAAAAAGCTTCTTGTTAGCACGATGAATGAGTCGGAGGATGAAATGGAGCTGTGGAGTGGTGCAGCCCTGAGCCAGTGTGTTGCAATGCTGTTGCAGAGAAATATTGAGAGTTTGCATGTGGTGCCGCATGGCACTGAGTGTGGATCTAAGGATGCGGCGAGAGCAGCTGTCTGTGGAACGTTGAACATCACGGAGATATCTGTGATCCTGGGGGGATTCAAACCATGATGGATGAAACTTCAGTTGGTATCCACATGGGGTGAGTCTGAGCCGGAGGCAGTCACTGAGGAATGTGATATGGCCGTGGAAACGAATTTTAGCAAATACCTGGTCAAACACCAGGATTGACAGTGAAATTAATGTCGGTGGGCAAGAAGAAAGATTGGAACGGAAATCCCGTCGGAGAGAGGAGCAGAACTTCTTCAAGGTGTGCATGCCTGTAGAGATGCGACAGTGAGTTAAATACTCAATAAAAACCAAAAAAACTGTGGATGCTATATATCAGGAACAAAAAGAAGCTGCACAAATGGTCAGCATGTCAGGCAGCATCTGTGAAGAAAAAATCAAAGTTAATGTTTTGCGTCCGGAGACCCTTCTTCAGAACTGATTTTAGTAGGGAAATTATTCGGTTATATCTGGAAAATAGGGAAGGGGATAGGGTAGGGAGTAAATGGTAAGATAAAGGATAGAGCCTGAAGAGAGAGAAGAACAGTTGGACAGACAAAGGAGTTGCTAACGATCAGACTGGGAGGGTGAATAGTTGTTAATGGGGACTGTTAGTGACTAACAACAGGGGGTGTGTAGTGGCAGGCTATGTGGTAACAAGGCCTGGTGTGTGGGTTGGGGGGCTCGGACATGGGAGAGTTTAGGCCCTAAAATTATTGAATTCCATATTGAGTCCGTAGCGCTGTAGGGTTCCCAAGCAGAAAATGAGGTGTTGTTCTTCCAGCTTGCACTGAGCTTTGCTGGAACACTGCAGCAAGCCAGAGACAGAGATGTTGGCCAGAGAACAGGGTGGCGCGTTAAAGTGGCAGGCAACAGGTAGCTCAGGGTTTTTTTCACGAGCAGAACATAGATGTCCTGCGAAGCGATCGCCCAGTCTACGCTTCGTTTCCACAATGTAGAGGAGACCACATTGTGAGCAGTGAATGTCTCAGGCTTGCTACAGTGTTCCAGCGAAGCTCAGTGCAAGCTGGAAGAACAAACAGAGATAGTAGGAACTGCAGATGCTGGAGAATCCGAGACAACAAGGTGCAGGACTGGATGAACACAGCAGGCCAAGCAGCATCATAGGAGCAGAGAGGCTGACGTTTCGGGCCTAGACCCTT
>NC_063348.1:11142777-11143415 GCF_021869965.1 Rhincodon typus
AAACATCAGCCTTTCTGCTTCTATGATGCTGCTTGGCCTGCTGTGTTCATCCAGCCCTGCACCTTGTTGTCTTGGGCTGACAAGTGGCAAGTTTCATTCGTGCCAGACAATTGTCTGGCAATGACCATTTCCAATAAGAGCCAATCTAACCACCACCCTTTGACATTCAATGGTGTTACTAAACACAATGGCTACACAAGTAGGTGAGAGGCTAGGAATACTACGGCGAGTAAAGGAACACTTGTTGCTCACCCTGTGTAACTCTGCCACCCTCTCTTTGTGTTCTTCAGATGGCATTTTCAGGTTTCCTAATGCAAAGCTCCAAAGACTTAGCCAAACACATCAAGGTGGTAGTAAGTGCATATACATTATCTGGAAATCGTAGTAACTGAGGTTACACATCACACAGCCCAGGATCGTCCTTCACTTTGTAGCAGGGCCCCAGTAACGTTCAACATCCTGTGTGACATCATTCCCTGTCAGTAATCTGTCAGGACTTATTTCATATACTAAATGATCTGTCACTCCCTGTTTCACATTCCCTTTGGACTGTGACTCCCTGTTTCACATTCCCTTTGGACTGTAACTCCCTGTTTCACATTCCCTTTAGATTGTTACTCTCTGTTTCACATTCCCTT
>NC_063348.1:11143425-11160340 GCF_021869965.1 Rhincodon typus
GTTTCACATTCCCTTTAGATTGTTACTCTCTGTTTCACATTCCCTTTAGGCTGTCACTCCCTGTTTCACATTCCCTTTAGACTGTCACTCCCTGTTTCACATTCCCTTTAAATTGTGAAGCCATGTTTCGTATTCCCAGGAATCTGTGATGTTCTATGTCAAAGAAATATGTTAAGTTTCTCTAACTTGTTCCACTATTCAATTTGATCAAGGCTGATCCTTAATTCAATCTATCTCTCCTGATTCTGAAGTACCCTTGTCTAACAAAAAATCTATTAACCTCCATTTTGTTTTTATGCGCTCAATCTTGACAGATTTTTGAAGAGAGAAAGTTCTGGATGACAGGGACCTTTGTGGAAACAATTGCTTTTTAACCTGATCTAAAAGTTAAAGCTTAAATTGCAGTAAGGGCAAGTTTGACGGTTTTAGGCAGAAACTTTCAGAAGTTCTTTGAGACAGGCTGCTCACAGGTAAAGGGATGGTTGGAAAGTGGGAGGGCTTTAAAAACGAGAGTTCAGAGACAGTATGTTCCTGTTAGTGTGAAGGGCAAGGCTGGTCGGTGTAGGGGATGCTGGATGACTAGAGACGCTGAGATTCTTGTCAAGAAAGAGAGGAGACATGTGTCAGGTATAGACAGCTGGGATTGAGTGAATCCCTAGAGGAGTATGAGGGCAGTAGGGGTATACTTAAGAGGGAAATCAGAAGGGCAAAAAATGGACATGAGATTGCTTTGACAAATAGGGTATAGGAGAATCCAAAGAGATTCAACAAAAACATTAAGGACAAATGAGTAACCAGGGAGAGGATAGGACCCCTTAAAGACCAATGAGACTACCAATGTGCGCAACCAGAGAAGGTGGGTGAGAAACTAAACGAATATTTTGCAACAGTATCTACTATGGGTGAAGGACATGGGAAGCGAGGGTACTTGAGGAAATAAATCGTGATGTCTTGAAAAGTGTCCATATTGCAGAGGAGAAGGTGCTGGAGGTCTTAAAATACACAAAAGTAGATAAATCCCCTGGACCTGATCATGTGTATCTCAGAACTTTATGGGAATCTAGGGAAGAGACTGCTGAGACCCTTGCTAAGCTATTTGTATCACTGACAGCCATAGGTGAGGTGCTGGAAGACTGAAGAGTGGCTAATGTGGTGTCATTACTTAAGAATAGACCAGTGAGCCTTACATCACTGGTGGGTAAGTTGTTGGAGGGGGTTTTGAGGGACAGGATTTATGTGCATTTGGAAAGGCAAGGACTAATGAGGGGTAGTCAAAATGGCTTTGTGTATGGGAACTCATGTTTCACTGACTTGAGTTTTTTGAAGAGGTGATAAAGGAAATTCATGAAGGCAGGGAGGTAAACGTTGCCAAATTGACAAGATTCTACAACTTAGACTGGTTGGCAAGGTTAGAGCACATGGAATCCAGGGGGAGATAGCCAAATGAATACAAAATTGGCTTGAAGGTAGAAGACTGAGGGTGGTGGTAGAGGGTTGCTTTTCGCACTGTGACCAGTAGTGTGTTGTAAGAATCGGTGCTGGGTCCACTGGTTTTTGTCATTTATGTCAATGATTTGAATGTGATTGATTGATTTATTGTTGCTACATGTACTGAAATACAGTGAAAAGTTTTGTTTTGATTGCTATACAGGCAGATCGTATCATACAAAGTGTATCAGAGTAGCAGAACAGAGTGCAGAGTACAATGTTACAGCGACAATGAAGGTGCAGAGAGAGAGATCAGAATTAACATTTGAGAGGTCTGTTCAAAAGTCTGATAACAGCAGGGAAGAAGCTGTTCTTGAATCTATTCTTACATGGTATTCAAGCTCATATAGGAGGAGTGGTTCGTAAGTTTACAGGTGACACCAAAGTGGGTGGTGTAGAGGACAATGAAGGAAGTTATCTCGGAGTACAATGAGACTGTGATCAAATGTGCCAGTGGGTCAATGGGCCAAGGAATGGCAGATGGAGTTTAAATTAGATAAATTTGAGGTGTTGCATTTTGGTAAGGCAAACCAGGGGAGCACTTATACTGTTAATGGTAAGGCCCTGGGCTGTGTTGCCAAACAAAGAGACCTAGGGATGCAGGTACATAGTTCCTTGAAATTCGAGTCACAGGTAGACAGGGTGGTGAAGGAGGCATTTAGCATGCTTGTCTTCATTGGTCAGTGCATTGAGTATAGGAGTTAAGACGTCATATTGCGGCTGTACAGGACATCGGTGAGGCCACCTTTAGAATATTGCATTCACTTCTAGTCTTTCTGTTGTAAGAAAGATGTTGTGAAAGGGTTAAGAAAAGATTTACAAGGATGTTGCCGGGGTTGGAGGGTTTTAGCTATATGGAGAGGCTGAATAGGCTGGGACTACTTTCCCTGGAGTTTTGGAGGCTGAGGGATGATCTTATAGAAGTTTATAAAATTATGAGGGGCATGGATAGATTGAATAGTCAAGGTCTTTACCCCAGGGTATGGAAGTCTAAAACTATAGGGCATTGGTTTACGGCGAGAGGAGAAAGATTTAAAAGGGACAACTTTTTCACACAGTGGGTGGTGTGTGTATGGAATGAGCTGCCAGAAGAAGTGGTGGAAGCTGGTAAAATTACAACATTTAAAAGGCATCTGAATGGGTACCTGAATAGGAAAGATTTGGAGGGATATCGGCCAAATGTTGGCAAATGGGATTAGATTAATTTAGGGTATCTGGTCGGTATGGATGAGTTGGACTGAAGGGTCTGTTTTCGTGTTTTACAACACTGTGCTCTGTCTACCATCTACAAGGCACAGGTCAGGAGTGTGATGGAATACTCCCCGTTTGCCTGGATGAGTGCAGTCCCAACAACTCTTAAGAAGCTCAACACCATCCAGGATAAAGGAGCCCACTCAATTGGCACTACATCCACAAGCATCCACTCCCTCACCACTGACGTATAGTAGCAGCAGTGTGTATTATCTACAAGGTGCAATTCAGGAATTCACCGAAGATCCTCAAATAGCACCTTCCAAACCCACAACCACTTCCATCTACTATTGCCAGAATCAAGATCAAGGTCAGCAGACACATGAGAACGACGCTGGCTGTAAATTTCCCTCCAGGAAATCATAACATCAGCCCATGAAGTAATCACCCAAATCACTATATTGTTGGGCTTTAACTCAACGGCGCTCAAGAGAGGAGAAGGCTTTGCACAGCCGTGATCAGAGCTCGTCTACAATGTGTTGGTTTGTTTTTGGGTAATCCACATCAGAGGTGGGGGGTGCAGTGTAGAGTCAGAGTTATGTGCAACCTTGAATTGTTGTTATTAGGTCAATTTGTATTCCTTAAAATTCAACAGTGAAGAGAATCTGATTCCTCTAGCCTAAGATGGGGAAATGGAGGTACACCATCAGAGCTTGGCTATCCGCAATTAGGAAGCATATTTCCAAAAGGGCTTGGGAAACCCAGGAGCAGAAAGGGTGTGGATACTGAGTCAATTGAAACTTTAAAGATTGAGATCAGCAGACTTTTATGAGGTAGGGCCATGAAAAGATATGAAGAAAAGTGAGTCACAAGAGTAGGTGAACAGATCAGCCAGAATGTGAGTCCCATTCTTATGTAGGGCTTTGTGTTGTATACACTGTAGGGAAAAGTGGCAGCGGTCATGGTACCAATGGAGGTGTGGATGTGAATGTCATAGGTGTATATACATGTAAGTCGAGCTCGTACTCCCTGATGATACTGCTGACAGGTAATACAAAAGGTAGAAGGTAGAGAACTAAGGAAAGAGATATGGGCTATACCAGCAAAGGAAGAGCAGCCACTGGAGGTGATGCAGAGTCTACGATGTGACAGATAGAATTTGGGATCTGGAAGACTAGAGCTTTGGAGCTGAGGAAAACCAATGAGGAAGAACTTGCAAGATGCCATGGTCAAAGCAACTAGAAAATAAAGTGAATATTCGCATTATGTATAAAAAGTTTTTGAGTTGGAGTATGATCATGATACTGTCTGGAAACTTTTGGGAAGCCGTGAGAAGTTACATTTAATGAAGCACTCTGGGACGTTTCCCAAATGACAACAAGTAGTTGTTAGTGTTAATGGGTTTGTTGTTTGTTAGATGAAGGAAGTAACTGTTTTAAATTGCTTGAATCTGCTGGCAAGGTGATTAGAGGAATCCTCAGGGGACTGAAGAAAATTCTAAACCATTTTAAAGGCTGATTCTTAATGGTTCAGCAATGTCTTGCTTAGTATCAGCTGTCTGACTACAACATCTCCTTGTATCCATCTTATTGTTAAAAAAAAACGCCACTTGTGAACTCAAGACCAAGACTAGCAAAATGCTAAACATTAGGGTGGTTTTCAGCTACAGCTTTATGCAAATAAAAATCTTACAGAACTAGTATAATTCCCAACTCAAGTGTAATCAACACCCAATTCTCACTGGGAGCACAGAGTTCAAACTCATCATAATGGTGGGTGGGGAAAATTACAATCTAGAGTAATTAAGAGCAATGAAGCAATAAAAGGTGTACTGTCAAATGAGTGTGGGGGATGGGCTTCTTTTATTCATTCATGGGATGAGGACATCATTGGCTAGGCCAGCATTTATTGTCCATCCATAATTGCCCAGGGGGCAGCTAAGAGTCAACCACATTGCTGTGGGTCTGGAGTCACATGTAGGCCAGACCAGGTAAGGATGACAGTTTCCTCCCCTAAAGGACATTAGTGAACCCAGATGATTTTTCCTGACAATCAACAATGGATTTGTGGTTATCATTAGACTCTAAATTTCAGATTTTGTTTGTATATTGAAATCAAATTTTCTGATGAAGGGTCTAGGCCCGAAACGTCAGGCTCTCTGCTCCTATGATGCTGCTTGGCCTGCTGTGTTCATCCAGCCCTGCACCTTGTTGTCTCGGATTCTCCAGCATCTGCAGTTCCTACTATCTCCATCATTTGCCATGGTGGGTTTTGTGCCCAGGGCTTTGTACCAATGCTGTCAGGGAGGGAATTCCAGGACGTTCACAGTGAAGGAACAGTGATATATTTCTAAGTCAGGATGGTGACTCGGTTGGAGAAGAGCTTGAAGGTGGTGATGTTCCCATATATCTTATCCTCTGAGATGGTAGAGGTTGTGGGTTTGGAAGGTGCAGTCAGCAAAGCCTTGAGGAATTGCTGCAGTGCTTCTTGTAGATCGTAAATATTATAAGACCACAAGACCATTTGAAATAGAAACAAGAGTGAGCTACTCAGCCACTCAAACCAGTCTAGCATTCAAAAAGATAATGGCTGATAACCCTCAATTCCCCATAACACCCACTTCCCTGACTGATCAAGAATCTATATCTCAGCCTTAAATAAACACTCAACTCTGCACTCGCAGATTTCTATGGCAACGAGTTCCAAAGATTCACATTACTCTGAAGAAATTCCTCATCACCTCAGGCTTAAATTGGCACCCCTTATTCTGAGACTATGTCCTTTGGTGCTTGATTCTCCCATGAGGGGAAGCTTCTTCTCAGCTTTTGCCCTGTCAAGCCTATATGTCTTAAGAATCCGATATGTTTCAATGAGATCACCTCTCATTCTTCTAAACCCCAGTGAGTAGAGTCCCAAACTGTTTAACTTTGCTCATAAAACATAACACGGATCATCCTAGCGACCTTCTCCGAAGTTCCTCCAATGAAATGATATCATTTATTAAATAAGAGACCCAAAACTGCTCACAGTAATCCAGATGTGGTCTCACCAGCACCTTTTACAGTTGCAATAAGACTTCATTACCCTTATACTTTGAAATAAGGGCCAACATTCCATTAGCCTTCCTGATTACCTGCTGCACTCTGTGTGCTAGCTTTCTGTGTTTCCTGCACAAGTACTTCCATGTCCCTTTGTGCTGCAGCTTTCTGCAGCTTTTCTCCATTTAAATAATATTTTGATCTTTTATTCTCCCTTTCAAAATGAACAATTTCACATCTTCCCACATTATACTCCATTTGCCAACTTATTGCCCATCAATATCTATCCTAACCTATCAATACCGCTCTGTGAACTGTTTGTATCCCTCCCACAACCTGCCTTTCCACCTACTTTTATGTCGTCTGCAAATTTGGCTACAGTACGTTCACTTCCTTCCACCACATCGTTGACATATATTGTAAACATTTGCATTCCCAGCAATGATCCCTGTGGAACCTCACTGGTTACATGTTGTCAACCAGAAGAAAGAACCCCTCATCCCCACTCACTGTTTGCTGCCCAGGAGCCAATTCTCTATCCATGTCAATATACTACGTCCAACACCGTGGGCTCTTACCTTATGACTTAATCTTTTGTGGGGTACCTTGTTGAACGCCTTCTGGAAGTCCAAATACTGGTTCCCCTTTATTCACTCTGGTAGAGAATTCCTCAAAAATCTCTAATAAGTTAGTCAGATGTGATTTTCCTTCCATGAAGCCATGCTGACTCTGCTTAATTAGATCATGGTTTTCCAAATGTTCGGCTGTTACTTCCTTAATAATTGATTCCAATACTTTTCCAACAATAGATGTTAGGCTAATTGGCCTGTACTTACCCACTTTTTGCCTCCCTCATTTTTGAATAGGGGTATCACATTAACAGGTTTCCAATCCTATGGTACTTCTCCAAAATCCAAGGCTTTTTTTAGAAAATTACAAGCAATGCATCTACTATCTCCGTAGCTACCTCTTTTAGGATGCCAGGATGCAAGCCATCAGGGCCATTAGCCCCATTAAATTGTCTAATACTACTTCTCGAATGATGGTGATGGGACTTAACTCCTCCCCATATTGTTTAGTAACAGTCTTGACACCTTGTGTACATATCCTCTATTCATTGGTTAGAAACATTCAAATGGATGCTTGACAGAACGTAAACCTCAAAAATAAATTGACCAGTGTTCAGGAACAGGGGCAGATCTCTTCAGATTGAATCAGAGATAGTAGGAGCTGCAGATGCTGGGGAATCCGAGACAACAAGGTGCAGAGCTGGATGAACACGGCAGGCCAAGCAGCATCATAGGAGCAGAAAGGCCTTTCTGATTGAATTGCGTTAGCTTTATTGTGAGTGCAGTGGGAAGTTTGCAATGTTGCCACTTAAGGTGCCATCTTAGTAAAAGATATCTGGGTACAGATACTTAAGTATTTGGTATAAAATTGGAAAAATAATAAATAAGAAGGCCAGTGTAAGAATAAAAAAGACAAATAAAAATAAAACTTGATTTACAGTCCTTTCTTTCCAATCCATTCTAGCATCAAGTCTCCACACCATACTGGGTTTCAAAACTTGAGGCCTTTGGTTCACCAAGGATCCTGCCACCCCACAACGGCCATCCAGTCTGAGATTCACCTCCCTATGATGGCCTTCCGGCCTGGGAGTCACCTCCCTAAGACAGCCTTCCGTATTGGGAGCAACCTCCCTGTGACAGCCTCTGGCCTGGGAGTCACCTCCCTGCGACAGCCTTGCAGCCTGGGAGTCATCTCCCTGTGATGGCCTTCTGGCCTGGGAGTCACCTCCCTGCGACGGCCTTCCACCTGGGAGTCCTCATTAGGTAGCTAACTTCTTTAAAAGTGGAAGGTAAACAAGAAGGGTGACCAAGCGAAGAGTTCCCTTACACTTCAGCTAGAAAACAGGCTGTTACAGAGACATGTTTTCAGGATGAGCAAGGTTGAGACCTGACTATTGACGAGTATTTGACATTAATAGGGAACTAGGGAAAGGTGTAGCTCTGTCAATCAAGGACTCATTAACACTGCAGCGAGAGATGATCTTAGCTCAGTAGAATCAGTTTGGGTACAGATAAGAAATAGGAAGGGTGAAAGGTCAATTATGGAAGCAGTTTATAGGTTCCAAACAGTAGTTAGATTGTAGGCTAGACAATATGGGAAGAAATAATTTGGATACCTAAGAGAAATCACTGCATTAATCATGGGTGACTTTAAGCTAAATGAGGACTGAATGAAGCATTTTAGCAAAGGTAGCCTGGGAAATGAATTCAGAGAGAATATTTGGGACACTTTCTTACAGCAGAATGTTCTACAGCCAAGTATGAAGCAGATTATTCTAAATATGGAAGGAGCAATGGGATAGGATCAGTCAATAACCTCATGGTAAAGAAGCAAGAGGGGAGAAGTGTGGGTCAAGACTAAAACCTTAAAACCAGAATAAACGCAAATACAAGGGTATGAAGACAGAGCCAGCTATGGTGAACCAGGAAACAACATTAAGAGGTGGGACAGTAGAGATGCAATGGCAAATATTTTGAGGAAATATTTAATGAATCTCACTAGAGATTTATCTCAGTGAGAAAGAAAGACCAAGAAGGATGTATTGACTCTGGCTGAGAAAAGAAGTTAATGATGATATCAAACTGAAAGAGTCAGAGAACAGTGTTAGGTCAGAAGTTTGTTGGCTCTTAAATTGTAGAATTCCTACTGTACAGATACAGACCATTAAACCCATCAAGTTTGCACCAATCCTCCAAACAGCATCCCATCCAGCCCCTCCAACTTATTCCCGTAACGTCACATTTCCCATGGCTAGTTTACATATCCCCGAATGCTACAGACAATTTCAGCATGGCCAGTCCACCTAATCTGCACATCTTTGGACTGTGGGAGGAAACCGGAGCACCCGGAGGAAACCCACGCAGACACGGGGAGAATGTGCAAACTCCACACAGACAGTCACCTGAGGTCTGGAATTGAACCAGGGTCCCTGGATTTCTGAGGCAGCAGTGCTAACCACTAGGCCACTGTGCTGCCAAATAATGATTAAAAAGCAACAAATGAGAAAGCTTAGAGTTTGAGAGAAAGCTAGTTAATCAAAACATTTGATGAGAGTTTCTACAAGTATTCAAATTGGAAAAGAGTAACTAAAGCGAGGGTTGGTCTTTTTGAGAGTAAGTCTAGGGAGTTGACATTGAAAGCAAGGAAATGTCCAAGCTATTGAACAGTGATTTTATTTCAGTCTTCACTTTAAAAGACATAGAATTAACTTCCCAATGATACTTGAATATCAAAAGCTGAACAGGAAGACAGATCTTATAACAATCACCAGGGAAATGTTCCATGAAAACAGCCAGACTCAAGTCTGACAAGTCCCTAGGATCAAATAGAACTGTTCCTAAGAAAAATCATATTGGACCTGAAGTGTTAACTCTGTTTCTCTCTCCATTGATGATGCCTGATCTGCTGAGTTTCTCCAGCACTTGCTGTTTTCATCTCCACTATTTGTAATCTAAAGGAATGACTTGGAAGTGGGACTGAAGAAGTGGTAGCGAAATTTGCCAATCATACCGAGGTAGAACAGAAAGTAAGTTGCCTAGAGAAATAGAGAGTTTGTAAAGGGAGGGCAAAAGCATTGGCAGATGGAATATAAAGTGGATCAATGTGAACTTATCTAATTTGACAGGAAGATTAGAAAAGCAGTAATACCACATGGAGATAGTGATGTGGGAATCCTGGTCCATGAATGACAGAAAACCTGTATTGAAATACAGCAAGTTGTTTGGAAGATAATCGACTGTTGGTATTTATTGCAAAGGGAATAGAATATACAAGTAGAGAAGTTTGACTGTAGCTGTACAGGGTGCTGGTGAGACCATACCTGGAATACAAGAAGGGTCTAGGCCCGAAACGTCAGCCTTCCTGCTCCTCTGATGCTGCTTGGCCTGCTGTGTTAATCCAGCTCTACACCTTGTTATCCCTGGAATACCATGTACAGTTTTGGTCCCCTTGTTTGAAAAATGTATAAATGCGTTTGAAGCAGTTCAGAGAAGGTTCACTTGACTCATTCCTTAGATGAAAGGCTTTTCTTTTGAAGATAGGTAGTACAGGTTGGACCTATAGCCATTGGAGTTTAGAAGAATGAGAGGTGATCTTATGGGAATGTGCAAGAGATAGGGATGCTGGGAAGTTTGAACACCCAGAGGATGTTTTCATCTTATGGGACAATAAAACTTGGGGTCATAGTTTAAGAATAAGAGGATTCGTTTTTAACACAGAGGCGAGGTAAACTAACAATCAGAAGGTTGTTAATGTGTAGAATTCTCTTCCCCAGACAGGAGTGGAGGTCATTGAAATCATTCAGGGCTAAGTTAGACAGTATTTTTGACAGACAAGGGAGTCAAGTATTATGAGAGACAGCAATCTGTAGTTGAGACCACAATCCGATCAGCCATGATTTAGTATAATGGTAGGACAGGCTTGATGGGCCAAAAGGCCTAAGTCCTATGTTTTTGTAAGGGGTCCTAAACAATGACAGTTGGCTAATCCACACTGTCACAACTGTGGGACAACATAACCTGTGAATTTATCCTTCCTTTTGCTCCAAAAAAACTACAAAATTAGGCAGTAAAACCAGGTCCAATTGCATCACACCAAGGTACAGATGTGCAGAAGCAAATATTTAATAGTACAGTCTTAATTTTTAGTTCCAGAACAGCTCAATAAGTACAATAGAAAGACTGATCTTGCATTTGTAAAACCCATGTCTCTCATATTCTTATAACGTTCCAGAGCATTCTGCAGCCAATGGACTGTTTTTAGAGTCTAGCCACAAAACCCATGAAGGGCAGGTAGACCCAGCTGAAAGCAGTGAAAGAGATCAGGTTGTAACTATCTTTGCAGCCAATGGTGATGCTGGGGCGTTACCCACTGACTGGAAGATATAGCCCATCGTGATGACTTTGATGGACTGAACAGGAAGATAGGCTTTCTTTGGCCATCAAAAATAGGAGCAGGAGTAGGCCATTCGGCCCTTTGAACCTGCTCTGCCATTCTTTATGATCATGGCTAGTCATTCTACCTCAATAGCCTGTTCCCACTTTTCTCCCATATCCTCTGATCCCTTTAGCCTGAAGTGCTATATCAACTCTTTCTTGAAATCATAAAATATATTGTCCTCAACTGTTTTCAGCGTTAGTGAATTCCACAGGCTCACCACTATCTGGGTGAAGAAATTTCTCTTCATCTCAATCCTGAATGGTTTACCCCATGTGCTTAGACTGTGACTCCTATATTTGGATTCCCTTGCCATTAGGGACATCCTTGCTCGATCTATGCTCTCAAGTCTTTATTAGGATTTTATAGGTTTCTATGAGATCTGCTCCATTATTTTTCTGAACTCCGGTGAATATACTCCTAACTGATTCAACCTCTCCTCATTCATCACTCCTGCCATCCCAGGAATCAGTCTGATAAACCTTTGCTGCACTCCCTCTATAGCCAGCACATCCTTCCTCGGATAGAGGGACTAAAACTACACACACTACTGCAGGCATGGTCTCACCATGGCCCTATAAAATTACAGCAAGACATCTCTGCTCCTGTACTCACATCCTCTCATTATGAGGGCTAACTCCCTATTTGCTTTCTTGACTGCCTGCTGCACCTGCCCACCTATTTTCAGCAACTGGTATACAGGGACACCCAGCTTTCGTTGCATGTTCCCTCTCAGTTGACAGCGATTCAGATAATAATTTTAAAAAGCACATTTTAGCATGGAATGCATTGCGAAAGGCAGTAGCTGAGGCAGAGGACAATGTATCATTTGAGGGAAAACTGGATAATTATTTGAATTTGGAGAAGACACGGGCTTAGGATAGAGAGCAGGGCAAAAGCAATTAAATCTAAGTTGTTCTAAGATGAGTTGGCACTGTCATAGAATCATTCGGCATGGAAATAGATCCTGCCGTCCAACTCATTCATGTCGAACAAGCTTCCCAATCTCAACTAGTCCCACTTACTTGCATTTGGCCCATATCCCTCTAATCCTTTCCTATTCATGTACCTGTCCAAATGCCTTTTAAACATTTCAACTGTACCTGTATCTACCACTTCCTCTGGCAGTCCATTCCATATATGAACCACCCTCTGTGCGAAAAAGTTGTCCCTCAGGTCCCTTTTAAATCTTTCTCCTCTCAACTAAAGATATGTCCCCAAGTTGGAACTTCCCCACCCTAGGCAAAAATCTTTACTCTTCACCTTATCTATGCTCCTCATGATTTTATAAACCTCTGTAAGGTCACCCCTCAATCTTCTATGCACCAGTGAAATAAGTCCCAGCCTATCCAGTCTATCCTTATAACTCAAATCCTCCAGTCCAGCAACATCCTGGTAAACGTTTTCTGAACCTTCTCCAATTTAATAATATCCGTCCTATAGCAGGGCGACCAGAACTATACACAATACCTCAAAAGTGGCCTCACCAACATCCTGTACAACCTCAACACAGTGCCCCAACTCCTGTACTCAATGATCTGAGCAATAAAGGCAAGCATGCTGAATGCCTTCTTCACCACCCTCTCTATGTGTGACACAAACTTCAAATAACAATGTACCTAAATCCCTACTTCTCTCTGTTCAACAACAGTCCCCAGGGCCCTACCATTAACTGTATAAGTCTTGCCCTTGTTTGCTTTACTAAAACGCAAAACCTTATATTTATTCAAATTCAACTCCATCTGTCATTCCTTAGTCCGTTGACCCAATTGAGCAAGATCCCTTTGTAACCTTAGATAACTTCCTTATCTATCAATTATACCACTAATTTTGTGTCATATGCACTCTTACTAATCATGCCTCCGAAATGATCATCCAAGTCGTTTGTATAAACGACAAGCAAAAGTGGACCCAACACCGATCCCTGTGGAAGACTGCCAGTAACAGGCCTTCAGTCCGAAAACCAACCCTCCACCACCACCCTCTGTCTCCTGCTATCCAGCCAATTTTGTATCCAAAAGGCAAGCTCTCCATGAATCTCACGTGATCTAACTTTACTAATTAGTCTACTTTGTGGAACCTTGTCAAAGGCTTTACTAAAACCCATGAATGACTCCTTCTCTCCTGAAAGGGTCTGAATTATTAATAATTAAAAAGTGAGAATATTAGATGAATTGAATATTTGAGGGTGGGAGCCATTGTGCTACTGCATATTACCTGGATTCATTTTGCTGATAGTTTGTTGTATTAAACTGAGCAGCTATGGTTGCAGCTGCAAAATAAAGAAAAGCATAATTGGTCAACGGTAAATATGCCAAGTTAGCTGATTTATTCAGTTTTGTCCTTAATTTATGGCAATGCAATTAGAATAAACATCAACTATTTCTGTCTGTTAAAATAAGACACAAAATGTGACTCCACATTATGGAGTACTATATTATAAATCACACTAAGAGATGTTGACAGTTCTGAAGGACACTGTAAACCACAACAATTGTGGAAGCAGTGTGCCCTTATTGCAGGGAAAACGAAAATGAGGGTAAACAGATTGTGTTATGTAAATGACAGTCTAAAACCTATTGCATGCAGTGAGTACAAAATGATGAATAAATAAGACCAAACAGGCACAGAGCAGGGCTGCTGCATCCAATCTATTCCCTGACGTCAAATCTAATTGAACAAGTCCAAAGAGTTCTATTTTTAACTCAGTCAGATTTCCAATCAGTACTCATTTCCTGCGACTTAATAATTCTTCATGGAGTTATAATGGAAATTTTGTTTCCTTGTGACACTCAAAACTGAAATCAAATGGTGATCTTTTTAAAAGGAACAGCTTCCCCTATTGCTCTGTTATCAAATTGTCGAAATATCACCGAAAAACCCAGCAAACTCAAGAGCAGACCACGCTGGGCTCAATTATATATCACCCCATTTGAAGAGACAGGCTTGAACCAATCATTTGTATGTGGAGTGATTGGATTCCATCTGGTAAGCCAACCTTCTACAATAAGTATGGCAGGGTACAGTGCAGAAAGTAACACTATAAAATCATCACATTATATAAAAACATTAGGATATGAGCAAACCAGTGTTACACAGTAAAGTTTAAATGCTGGGTCTAAAATTTGGATGTGGGCTCACTGTATTTTCAGCTCAACCTTTTGATGTTTTGAGTCCACTGTAGCATCTCACACATCTGGAGCATGGGCAGGAGGCTGAGTGCAATCTGAAAATAGTGACCCATCGGTCTTAAAACACAAGTGTGGCATTCGAAAGTTTTAAAGAGAGACTGGGCAGAACTCACAACTGGTAACCCTTGAATTCACTTGTTAAGCTTAGTCAGGAGAATAGAGGGATAGAGTCAGCCTCTGTGTGATCTCATTCTCTGGTGAGCAGTCACATTGCCACCCTGTCTGAAACAAAAACAGACATTGCTGGATAAACTCAGCAGGTCTGGCATCATTGGTGGAAAAGCCCCATCAATATTTCGAGCCCTGTATGATCCTTAATGCTCTTCCTCTCTGGCCTGGTCACATGCGAGGTCACTGCTGCCCAATGCTTCCTCACATGGAAGTGCTACCCACTAAAGTGCACTCAGGGTCAGTTCCCGAGGACATGGCTCCTCATCATCACTCTCAACTTCCTCAGCATCATCTTTCACCAACACCACTGACTGGTCAGGTTGCATGTTTGGAGTGTTTGAATGGAAAAATATACAACGGTAGGGATACAGACAGGGAAATGGTAGAGAGCAGGTGATGGGGAAAGTAAGAGGTACACATTCAGTCCTGCCACAGCTTTGGTCACAGGCACGCCAATGACAATGAGCACCCTCTCTTCCATTGATGCAAGGACTTACAGCGGTGCCTGCTCCCCTCCAGTCTCATGTTACTACCTGTGGTTGTGTGCCATCTTGTCCGACAGGGAAGGATGTGGGTCACTGTGAGTATGTCTGTTCACCGCCAAATAGCCAGCAGCATGTCACATGCGGTTGGGGGGGCCCTTGCATTTGGATATGAAGCTATGAACATTAGATCAGTCCCGATTGATCAAGAATGTTGGGAGATATGTGAGGGGCCATGATGTGTTTAGCAGCGTGGGAAGGCTAGTGATATAATGGAAAGGATATGACATATGAAGATGCATTCACCGACCTTGTCCATTTGTTTGAAGTCTTTGAACCTCTCCAATCACTGCTCCTAGGTCCTCGGGTTACATTGACTGTCACAGCTATCAACTCCCACTGTTTTTGGAACCACAGTTTGAGAGTCCCTGGGCCCCTGTGGATAGACGACCTCCCTTGTCCTGTTTGCCACCTGTACTAACCCACCAGCATTGGATCTCAGTCTGCTGGTAAATTAGAACTCAAGACCATTTTTCCATGTGATGGAGTTTAATTCTTTTTTTTCTTTATTCATTCGTGAGCATCAGCCAGCACTTCTTACCCATCATAACTGACTTGGAGATGGTGGTGGTGGTGAGTTACCTTTTTGAACCACGGCAGTCCTTGGGACATAGGAGCACCCGCAGTGATGTTAAGGAGGGAGTTTTGCCCAGCGACAGTGAATGAATGGAGATACGGTTCTAAATCAGGATGGTGCATGGTTTGGAGAGGAACATCCAGGTATTGGTATTTCCATGTGTCTGCACACAGAGATGGTTTAAGTCATGCAATGGATTGGAAGCTGTTGTCAAAGGAACCTTGGAGAGAGTATTGACTAAACCGACACATTGCTCATACTATATCCCCAGTCCCGTCTATTCGCTTTATAAAATATTTTTAAATTAACCTTTTTGGACATTGACAAATTTCAGGGCAGGTGGGACTTGAGCCTGGATCTTTAGGGACACCACTATTGTGGCACAAGCTGCCAACAGCTTAAACCTTGTTATACTGACAAATCCCTTCCTTTTCTTTAAATAGAACATTTAAAGATATATGTAAAACCCTTGAACAGAAACTAATGAAAAATAAACAGAATAAACTTTCTTTCCATATCCTATACTGTAATAATCTTCTGAAAAATAATCAATTTAAAAAAATTGGTTCTAATACGTCACTGACAGATTCTTTATTCTCTGTTCTTTAATTTTCTCCCCAACCCTCCCCGCCAATAAGAAAATATTTCCAAACCGATTGAAGAGAAAAGAGTTTTTACCCATATTCTTAGCATAATATTTCACATTTTCCCATTCCACAAAATGTCCCTATTCAAGGGCTTCAAATACTTTCTTAAGGGAAACATTTCTCTTTGTAAGACAGTCTGGCAGTTGGTAACTTGGATCAATCCATTTTATTTTAGAAGCCTCCTTTCTTTCCAACATTTCCTTCACACTAGCAAGATTAATTCTCAACTTATTCTGCGCAGCACCTGTTTGTCAAATGAATATTCTTCCAAAGAGAATGGTTATGCACATAACATTCTCTGAGCAACTTTTCCTCAAATTGTCTTTGTCTAAGATTTCCTTCAGAATACTAGATAAGTGCCAAGTGCATTGTTGCCACTTGCGCCAGTGTTTCAGCAGCTAAAGTATTTTAACTACCCTCTTTATTCTCTTGGCTTCCAAGGCCAATGGGCAACATCTATTATTCTTTCCAGCCAGGATATAATAGACCCAGTCATTCGAGAATATCCATCCAGATGATTGGCATCTGAAACATCACTAAAAAGGACTAGCCTCATATCTTGTGGATCACACAAGGCTGTAAACTTGGGTTTGCATTTTTCTTAATTTAGTTTCTTTGATATTCTATTTGCTGTCAAGACTTCCTTAGAAGTGACATGATTTATCATAGTACTTAGTTCCAATACATTATAACTGCATCAGGTTTAGTTTGAGTGCTCAACCAGATTTACTGTCTAATTAGACACAGAGTCATAGAGATATACAGCATGGAAACAGACCCTTTGGTCCAACTCCAACTAGATATCCTAAATAAATCTAGTCATAACATCTTAATCAATCTATTTCTTTCCTGGGTGCAAAACGTTTTTTTCTGTGAGATCCTGGCTCAGTTTATCAGGATGTGATTAACACTTCACAAAATTATTAATCCAAACTCACGACTGACTTAGAGACAACAAGGTGCAGGGCTGGATGAACACAGCAGGCCAAGCAGCATCATAGGAGCAGAGAGGCTGACGTTTCGGGCCTAGACCCTTCATCAGAAAAAGCTTTTTCTGATGAAGGGT
>NC_063348.1:11160740-11197527 GCF_021869965.1 Rhincodon typus
GTCGGATTCTCCAGCATCTGCAGTTCCTACTATCTCTGTCATGACTGACTTATTCTGCTTAATGTCCAACCCAAAACATGCCCCCAAAGTCTGATGTTAAAGATTAAAAACCATTTTCATTTTATCATTTGTACTTGCTGAGATTCATTGAATGTCTGCAAAGAAAATCATGTACGTGCATCATAAAGTTTCCTGCCAGTTTCAGTAGAAAATGATTGGATCTGCTTTAAGCTAAATGCAATAAATACAGAAGATGCCAGAGAAGTTCAGCAGATCTGGCAGCATCTGTGGAGAAAGCAATGGCATTAACATTTCAACTCTGATAAGACCTCAGTTCCTTGGATGCTTCAATTTACTCCAGCATTTTCTATTTTTATTTCAGATTTCCTGCCACTTCAGTATTTTGCTTTTATTTAAAATGATTATGACCAATTTTCAGCAAAACAGACCTGGGAAGTAACATACTCTTGTTGCGTAATTCAGTGTATAAGCACACTTGCTTAATTTCCATTGCTTTTCTTCAATATCACTCGCTTCTTTATTTAATTCTCTTTGCAATGTTCACCCTGCAAAAATGCAGTTCTTATATCAATCAGCTTACATCCCCCAGAGGAAGTTGATTAGCGAGTTAAGAAGATCTTTAGGATTACTTCACCTGCAGTAGGGGAAATCTACCCTAACATCTTGATCACTAAGTTTCTACATATAGATTTGGCAAATCTAATGCTATGGATGATGGGATTCTGGAGTGGAATAGGGATGGTTTTCTAACATGCAGGTGCAGCAAACAATTAGGAAGGCTAATGAAATATTAGCCTTTATTATGAAAGGGATTGATACAAGAGGAGAAGCAAAGTTTCGCATTAATTGCTTAGAACATTGGTTAGACAGCACCTGGAGTACTGTGTGCTGTGTTGGTCTCCTCACCATTGAGGATGCGTAACAAAGATTCACTGGGCTTGCTCCCAGGGTGGTCCAGTGAAGAGAGAATGGAGAAACTGAGCCTGCATTCTGTAGAATTTTGAAGAAATGGAAATGAACTCATTGAAACCTACTAAATACTCAAAGGAATAGACTCAATAGATGTGGTAAGATGTTTCTCCTGGTTGGGGAGTCCAGAATAAGGGGATTTCAAAATAAGGCTGAAGCCATCTAGGACCTAGAATTGTGAATTCTTTGGAATTCTCTGCCTTGAGTGCTTTGGAAACTTAGTCTTTGAGTCTGTTTAAAATAGAGATTAATGGATAGTTAAATACCAATGACATAAAAAGATATGGAGAAAGCATGGGAAAAGGAACTGAAGTGGTTGAGCAGTCATGATTGCATTGAGTGCGGAGCAGATTTAATGGGCTGAATGGCCTACTCGTGCACCAAATACTCCTACATTCTTTTAAGTTCACATCTTGTGGCACAGCAGTAGTGTCCCTATCCCTGGACCGGGAGGCCTGGGTTCAGGTCCCACCTGCTCCAGAGGTGTGCAATAACACCTCTGAACAGGTTGATTGGAAAAATAGGTTAAATTAACAAAAAAGCATCTTCGAAGTATTGGGTATGGATTAATCAGCCATTGCAAACCCTGTACCTGTTTACATCATTATCCAATTTGCATCCCTTGACTCCATTGAGTTCTGTGACTAAAACTGAAATATCAAAACATAAAAATCAAAGCCTATGCTGTGTAATTTAGCATGGTGTATGATCTGAGAAAGAAACCAGAAAGATTTATGTTTGTAAATAATCGTTCTCTATCTCAGGACCTCATGAAACAATCACATGACTAAGAGCTCAGCAAAAATATATCTCTCTTTGATTATTCTATTGCATTCCTGCTCTGTGTCTTCAGACATGTTTGTCCATCAAAAAGCTATATAAATGCAAATTGCTGTTGTTTGTGAACATTACACCACAGGAGGCTATTTGCCTCTCATGCCTGTAGTGACTCTAACTTAAAGAGCTATCTGTTCAGTACAAACACTAAGGAAACAATACATAGGATCTGGGTATGATGGAAGGACATCCTGCCGTACAGTGTTGGTCAGGTACAATCTTAGGCTTTAACCAGGATGTGGGATTTTAGCTGCAAGGTTGGGTTAGAGAAGCTGGGCTGTTTTTCTTGATCAGAAGGAAGTTGCCCCAAGGAGATGTGATAATTTCAAATTTGGATAAGGTACAACAAAACAAAACTGTTAGTTGATGGTACAAGAATTAGGGGACACAGATTTAAGGTGATGGGCAAGAGTTACAGGGGATTTCACAGAATCAAAGAATTATTACAGAGCAGAAAGTGGCCATTCTGTCCGCACCAACTTTCAGAAGTGCTATTCCAACGTTGCTACCCACAACCTTGAAGAGTCTTCCTTCTCAGATAACGATCTCATTCTCTCTCAAACTTTTTAATTGAAACTGCCTCTGTCACACTCTCAGGAAGTAGGTTCCAGGCCCTAACCACTCCCTGAGTGTAAAGGTTTCTTCTTCATGTCACCATTGCTTCTAGGTCAGGCAAGTTCCAGCCTGGCTTTACGATACTGTACTGAAACAATGAGAGCGAGAAGCAAGCTTGCAGAAGAGATTTCTATGGAATAAAAGAAATCAATTGGCTTTGACCTGGAATTCATTGCCTACAAGGGACGGAAGGGGACAATGGAAGTGAAAACAATCAATAATTTGCACAGGAAATGGAATAGGCTGAAATTTGCAGCACTGTTGGGATGGAGTGAGTGATATTAACTGACAAAATTGCTGTACAGGGAGATGGCAGGGTCTCAAACAATCGAATGGCATCTTTTATGCTGTACTGACTCTAGGTTTGGCATAGCAGCTCAGTGGTTAGCATTGCTGCCTCACAGCCCCAGGGGCCTGGGTTCAATTCCAACCTTGGGAAACCATCTGTGTGGAGTTTGCACATTCTCCCCATGTCCACGTGAGTTTCCTCCCACAGTCCTAAAATGTGTAGGTTAGGTGGATTGGCCATGCTAAATTGCCCCTGTAGTGTCCAGGGAAGTGCAGGTTAGATGGATTGGCCATGGAAGCTGTGGGGTTACAGGGAGAGGGCAGGGGAATGGGAAGGGGTCTGGGTGGGATGCTCTTCGGAGAGAAGGTGTGGATCCGATGGACCAAATATCTTGCTTGCACACTGTACGGATTCAAGTGCCACAAAAAGGGAAATTCATCTTGACTTTGTTCAGGAAATCAGTAAACTAAAAAATCTCTGCCTAGATATGTATTAATTAGGAAAGGTGATAATTGCAAATCTGAGTTAACATAGTAAAGTCCCCGAGGAGTCATAATTAATGGAACACAATGGAATTAGTGGCTGACTGATCAGTTATATTAACCAAGTGTGTGTATGTTTAGGACAGGCCAGGTATTGATCAACGGAATTACAACATTCAGGTGCCAGTATCTGCTGCACAGTCCCATTTATCTCGAAGTTCTCTTCTTCAAAAGAGAATGTTACTCGTGGTCTGTATATTCAACCCATAGCATCAATATTGACTTGAAATTTACTGAGTGAAACTTTAGCTTGCAATCATTTTATTGCCTTGGAGCAATTTAGCCATTATTTTAACAGAGGCTCTAAAATAGTGGACAGCATAAAATCATACATGTGAAGTGTACTTATTTTAACACCATGAGAGTTTATGTGTCATCTAAATACTACAATAAAAATAATTGCTGGATTCACTACAGTTGACATTTAGCTGATGTGCTCTTAAACTGTTTGAATGGTTATAGCGAATTGCATAGTTCTATTTTAATGGAGTTGAATCATTTTTTTTATTTCTGTGAATGATTAAAATGTTATAAACCCCACAAAGTCTGTGCAAGGTAATATTGCATGCAGTTCATTTTTGTGCTAATGTTACTAATTTGATGAAGCTTAAGACTTAAACCTCAGGAGATTCTCATTAATCACGGTGCCACAGTGTAGCTTTACCCAGAACATTTGAATGCGTTTAATTTACATCCTGTAACAATTTCAGTTCAGATCTGGAGTTGGCTCCAATCCCACATCTGCTCAGCCAACCTCCTCTCACCCCTCTACCTTCCCCTTCACAATCTTCAGGTTTTAGAATATTTTAGAAAGGGTGTTAGTTTGGTCTTGGAAATATTTACAGATAGACAACAAATTGCATTTATATAGTGCCTTTAATGCAGCATAACACCACAAAGTACTTCACAGGATCAGAATCAACCAATCAAATTATACAGTGAATGGCAGAACCCTTGAGAGTATTGATATGCAGAGGGATGTGGGTGTGCATGTGGCAGCGCAGGTAGATAAGGCAGTAAAAAAGGCCTATGGTATACTTGCCTTCATTGGAAGGGGCATTGAATATAAGGATAGACAAGTTATGCTGCAGTTTTATTGAACTTCATTTAGGCCACACTTGGAGTATTGTGTACAGTTCTGGTCACCACACTACCAGAAGAATGTGGATGCTTTGGAGGGGGTACAGAAAAGGTTTATCAGGACGTTGCCTGGTATGGGGAATTTTATCTATGAACAAAGGTTGGATAGAAAGGGTTTGTTTTCAATGGAGTACATGAGGTTGAGGGGTGACCTGATAGAAGCTTATAAGATTGTGAATGGCATGGATAGAGTTGAAAGTATGAGGCTTTTTCCCAGGGTGGAGGGATCAATTACTAAGGGACACAGGTTCAAAGTTTGGGGAGAGTTTAAAAGAGATGTGCAAGGCACGTGAGTACCTGGAACACACTGCCAGAGGAGGTTGTAGAAGCAGACACAATAACAGCATTCAAGAAGCACCTGGACGAATACATGAGTAGGAAGGGAATAGAGGGATATGGATCCTGTAAGTGAAGGCAGTTTTAGTATGGAAGGGCAAAATGTGTCAGCGCAGGCTTGGAGGGCAGAAGGGCCTGTTCATGTGCTGTATTGTTCTTTATTCTTTGTTCAATGATGAATGGACATGGATCTGAAGGAGGAGTTATGAAAACAGGTCAGCATCACTTGGTCAAGAAAGGTATAAGAAGTGTGGTAAAGAAAGAGAAGTGGTGAGGTTGTTTCAGAGATAGTAGGAACTGCAGATACTGGAGAATCTGAGATAAGAAGGTGTAGAGCCGGATGAACGCAGCAGGCCAAGCAGCATCAGAGGAGCAGGAAGGGCATTTCTGAAGAAGGGTCTAGGCCCAAAACGTCAGTCTTCCTGCTCCTCTGATGCTGCCTGGCCTGCTGTGTTCATCCAGCTCTACACCTTGTTATCTCAGAAGTGGTGACGTTGACAGGTTTGGAGCAAGAAATTCAGAGCTTTGTTCCAAATTGTTGATGACATGAGTAAGGGATGTGGGAGATGCACAAGAGACGTGAATTGAAGAAATGCAGAGTCTCTACAGGCAAATGGTTGTGTCAAATCTTAAATCAAGCAAATGAAAATTGAGTAGACAGAAAAATGACAAATTGTTATGATAGTGGTGAATATGGATTATCAAATGTTAACTTTCATCATTGTTATATTCATTGTTATACCTGAAACCTTTCCTAGACTAAACTTCTTTCTAAAAACAAGAGGACAAATTCAGATCTAAAATGGTTGCTGCGATCACCTTACCACAGATGAGGCAAGTCCAAAAGACCAATGTGAAATGAATGAAATTGTCTGCATTGAACTTGCCATTTTATCTATAGGTATTAAATTAGGATTAGGACAGTTGTATCTGCTGCTTTAATTCATCCTCATATGGTAATATCAATTCATTAAGAGCTGAATGCTCACCTACCAGTTCGCTAGCTTGGAAATACAATGCAGCTAGACTTGGGAATGTACGAATGAATAACATTACAGTAGATGTTTCTGAGCAGCAGCACAGAGAGAAGGAAAAACGACTTTGTAACCACAAGAGTTGGAAATATATTTTCTCTCTCTTTCTTTCAGCTTCTCAGTACAATAATGAATTGGAAAATCCAACTACTGTTGTTAAGACCACAAAGATATCCACACATTTTGTTAACTCCTGAGGATAGCAGTCAACAAATGAACAACTGTGGATCAGGTTAAATATCTAACGCCTCAAAAAGTCTCCAATGACTTTGAACGTGTATAGCCTTTACTCTTCCTCCAGACACCCTCTCATTTTTGAAATTGTTACTTGTGTTTTATTTTGCATTTTATTACTTTTTCACAGGTCATAAAATTCCTCTTTCTATCATTCAAGAAAACCTTGTAATGAGGTCCTTCATTTCAATTCCGTTGATGACTTTTCTAATTTGTTGTGTGATGTAGCTGTGTGCTACAAATAAACTAAACATAATGTTACAACTGACCAAAAGGCATCTAAAAAGAATTGGGCCAAATTACATTTCCTCACCTGGTTGTGGGAAATAGTTTGGGGACTCTGCCAGTACATTTCTAAAGATGAAGGACAGCATTAGATTGTGGGGAAGATATATTGTTCCTTTGAAAGCTATTTGTGCAAAAATATTTTCTTTTGCCTTTAACATTAAAAGTGCTAAGATGCTGGTGTTTGATATTTATGTTTCCATGCAGTAGGAGAAAATAACTAATGAGAACATAAAAGTCTTTTCCTTGCAATAATTAAAAGAATTATGAGCAAATTACTGCAGATGGGACTGCTTGCTCTTTCAAATCTGGCAGTGAGACGAACCATTGTTCTGCCATTCTCACATTCCAATCACTTAATCTGAACTATCAACATCTTTCCCCCACCAACTCTCTGCACCCCACCACCTCTACACCACCCCACCCCCCAAATATAGCATAAATGCTGTCCCCTCTACACTTCACTTCAGCTCTGATGAAGAGTCACCTAGACTCGAAACGTTAGCCTGCTCTCTCACCATGGATGCTGCCTGATCTGCTGTGATCTCCAGCATTTGTTGTTTTCAAATAAAAGCGTTAGTTAGGCACTTTGTACGTGAGATTCTGCCTGAAGGTCAATAAAGCAGAAATTGCAAAACAGGTGGCAAAAATCATAAAGTCAAGCAAATTAAAATTGAGTAGACAGAAAAATGACAAAAGTTACATTTGTCATGGTAGTGATAAATATGGATGATCAAACAATAACTTCCATTATTGCTATATTCATTATTATACCTGAAATCTTTCCTTGACGAAGCTTTATTCTAAACAACAGGACAAACCTAGGCCTAAAATGGCTGCCATGATCACCTGACCACAGATGAGGCAAGTCCAGGAGATTGATGTGTGGTAGAATCTAGTGGTAGAAACCCAGAACAGTGAAACACATCAATCAAAACTGGAGCAGCAGAGATTTGAACTGGGATTTCAAAAGACATTAAGAAGAGTAAAGAGAATTCATAGAAGATGGAACAGTACAGCACAGGAACTATAGTTTGCTCTTTAGTGTAGACACAAAGTCAAAAAGCTTGCCAATGGTTTGCCAGCTCTCCGTCTTGTCAAGGGGGTTAGCCTTTGCTCACACGGTGCTAGTGCAGGAAGTCAAGGGTAGGCTCCAATTAGGAGTGTGGACGTGGTCAGTCAGCCACTCTGATTGGTCAGAATCAGGACCCTCAGAGGGAAGGTGATGCCCTGCTTCTGCCCCACCCCCATCCAGCACTCCATGCCCGTGAACCATGATGCCAATTTCCCCTTGTCTGCAATGCCTGGGGCAAATGTGAGGGACCTCACAGGGGCACTCCGTGCTGGCAGTGCTGATCTGGGGGCACAACGGGCTCTTTACAGAACTGGGCACTAGAGATGCCGGTCCATTTTGGATATGTGGCAATGCTGAGTGGTTCTGGGTACTATTACAGTAAGGTAGGTAGCGAATGAGGCAAGTTTGGCAGGGTATGGCGAGAGTTCTCACTACACCTCATGGACAGAAACCCTACATGAGATTCAATGGAAATTGACCCTTAGTCAAAATATGACGAAGATTCAGCTGTACATTTTTCATTAAAATATGCACTAAAAAGGAAATGAAAAGCACTTATTATGAATGGCCAAGATGGGGGGTGGGGGGGAGGTTAAAAAAGGAGAGAAGAATTAACTCTCTTTACCTGGCGGAAATGCATTAAAAAGCAGTGATCACCTTTTATCTAACTGTGTTACTGAGGAAATTGAACCTGGAGTAATTACTTATCCAATTGTTTTTTGATTTATATGACTTATCTACCATCTGTCCACAATCAATCATATGTCAATATTAGGCCAGCAGACTTTTGAACCAAACATTCTAATGCTGCCAATAAAAATTACATCTACATCAAATGATCGGAGCTGTCATTAATTGGCTACATGCAAGTCACCCCCAGGTCAAGAAGCATTGACACAATGTGAAGGAGGCTTTCCCTTTAGAAGCTTGTACAAAGGGAGTTGCTGTGTTGAATAAACTTGTTCCACACTGGGTAGGTTAAAACTAAAATGAGCAGGCAGGTTCCATTAGTCCCTTGGCACTGAAACACAGAGAGCAGGGCATCAGATACTACACTCACTGCTCCCCACTAGGAGGGGAAGTACAATTAGCTTTGGTGGTCTCGGAGACAGAAACCAGGAGCCCTGCACATGTTTACATCCTGTGACCTTGCGATTGCAAAATGAGGACAAAACAACGTCGGAAATGACGTCTCCCTAAAAGCAGGCCCGAGAGCATAATCTCTACTTTAAAATCACTGATTGGGTCAAGAGTCCTTTCCCACTGTATGGGTGTTTCAGAGGGTTTTTACATTGTCGTACCTGGGAGCATAATTGGAATTCTGCATTTTTCTTTACTTCTATGAAAGCAAAAACTCAATTGGCCTCACCAATGCCAAACAGACTGAGTGCAGACTGTGACTTCATTACAGTGTTAGATGCCAACCCTCCGGTAGCTTCGGAAATTTCCAAAGAGAATCTGAGCACTGAAGGTGCAAAATCAATTTCTTGGCAGTGTCGAGATTATATTCTCCAAGGAAATTGGAACTGACGGCTAGTTCGGGCTCAGCTCCCAGCATCTGTGGCTCAGTGGACGGCACTTTTGCTCTAAGTCGTGAGGTGATAGTTTTGCGCTCTTGTTTCCCCTGGCTGCATAAATTGAAGCTACAATTCCAGTGCTGTATTGAGGGAGTTCTGCACTATTTCAGGTATCTTCTTTCAGATGAATATGACTCAACGACACCATTTGAAAGAAGAGCAGCAGAGTTATCCCAGAATCCATCTTCCTTCCGTCAATGTCACATGAACAGGTTATCTGGTCTTTGCCTCCAATCTGTTTATAGGAACTTGCAGTACATAAACGAGCTGCCTCATTTCCTACATTATAGCATTCCACAGCCTTGTACAACATTACAAACTGTCTGAAATCAACTGCTTGCGCTTAAAAGCCACTCTTTCTTTCAGATTATTGTCAGCTAGCACAGCATAAATCATGATCTTCAATGCTACAAAGGCCAGTGACGATCGGTCATAGCTGATAGAGTTATAAAGCCATTTATGGCCCAGAATGAAGATATTCAGCCCATTAAGTCCCTGTCAGTTCTACATGGAGCAATCCTTTCAGTCCCATTCACCTGCTCAATCCCCGTAGCCCTGTAAATTTTCCTGGGAGTCAACCCAAGGAAAGCAGTGGGCCCAAACGGTGTCCCCAGCCGAGCACTCAGATCCTGTGCGGACCAACTGGCGGAGGTATTCACCAACATCTTCAACCTCTCCCTCTTTCAAGCCGAAGTCCCCACCTGCTTCAAGAAGACCACCATCCTCCCCGTACCCAAGAAAACACATGCCATGTGCCTTAATGACTAAATGACTACTGCCCAATAGCTCTGGCTTCAATAATCATAAAGTACTTTGAGATGCTGGTCATGGCCCACATCAACTCCAGTCTCCCAGCCTGCCTCAATCCCTTACAATTTTCAAACCGATATAACAGGTCCACAGAGGATGCCATATCTCCAGCCTTGCACTCATCCCTGGAACATCTGGACATCAAAAACACCTACATCAGACTCCTGTTTGTTGACTACAGCTTCACTTTCAACACCTTTGTCCCCAGACTGATCTCAAAACTGCATGACCTTGGTTTTGGCCCTGCCCTCTGCAGCTGGATCCTCAGCTTTCTGCCCCACAGACTGCAATCAGTGAGGATAGGTAGCTGCACCTCCTCCACAATAACACTCAACACTGGAGACCCCCAAGGATGCGTCCTCAGCCTCCTACTATACTACATGTACACCTATGACTGTGTGGCCAAATTCCGAATGAAAGCTATCTACAAGTTCGCTGACGACATCACCTCAGTGGGATAGATATCTAACAATGACGAGTCAAACTGCAGAAGGGAGTTAGAGGGCTTGGTGACATAGCGCAATGAAAACAATCTGTCTGTCAACATCAGCAAAACTAAAGAACTGATCATTGACATCAGAAAGAAAGAAAGAAAACACGGCCCCCATCTATATCAATGGAACTGAGGGTGAAGAGCATCAAGTTCCTCGGAGTGATGATAACCGACAAACTGTCCTCAACTTCCCACATAAATGCGACAGTTAAGAAAGCACAACAATGCCTCTTCTTCCTCAAGCAGCTCAGGAAATTTGGCACGTCTATAAGGTCCCTCACCAGCTTCTATATACGCACCGTAGAAAACATACTGTCCAGGTGTATAACGGCCTGGTATGACAACAGCTCTGCCCAGGACCGTAAGAAAGTACAGAAGGTGGTGTGCACAGCCCAGACCATCATGGAAGCATGGGACTCCATTTACACAGATTGCTACTATGGAGAGGTGGCCAACATCACCAAAGACCCATCTCACCTCAGTAAGGCTCTTTTCCAACCTCTCCCGTCAGGCAGAAGATACAGAAACCGGACCACACGCTCGAGCAGGCTTAGGAACAGCTTCTTCCCGGCCGTCATCAGACCGACAAATGGACTCTCTAGCCTCAAAGAACGCTAATCTTGCTAACGTTGATGTTGCCTAGTGCACACCCTATGCAATGTAACTTGCATGCCTCGGTCTAAGTCTTTTTGATCTGTACATCCTTTGCTTACTATGGTCTGCCTGTACTACTTGTCAACTCAGCTTTTCACTATATTTTGGTACATGTGACAATAAATAAATAAATCAAAAAATCAAGTTTGCTTCCTTCAAGTGCCCATCTAATTTCTCATCGCAAGCATTGATCATCTCTGTTTACACCAGCCTCCTGGGCAGTGATTTACCCATGGGGTTTTGCCCAAAACCTTAAATATGTCTCCCATAATGCCTGTGCCATCAGCTCATGGGAACAATACTTTTCCTTATCTAACTCATCCAAACATTGGAAGGTTTGAGGTAAAAGGAAAGACAGAAAAGGCTGGAACATTTTTCACTGGCTCATAGGAGGTTGAGAGGTGACCTTATGGAGTTTTATAAAATTATGAGGGTATAGACAGTATTAATGGACAGTTGTCTTTTCCCTAGGATGGGGGCTTCAAAAATAGAGGGCATATTTTTAAGGTGAGAGGAGAGAAATTTAAAAAAGACATGAGGGGCAATTATTTTGCACTGAGGATGGTTTGTGCGTGGAATGAACTTCCTGAGGAAGTGGTGGATGTGGGTAGAATTGCAATGTTTAAAAGACATTTATATAAATACATGAATAGGAAAGGTTTGAACGGTTTTGGGTCAGGACCAGGCTATTGGGACTAGTTTAGTTTGAGATTATTTTCAGCATGGACTATTTGAACTGAAGGGTCTGTTTCTTTGCTGTATGACTGTATGGGATAAAGTTATTCATTTTGATCTCAGCCCCCGCACTCATTACCATTAGAACAACACCAGCCTCTCCAATCTGGTACTGGAGTTAAATCTCTCGTCCTTGGAACCATTTGCTAAATTTCCTCTATATCCCAAAGGACTTTCACATCCTTCCAACAGTGTAGTGCCCAGAACTGGACTCAATCCTTTAGTTTTGGCCCATCCAGAGCTTCATATGGGTTCAGCATAGTTTCCCTACTTTTCTTTTCTCAATACTTTCAATTTCTGCATTCAAGACTCCACATGCTTTGCTAACTCATTCTCAGTCTCACTGTTAAACTGCACCACTTCACACTTCCCTGTGTTTGATTCCACCATTGAATGAGGGAGTAGGCTTAATGGACTACTCCTATGCTACATGCCACATTCAGCTAGATTATGTGCTGCTCCAGTAAACCCTTAATGCAACACTTCTAGATTATCCAGGACAAAGGAACCTTCTCCACAACCTTAAACACACTCTCCCTCCCACTACTGAAGATGGATTGCAATGACCAACCTACACAACCTACCCTCCGCCAAGACCCCTTTGCCAACAGCTTCCAAACCTGAGGCCTCCAGCTAGGAGGACATGGGAAGCAGAAGTATGGAAAGACCACCATCTACAATCTCCCTCCCAGTCACATACTACCCTCATTTGGAACCAGATTACTGATCCTACACTGTCACTCGGTCAAATTTACCTCCTGAGCATCATGGAATCTCTACAGTGTGGAAGCAGGCCATTCGACCTATTGAATCCACACTGGCCCTCCAAAGATCTTCCCACCCAGACCCACCTCTCTATCCTATCCCTGTAACCTGCATTTCCCATGGCTAACCCACACAGCTTGCACATCCCTGGACACTATGGGCAATTTAGTATGGCCAATCCACCTAACTTGCACGTCTTTGGACTGTGGGAGGAAACCAGAGCACCCAGAGGAAACCCACACAGACAATGGGGAGAATGTGAAAACTCCACACACACACAGTCACCTGAGGCTGGAATTGAACCCAGGTCCCTGGTGCTGTGAGGCAGCAGTGCTAACCACTGGGCCACCATGCCACCCTATTCTTGTGGGTGTCCTTACACAACATGGTTCAAGAAGGCTGAGCACCAGCATTCAAGGACAATTAGGGATGGGTAATAAAGGTTTGTCAACGATGCCTATTTCCCATAAACAAAAAGAAAATTTCATCTCTAGGCAATAAAGGCTAACATACCATTTGTCTTCCTAATTGCCTGCAGATTAAATTTTCCATGGTTTGTCTCTAAGGACATTAAATCTCACTCAATCACAACATTTACTACTCCATCACTTGTGGAAAAAAATGGTTTGACCTTCCCATTCTTCCTACAAAAGTGATTATCGTCACAACTTCCGCACATTACTTAACATCTACCACATTCTTGACCCATCGTTTAACATCCCGGCTCTATTGTAATTCTATTGTTTGATATATTCAACGCGAAGAAGCATTCACCACAACTGTGCAAAAGCACAATCAGCATCTCAGCAGAATGCTCGCTCTATCGAGCTGAGCTGCTAATTTTACACTAACAGCTTATGAATTAGTATTCATGATACCCATGCACAAGCACTCAAGACACATGCATGATATTGAACTTGTCTGCTATTTTAACAAAGATAAATCATGTCTAACAAAATAGTGGTTAAAGTGGGGAAAATCCATTAAGCGTTTGCAAGCTAATATGATGCTCATTAGCTTCAGGCTAATTCCATGTAATTTGATGAAGCCTAAGGTTTCAAAATCTCAAGTGACTTTGATGTCAGTCACCTGATCAGTCTGCTGGTAAAAGCTGCCACAATTTGGTTTCTGCAAGAATTTGTGTTAAATCGGCCAATTAATCCATCTTGACAACATTGATTGAAGAATAAATGTTGGCTGGAGTGCAAGGGGAACTTCCTACAATTCTCCGAATAAAGTTTTGGATTTTTTTTTTGTGCAGGCTGAATGGGGTCTCAATTCTGTGTCTCATGTAAAAGATAGTGGCTGTGACAATGCAGCACTCCCTCAGTATTATATGAACTGGTGGCCAAAGCAATGAACTAGATGTTATCACACATATTAAGCAAGTGTACACTAAATGTCATGTTTGCTGGTTTGCATGTCATTGTTGCAAAAAAGTTAATTATGAGCTCAATAGAAATACAGTCAGTTGATGTGCTTTAAAGAAGCAGCAAAATGTCATTCTTCCTACATTGATTTGATTTGATTTGATTTATTATTCTTACGTATACCTAGGTACAATGACAAGTTTTGTTTTGCATGCATACCAAACAAAGTACATTAGAGTAATAGATCAGAGAGAGGAATACAATGTTACAGCTGCAGAGAAGGCACGCAAAGAGTGAGATCAACATTAAATTTAAGATTTGAGAGGTCCATTCAGAAGTCTAATAACAGCAGGGAAGAAGGTGTTCTTGAATATGTTGGTACATGTGTTTAAGGTTTTGTATCCTCTACCCAACAGAAGAGGTTGGAAGAGATTATAACTGGGTGGGAAGGGTCTTTGATAATGTTGGCTGCCTTCCCAAGGTGGTGAGAAGTCTCAATGGGGTCAGTGGATGGAAGGTTGGCTTGTGTGATGGACTAGGCTGTGTTCACAACTCTCTATAGGTTCTTAAATTGGAGGTTATTACTGCTAAACTGCCCAAAGCACCTGTATTATTTTTCTTGGACTTTTTGTCAGGTGTTTTTCTGATATTATTCAAAGGCCACAAGTCTTAGTACAGTGCTACCCATCAGCACTCAAGGCTGAAGCAAAAATAAGACTTAGATGTCAATAGTTTTTGATGCATCTTAAAAGCTGTGTTGTCCAATCCATGCTCCTGAGTGTGGGGAGGTGCCTAGTGGTGAATTTAATCTTGTACCAAAAGCAAACTGTGTTTGTGGTACAGTCCATTGTGACTGATGCATTCTGTACCTGATTCAAGAAATAAATGAGTCAGGTGCTGAAATCTGGTCGACCAAGCTGAGTAAGATCTGAGGTACAAACCGAAAGAACTGTGGATGCCGTGAATCAGGAACAAAAACAAAGTTGCTTGAAAAGCTCAGCAGGTCTGGCAGCATCTGTGAAGGAAAAAACAGTTAACGTTTCGGGTCCAGTGACCCTTCTTCGGAAGGGTCCTCTGGGTTCTGAGGAAGAGTCACCGGACCCGAAATGTTAACGCTGTTTTTCCCTTCACAGATGCTGCCAGACGTGCAAAGATCTGAGGTACAGTTCGTCGACAGCATCAAGTTTCTGGCAGTGACAATCACCAACAATCTGTCCTAGTCTATCCACATTGATGCAATGGGCAAAAAAGCATAACAACACCTCTACTTCCTCAGGAAATTCAGCATGTCTGTAAAGACACTTAAAAATTTTAATGGTTGCACCATGGAAAGTGTTCTATCGGGATGCATCATGGCTTGGTATGGCAAATGCTCTGTCCAGGACTGTAAGAAACTACAGACAGTTGCGAACACAGCCTAGTCCATCACACAAACCAGCCTTCCATCCATTGACTCCATCCACACTTCTTGCTGCCTCAGGAAGGCTGCCAACATCAAAGATTCCTTCCATCCTGGTTATAATCTCTTCCAACCTTTTCCGTCGGGTAGAAGATACAGAAGCGTAAACACACATGCCAACAGATTCAGGAAAAACTTCTTCCCCGCTGTTATTAGGCTTCTGAGTGGACCTCTCAAATTTTAAATTCCGTGAGATTGTTGGAGGAGGTTCATCAGAATGCTATATCAGGAATATTCTCAGCCCATTCATGGCTTAAAACCCAAATTCCTTCATCCCAGTGCAATCCTAGTCAGTTGTCACAGACCGTTCTCCAAGGACTTATCTCTTTTCTGAAGTGTGACACCTAAAAATGAATACATCAGTCCGAATAAGGCCTAAGCACTGAGAGAGAGAGTCCTGATGAAGAGTGTAAACCCGAAATGTTGACTTTTCTGCTCCTCTGATGCTGCCTGACCTGCTGTGTTCCTCC
Source organism: Rhincodon typus (assembly GCF_021869965.1). Classification (NCBI taxonomy): domain Eukaryota; kingdom Metazoa; phylum Chordata; class Chondrichthyes; order Orectolobiformes; family Rhincodontidae; genus Rhincodon; species Rhincodon typus. Next base: position 11,176,451 of record NC_063348.1, read on the forward strand.
AGCTCCATATATTGAGTCTGCCTCCAGCATCTGCAGTTCTTGCTATCTCTGAAGGTCTAACCAGTGCTCTGTCTACCTCTAATAGTACTTCCTTGACATCATGCCCTGTCCCTTCTTTTGTTATGGCCCTGCTTCGTACGAGCCTTACTGATAACCTTTCTCATCTGTGAGCTAACTTTTAATAACTTGTATCCATCCTCCTCCCCTTCCATCTATCTATAAGTTTTACATTTAAATACTAAGATGTCAAACAATGTTGTGCTGCAGTATACCTGACATTATCCTGCCCACTTATTTAATGCCTAACCTATTCAGATTTTCAGCTTCTTCTCTATTAACTCTGCTTCTTATCTTAGTATCAGTCTCTAATTTGAATATCTTCCCTCTTCACAAAACATGGGGATAGATTTTGGCACTGTTGGCCAATCCAGCAATATTGCTTTGATCCCAAATATTGGCTTAATACATCCTCCTAAAACAAATTCTGTGCAATAATGTTTCATTTCCAATTCAACGCTGTTCAACTTTGGCTATTAGCATCTCGTGCAGAACTCTTGTGGAAATGTAAGCTGGAGGAAATTCCTTCTATTTTTCCCAATTCTCTGCCTTCATGAGACTATCAAGGAACTCCTCTAGGTTGTTGAGACCTGACCTACTTTCACAAAACCATACTGACTTCCTACTAATTAGTTATGCTTTTCAATGTATTCAATTATTCTGATACTAATTATGACAATGGCTGCTAGTAATTTCCCTCTGCTGACGTAAAAATCATTGGCCTGAAATGTTTCAGTTTGTCCCTAATGCACTTTTCTAATAACAGAGAGACAGTAGCAATCTTCTAATTTACTGTTCTTCCCTTGAATTCCCAGAAACTTTGCAGATTGTAAGTATGCAATTTCTTTGTCTTTTTTTCCCTCGAATAAATATCATCTGGCCCTGGAGACTTGCCCGACCTAAATTCCACTAATGGTTTCATTCAATCTTTTTCTGTCTAGTATAATTCTTATAATTTTTTTCTTTGCTTTACTAATTCCTGATTCTTCCTTTGGCTCTGGTTTCAAAAGTTGAACATTAAATCAAAAATATTAATTTACTAGTTCTCCAATGACCTACTCCTGGTCAAGTCAGGCACAACCTTGTCATTAAATTCATTTTTTCCTTAATTTATTTCTTCATTTACTTATAGATCAGAACCAGATATGGAATATTGGAACTAAGGAACAAGAGTAGGTCATATAGACTGTTGAGTTTGCTCTGCCAAACAAGGAGATCAGGGTAAATCAGTTCCAATTTTGCCCCAAAACTAACAATTGAACTAGCATCTAGATCAGGCTCTAATTTTTGACTATGCCACTGTTGTGATTGGAATGAGGGCCATAGTCAATGAGATCCCTGTTTGGGGTTGTTAACCTGGGCCAATCAGGGAGCCCTGGCTAATAGATATAAACAGGACATTCAGAGAGTCTCCTCGTTCTAAGGACTGACGCTGAGCTGGCTGCTCAGAGCCCAAGTACGGTGCACATGTGTTGACTTGAACACAGGGTATCGGTGTCTGTCCAGTCATTTCAGTAGCAATGAGAGAAAACAGTATGTTCTTGAATAAAATTTGCTCGCAACAGTTGTCTTTGATTTGGGGTGATCATTTCTGGCACCATGCCACTATTCAGAAAGCTTGACTCATTCGATCCTGCTGCCAAAGACTGGTCCCAGTTTGTGGAAAGAATGCAATAGTGTTTGTAGACAAATCACATTGGGGCAGATGGAAGCAATGAGTAATTCTTCTGACAGCTTACGGACCTGCAGCATTTTCGGTTATTAGGAGTCTAACCTTCTCTGAGGCACCAAATGCTAAAACCTTTCAAGAGTTTACCGATTTGTTTAAGGAATATTACGACACCAAGCCTCCTGTAATTCTGAGATGCTATGGGTTTTATTCGGCTGTTTGAGAACCAGGGGAACCCGTATCAGGATTTTTGACGAGGTTAAGATGACTGGCAGAGGCATGTGATTTTGGGGTTAACCCTGAATGAGATACTTAGAGACCGTTTGGTATGTGGGATTAATGAAATAACTGTGCAAAAGTGCCCACTAGCTTAAGTTCAACTGGACTTCAAACAGGCAGTACAACTGCCTTTATCATTAGAAAATACAGCAAGTGGAGCATGGGAACTACAGGGCATCCCAATGGCAGTGGACATCCTCATCTGTCCGACTGAGATTGGGGAACACCATTTGAGTGCAGGCAATCACAGAGCCTAAGTCAGGGCATATCCTGAGCAGAGTGACACAAGGTCAGCCCACAACAAAACCCCAAAACAAAGCCAAGTCTCACCAAATGGCTAAAGTGTTCTTCAGGATCCAGGTCAGCAAATCATTGTAGTTGCTGACGGTATATGTACTGGAGACAGCAAAGGAGGCCTACAAGGCCTGACGTGAGTAAACAGAACTCATAGGTCGGTATCCAGGAGAATGCACACCCTGGAAAGTCCACCTACATCTGGTTCAGAACAGTTAAATTGCTTAGCAACATCCAAATCAGAACCAATCAAAATAAACTTCTGGTTAAATGGTCACCTGGTTCTAATGGAGATCGATACTGGCCCAGTTGTATCAGTGGTTGCAGAACCAGTCTTCACCAAGATTTGCTCAGGACTCCTGGAAGTATTGGTCCCAAACAATGGAACGTTATTTATCAGCAGGGGTTTCGAGTATTTCCTAAAGTTGAATGTCATTCGGCATATACAGACAACTCCACACCATCCATCACCCAATGGTCTGGCAGAAAGAGTAGTCCAAACGTTGAAGGCAGGATTAAAGAAACAGTCTACAGCTTCACTCAATGCCAAACTCTCCCAGTTCCTGTTTGACTATAGGGCCACCTCACAGGCAACTACAGGAATGGCTCCAGCAGAGTTGCTGATGGGGGGGAGGACTCCGCACCAAATTAAACCTGATATTCCCGGACCTGGGCGGGAGGTTGAAGCAGTAGCAGGAGAGCCAATATCGGCCACATGCTTCCTCTAAGCAAGAGAGACAGTTTGGTGTCGAAGCCATGGAAATGCCCCTGCATGGGTACAAGGTGAGGTCGATGCGATGTCAGGTCCTGTGACATACAAACGTTCGGGTAGCTGATACAGTCCTGAACAAAAACATGGATCACCTGAAAGCTGCTACCTTGCAAACTGGGTAGGAGCAAAACATACCTGTCCCCTCAGAACAGCCCAAAAGGCTGTCAGAAACTGTACATTCTCCCCCTCCGTCTAGCATCAAAGAAACTTCAGAGTCCAAGATGGATACAGCCTTGATACTGTTACCTCCTGAAGAAGGAAGAAACTCTCCCAAGACGGTCCAGGCTCAAGAGATGGGCTATGGTCCAGGACACACTGCCCATGTCCGAGTCAGAGTCGGAGGAACCAGACCTGAGGTGAAAATATTCCAGCAGGAGCTACAAAAGGAGGAACAGGGCTACATTCCTGCACCGGGGGTTGAATGGGAGCTGGTAAGGGATGTAATGATTAGAATGAGGGCCATGTGGATCTCATTGACTTATGAGATCCTTGACTTTGGCTGCTAATCTAGTGCATTCAGGGTGTCCTGGCCGACAGATATATATACAAGATACAGAGAGTCTTCTCATTCCAGGGACTGGGTCTGAGTGGGTTGGTCACGTGCTATGACTTGGTGATGGGTTACCAGTCTCTGTGCAGTTATTTCAGCCATCAATCTAGGCACCTGTACACAACTCCAACTTCTGACAAAATCCATTTCCTCTTTCCAATTTTGACCCACAAAATCTCCACTACCTGGTTACCTCTCATTGTATTCTCACTTGACATGGAGATAATCTTTTCCTTTAACATTGAGAAACTCCTCTTTTCTGTCTATCATGTCCCTGTAATGGTTACTATGTCATTCGCTCCAAGTTGCAACTGCAATTCACTTATTTGACACAGTCCACCTCGCCATTCTCCTTTAATGTCTCTTGGCATTGACCAACAAGATGGAACTGTTCTCACCTGGTTCCTGTATAATCTATGACAAACGTCTTTCACACTAAATTCTCTTTCTGCTCTGGCATAGTTACCTCTGCTGTTCTCAGGGATGGAACCTTACTCCTCTCTAATTTCCCAACCAAATGATTTCCTAGGCAACTTCATCCAAAAGTACATTGCTGGTTTTCACATGTATGCTGCTCTACCTCACCAGCACAGTTGATAAATCGTCTGACATCTCGTACTGCTAGTTGTACTGCTTTCCTAAGCAACCTGTTCAGAGATGCTAGTCCAACATGAACCCAAGCATCCTGCTCCAGAGGTAGGCACATTACCACTGCACCACCAGAGAACCCTCCCTCACAGGCTAATACCTTTTGAGTTCATTGAGAGCAAGTGATGCTTTATATTGCAGTGCTGTTACTGACTAGGGGATCTTGTGGAGCAATGGTAATACCCCTGACCTTGAGACAGAAGACTTGGGTTCAAATCCCACCTGATCCAGAGACATGGATAATATGTTATAATGATTAATCTGCAGCAGTTGGGGGGAAACACAACAGTGGCTTGTTAGCTCTGGTGGTTAGAACGTAGTGCTAATAACACCAAGGATGCAGGTTCAATTCCAATAAAGTTCAACATCCATCCACGCCAGACTTAAATTCTTAGGAAGTAGTGGTAGTCCCCCTACCTCTGAGCTAGGAGGCCCAGTCTCATGTTCCACTTGCTCCAATCCCTGAACATATTGGTTAGGAAATAGCTCATGCTGCGTTCTGTGGTACCAGCCTTATAACTGAGCCAGGAGGCCTGGAGTCAAATCTGCCCTGCTCCAGAAGAGTGTCACAACACCTAAATAGGTTCATTTTAAAATATCCAGTGACCATATACTTGCCAACAGTTGTGCTGCACTCCCTGTTTATTTTACTCAAAAACCTATGCTTGTTCTTTTGGTTGCACTTCAGGCCCACACTCCTGATCTTGGGATGGGAAGCGTCAATTAAACATTTCAGCTGTGACCTTCCATTTTCAAATGGTCTTTAGTCAAACAGGGTTCCCTTAGCACCAGATTAGGAACTGGTTTTGGTTCCGTTTTTGAAACTAAAGTGCATATTAACCACCCTCTCATTGACTATAAGATATTAAAATTGTTTGAAATTAAAGGACTGAAATGAATTCAAGAGACTGATTTTTAAAAATTAATTCTCATGATGTGAGTGCTACTGGCTGGACCAGCGTTTATTGATCATCTCGAGTTGGTGGTAAGCTCCCTTCTTCAGTCACTGCAGACCATCAGGTTTAGGTAGACAGTGTTTTGAGAGGGAGTTCCGTGATTTTGACCCAGCAACACCGAAGGAACAGCAAAATTGTGTGTGTAGCTCGGAGGGGAACTTGCAACTGGTGGTTTTCCCATGTATCTTCCATGGTTTTGGAAGGTGTTGTCAGAGGAGCTTTGGGTTGCTGCGATGCATTGATATTTCACACTGCTGTTACTGAGCATTAGTGGAGGGAGGGAGTGGATGCTTGTGGATGCAGTACCAATCAAGTGGGCTGCTTTGTCCTGGATGGTGTCAAGCTTCTAGAGTGTTGTTGGGACTGCACTCATCCAGGGAGGGGTGGGGGTTATTCCGTCACACTCCTGACTTGTGCCTTGTAGGGATTTGTTTGTTCGTTCCGTGTTTTACAAGGTATCTTATGTATATTTTGTAATTAACTAACTTCCTTTGCACATAAAGTTTGGTCTCTACCAGCACAATTACCGGGTGAGACAAACACACGAGATTCTTATAACAGGCACAGAATTTTGATTCCTGAGCAGAGAGGAGTGCACTGAGTTATTGCATCACCTTGCATTCCAGTTTCAATTAACAAATTTGGATACAAACTTGACTTGAGGGTAGCTTTTCAGGCCGGAGGCCTGTGACCAGCTGTGTGCTGCAAAGATCGGCGCTAGGTCCACTGCTTTTTGTCATTTATATAAATGACTTGGATGTGACTATAGGAGATACGGTTGGTAAGTTTGCAGATGACACCAAAATTGGTGGTGTAATCGAAAGTGAAGAAAATTTTCTCAGAGTGCAATGGGATCTTGATCAGATGGGCTGATGGGCCACGGAATGGTAGATGAAGTTAAATTTAGGTAAATAGGAGGTCTAGGATTTTGGAAAGGCAAATCAGGGCAGGATTTATGTACATAATTGTAGGGTCCTGGGACGTGTTGCTGAACAAAGAGACCTTGGGGTGAAGATTCACAATCCCTTAAAGGTGAAGTTGCAGATAGACAGTCTAGTGAAGAAGGTATTTGGTATGCTTGCCTTTATTGGTCAATGCATTGAGTATAAGAATTGGGAGGTCATGTTGCAGCTGTACAGGGCATCGGTTAGGCCACTTTTGGAATACTGTGTGCAATTCTTGTCTCCCTGCTATAGGAAGGATGTTGTGAAACTTGAAAGTGTCCAGAAAAGATTAAGAAGGATATTTCCAGGTTTGGAGGGTTTAAGTTACAGGGAGAGGTATAGGCTGGGGCTATTTACCCTGGAATGTTGGAGGCTGAGGGGTGACCTTATAGAAGTTTATGAAATCATGAGGGGTATGGATAAGGTGAACAGCCAAGGTCTTTTCCCCAGGGTAGGTGATTCCCAAACTAGAGGGCACAGGTTTAGGGTGAGAGGGGAAAGACTTAAAAGAGACCTGAAGGGCAACTTTTTCATGTAGAGGGTGGTGCATGTATGGAATGAATTGCCAGAGGAATTGGTGGAGGCTGGTACAATTACAACATTTACTAGGCATCTGGATGGGTATATGAACAGGAAGGGTTTAGAGGGATATGGGCCAAATGCTGGCAAATGGGACTAGATTAATTTAGGATATCTGGTTGGCATGGACAAGCTGGACTGAAGGGTCTGTTTCCATGCTGTACAACTCTATGACTCTATGAATGTGTCAGTGAAACAATCCCACGTTCATTGAGGATGAGATACAGTTTTGAGATCTGACGGTAGACCTGAGTCTTCAGTGGTAAGCACAATATAGGCTCCGTAACATCAAACACCCATTATATGTCTTAACCAGTGTTTCACAACCTTCAATGAATTGGAATATTAGGCACGCACATGGCAAGTTGGACATGGTATGTTACCTGTATGGTCATATGCTGTCCATTCAGTTTGAGGCGATAGAGATCATTTCTGGATTATTGAATAACATTAGAATGCCTAACGTCAAGTGTGTGAACTAGACCTAAATGTGTGTATGTGTTTTAAAAAACCAGTGACAAGTCAGTGCAAGGCACTGAAGCAATTCTGCTATAATACAACTAGGCCATTATTCTCTAGTGAAGAAAGTACACAGCAATGATAGCCTGGCTGTTGAGTTAAAGCAGGAGCTGAGGATGTTTGATAAGCATTAGTTCCAATGTGATTGAATTGAAGTCCTCATTACAGGTCAGCCATGATGTTATTTGCAAAATCTATGGAACTACACCTCCATCTGTTTGCAACAGTAAGAGTGCTACAGAGACATTCAAAAGCTTGCCCAAATTTGCAACGAGATGAATCTAAATTATTCTGATCCAGATAAATGCTACCATTAGCTGATTCATGAAGTGTATAATAACATTGGAGCCAAGGGGAACTAATGGTTTTTTTTTCTGGCTTAGTTACTTGTTCACTTTTGTCAAAATTTGCTGTTTAGTTTTCTTTCCTTCTTAGGGTCAACAACAATTCACAGTCTCTCCTTTTAATGTGCATTTTTAGAATTCCTTTCTGCGAAGTAGGCATCACTGAGTGGGCCAGCATTTCACGCTTATCCTTAATTGCCCTTCAGAAAGCATTGATAAGCTCTATGTTTGAACTGCTGCAGTCCTCATGGTGTAGATACGACCACAAGGCCCTTAGAGGGAGAGTTTGAGGATTTTAATCCAGTGACTGTGAAGAAATGACAATGTATCTCCAAGTCAGGATGATGGGTGGCTTGGAGGGGTACTTTCAGATGGTGGTGTTCCCATGCTGCTCTTGTCCTTCTAGCTGATTTAGTTTATCAGTCTTGAAGGTGCTTTTGAAGGAACCTCGACGAGCTCCTACAGACTTAGATGCAGGTTTTATTGTTGCATGTATTCAAACACGAGGTACAAGAGTAATGTGAAAAGTGTACAATGTCACCGCACATGGTGCCATCTTTGGTACAAAATCATTGTTACAGAAACAGAAAACTGAAGAAATAAGTTAAAATGCTCACCATCTTAGTACAAAAGTAGAAACATAAGGAAATAAAATGTCAAACCTTACAGTCCTTTCTTAAGTAATGGGCCTGCAGATGCTCCAAGCTGGGCTTTCCCCAAGAGGGTTCACTCTGCCCTGTGCTGGGCTAAGACCTGCCCGGGCACGCAAGGTTTCGGCCCCGATCACCGCGTTGTTGCTGACCGTGGCTGCCACGCTCCTTCGCCACCGGCCGCCGATCACCACCTCGCCACTGCTGCTATCTGGCTCGCGCTGGAACCCCAGCCGCTGCCAAACTCCACCACCGTCGCTGCTTCCACAGTCTCCAGAAGGTAAGTAAGAACTGCTGAAAACTAAGAAAAAACTGAGAAAAGTAGCAAAAGGAAAAGAAAGAAGAAAGGAAAGCGGATGGAATGGATGAGATACAGGTTCAAGAGTTGGCACTCAGCCTACTCCACTGCTGCCATCTTGGAAAAAAAAGTTTGTATTGGCTGTATATAAGCTGGTTCGCAATACAATTGAGAGTCACCCTCACTTTAGGGCCTACGGTGCGTTTTGTAGATGGTACACACCTCTGCCTCTGCAGTGGTGGTAGAAAGAGACTTGACAGGATCTGGAGCTAATGTTGAAGTTGCCCAGGGAGAAACCTCCCTGACAGTACACCACTATGCTCATAACACATCTCAAGGATGGCCCTCTGTACTGGAGGCATGGTCTGTAACACATAATACAGTAAGTACTTTGTCAGGCTATTTCATGATTGTCTGTAGGATATTTGTCACACAACTGTTAGATATTAGTGAAAGGTCTTTGCAAGGGTAACTGGACCAGGGGTGTGTATGCTGGGCCTGGCTCTGGGTGGTCCTTCTTACTCAGCCTTTCTATCGTGCTTTGATATTACTGAGTGGCTTGCTAGGCTGTTTCTCAGGGCAATTAAGAGTCACCCTAATTAAGAATCACATGAAAGCCACACTGGGTAAGGACATCCATCTCTGAAGGACATTAGTGAATCTGATCACTTTCAACAACAATCCGGTGATTTCCTGATGACCATTACAGAGCACAAAACTCTTCCTTCCTGATCTGTCAATTCAATCGAAATTCTCCAAGTTGCCAAGGTCGGGTGTGAACTCTCATCTTCAGAGCAGAAATCCAGGCCTCTGGATTACTAGGCTGGATTACATTACCACTAGATTGCCATGTCCAGTTGCTAGCTCTGAAATACAATCTCCATCCCTTCTCCCATAAAAAGCTGACTCCTTATTATTTTCCTTTCTTTGGATAAACTGTTTTTTTTTATTCATTCATTCACTGGACAAGGGCATCACTGGCTAGGACAGATTTTATTCTCTATTCCTAATTGGCCAGAGGGGAGTTAAGAGTCGACCACATTGCTGTGGGCTGGAGTCACATGTAGGCCAGACCGGGTAAGGATGGCAGTTTCCTTCCCTAAAGGACACGAGTGAACCAGATGGGTTTTTCCAACAATTGACAATGGATTCACAGTCATCATTAGACTCTTAATTTATTAAATTCAAGCTTCACCATCTGCCGTGGCAGGATTCAACCCCAGATACCCAGAACATTACCTGGTTCTCCGGATTAACAGTCCAGGGATAATACCATTAGGCCATCACCTCCCTCTCATTGGACTCTGTCAACCATCTTCTTTTCATCGCATTACATGAATTTAAATTAGAGACTGAACCTCCTAGTCCTGTGAAGCTGGATTTGAAGACAAGCCTGGGAGCTAATTTGCAGATGAAGACATTGGGTCAGTGGAAGTTAGATTTTAGAAATTGGATTCTCCCAGCGTTGCAGTAGTCGTCCGCTGGGCAATAAGGCAAGTGGATCCCTGGCAGAAGACTTTCTAAAAAGTTTACAGGAAGTAAAGGTTGCACACAGAACCTGAACTATTCCTCTGAGTTGGATGCCCCTCACTTTGAGGGGCCTACCATCTTTGGACCTGGTCGGTTTTGAATTCGATATGCACCTCTTGGGGTGCATCCATTTTGAGGCCCCCTTGCAGTCTCCTTGCTGCCTGAACAACACCCCCACACCCTCTTCCAACCAAACCCCCTCACCCACCCTCCAAGTGAGGTTTCTGGCTTTGCAAAGCTGTGGGCTTTCTGATTGGGCCTGCAGCCTCAGGAGCCAACCCGACTTCCTTCATTGGACAGGATTCCTGGAGGCAGCAGCTTTTCAATTGGTTCACACGGGCAGGCGGGTTTCACAGGTTAACACTTTGACCTGTCCCTGTCAGGGGAATATTTTTAACGACTGCAAGTTTTTACCCAATGGATGCAGTAACAGACAGTACTCAGACATCCTGCTGTAAAACACAGGACCATCCACAATAGCACTCCATCATACTCAACTCACTTGTGCAATAACATGAATTATTTTCAACAGTCGGAGACAAACTGCTCACAAAGAGAATTAATCTCATTTTAAATTCTCTGGATTGTAGCAGTAATTTATTCCCTTGAAGCTACACAGCAGTCTCAAAATTGTGAACTGAATGCAGAGCATTATCTCCACAGATAACATTAATGTCACTCTGTAACCAAGATAGGAAGAGACATACTTGCTGATAGCTGTTAATCCACCAAGACTGGTCTGCTCCTCAGCCTAAATACAATTATAATTTCATAGCATATTGACAAGGCAGGGGGATTATCTCTGGGAGGAACTAAATACAATTTATTGATATATTTTAAGATCAAAGATGTTGCAAGTCTATAATTGATTTCCTGTGTTTTTGTGTCTGTAATATTGCACATCTGCTGACATTTTGTTTCTTTCTTCTTGTTTTCCATACTCTATTTACTGCCTTTAATTCCTCTTCCTGTTAATTGTTACAAGTGAATAACCGCATTATCCATTTATTTTGTTTTGCAGTAGAGGAATTATGACTGTGCTTTGTGTGTCTTCCCTTCCGTTATTAATCATATTAATCATAGCAATACCCTACGTTGTGGAAGCAGGCCATTTGATCCATCAGGTCCACATCGGCCCTCCAAAGATCATACCACCCAGACTCACCTCTTCCCCACACCCCTGCATTACCAATGGCTAATCCATCTAGCCTGTCCATCCCTGGACAATGAGGCATAGCCAATCCACCTAACCTGCACATCTTTGGACAGTAGGAGGAAAACTAAGCACCCAGAGGAAACCAATGCAGACACGGGGAGAGTGTTCAAAGTCCATACAGATCATCGCCCGGGGGTGGAATTGAACCTGTGTCCCTGGTACAATGAGGCAGCAGTGCTAACCACTGAGCCACTGTATCCTCCCATGATGCCTTTCCATGACTTGGCATTTCCCTTATTTCTCCAGGAGCTATTTCAGGTTTATCAAAACAAGAGATTTTTGTGTTATAGAATTAAACTCAGTTGGTGTTGTAAGTTGCACATTAGGAAAACTACAGATTATAGCTCTCCCTTCATTAGCTCAAAATATATGAGTTAACTCAAACCTCAGAAAGTTATCACACATTGGGACAATTCCATTCCCCACACTAGATATCCCATGCCCTTTGCAAATAAGGAACCTAAAATGGTGCCTGTTGTTTGGAGATGCCTAGTGAATGACTTCTTTTCCTTGTAGTTACAACAAAAAATGGATTTCCATAAAAATACACTGGAGTCAGTTAGACCAGAAAAACTCAGAAAATGGCCATTGAGATTCTTAAGGACCTCTACTATCATCTGTGAGTTTCCAGTTTTGTTTTCTCTCACTTTTTTTAATTCCACTTTCCCTCCGGTCCAGGTTGGATAACTGGATAAAATAACAGGGCTTTTCCCAGCTTTTTGGGAACTTGGAGGGGGAAAATCATGTCAAATCCAAGGGCCTGATAATCCATGGAACTGCAATTGCCTATAATGTTTGAGAAAATGGGCCTACTCCACACTTAGTGATCAAGCAGTTTTCCACAGATGGAGAATAATTACCACCATTATGCAGAGTGGGGAGAAAGGTTGTTTATTTTTTTCCCCTCTTATCAGTGAGATGTTTTTTTGTTTTGCAAAATTTGCAACAGTCATTCCTGGCTGTAAGCTGCCAGGTAATATATTCTACCTCCCTGGGTGGCAAGGTGATCCATTAGCGTGGGCTCTAGTTTTCAGAAATAAAGTATAGACCAACGTGTGATAAGAAGTAATACTATTATTCATGTTGTACAAGGCTTCAGGACTCTGGAGCATTGTGTGATGATGTCACAGAGCGACACATCACTGAGTATAAATACCACAGTGTGGGCAGAGTGAGAACACACTGGAAGCAAATCTTTGGAAGAGACACCGGTGTGATAACTTCTAGAAAAAAACAGAAGGTACAGGACACATGAAGAAGACAGTTTAGTCATTATTTTAAATAACAGTTAGTCACAGCCCGGTAAACTATAACAGTATTTAGAATGAAAGTGAAGTAAATAGTACTACTTTGAAGTCTAAGCCTGAAGATAGTGCTTAACTTTGGCTTCCCCTCAACCAGCCTGTTGCAAACACAAACTTAAAATGGTATCAAACTACATGATAAAAGAAGCACAGTACCCAGCTTCTTCTAGACACGGTAGAAGTCCATGATCCCAACCTGTTCTATTTCTGTAACCTCTTCCAGCTGTAAAAGCCTACAAGATGCTTACAATCTACTTCAGGCCCCTTGTGTATCTTCAGTTTTAATCATCATGGCCGTTATTAATCAGCAAAGGAGGTATGGTTACTAAGTTTGCAGAGGACACTAAAGTTGGAGGTGTAGCGGACAGCAAAGAATGTTACCTCAGAGTATAATGGGACCTTGATCAGATGGGCCAATGGGCCAAGGAGTGACAGATGGAGTTTAATTTAGATAAATGTGAGGTGCTGCATTTTGGAAAGGCAAATCAGGGCAGGACTTATACACTTAATGGTAAGGACCTGGGGAGTGTTGCTGAACAAAGAGGCCTTGGAGTGCAAGTTCATAGTTCCTTGAAAGTGGAGTTGCAGGTGGACAGGATAATGATGAAGACTTGTCTTTATTGGTCAGTGTAGGAGTTGGGAGGTCATGTTGTGATTGTACAGGACATTGGTGAAGTCACTTTTGCAACACGGCATTCAATTCTGGTCTCCCCGCTATAGGAAGGATGTTGTGAAGTTGAAAGGGTTCAGAAAAGGAGTTTGCCAGGGTTGGAGGGTTTGAGCTATAGGGAGTGACTATTTTCCCTGGGGTGTCGAAGGGTGACCTTGTAGAGGTTTATAAATGGAATCAGCATGAGCTGTCATACCTTCACCTGCCTAGACCCCTATTCAGGAATTCCCTTCCTAAACGCTTTCCGCAGTCTCCCTGATTCTCTTTTTTTAAGATGGGAGAAATGTTGTGCAGTCATAAGATGACTAGCTAGGCAAGACTGAGAATCACCTACTCAAATTATATATGCCCACTTGATACAAACCATGATGGGCTTACATTTTAACCTAACATGGCCTTAGAAAGCTCTATGTGAATCAGTCAGCCAGTATTCCAGCATTTTCACACATAATATCCATGTACAAGTGTCTTATTCACCTTCTTCCATTATTTACTCACTCCCCCAAGTTCAGAGATATGTATTGTGCATTTACAACAGAGGACACATTATACAGGCACATCACCATAGCTCAATTACAATCCTTGGTGCAATTATAAATGGCAACAGTGCAATTCCTCCATCAGCCAGCACCGTACTGACTTACACACTAGGCATCTGCATTGAAGATCTCTTTATAGTTTCAAGGTGGAATGAGAGATGAGACTGACATTGGATTGTGGAAATTCAAAGAAATTATCACTCAATTTGAAATTTGGCAAGATTTGGAACTGGAAGCTGAATTTGGCAGTTTCTAATTTGTTTTTTTTGATCTCTAACCAAAACTTGGAACATCCACAATTCCAAAGCAGTGGGGTGGTGATTGTTTAAGGTTGAGCTCCATCTACTATTTATATTAATTATTGAGTTTCGCAAGTCTTTGTGCTACTGTTGGGCCTTATTCCTCCTCCTAAACAGATGTCCTGTTAGTTTTCTTTCTATAATATTCATCTAGCTTGAGGGAAGCTCTAGGTTCATTGACCTCTCACAGAGTAAATGCAGTTTGGTCGTGACTGTTTTGTTGTGTTTTCTCACTCTTTGCTAGAAAACATTTGCTCTTTAGACAGATGTTTTCTGTCTCAGGGAGTTAGACCATGGTTGAGATGACAGCTTTACCATGGAAACAACTCCACTCTGGCACTACACACACCCCATATTGACTTATCTCAATGCAAAACTATAAGCAGAACATAGATCAAAGAAACCTAATCATGCTATGTACTGTGGAGGTCATGGCAAACGAATATGATGGATTGAGTGAATTAAACACACACTTAGCAACTGAAGGGAAATGTGTACAGCTTAACAGGTCCTCAAGGCCCATTCCATATTATGGATCAATTATCAAATAAAAGCTCGCCAACCAATTATTTCCTACCCTTCTTGTCACTGGCTCGACCCAGAGTTAGCTTTTTATTAAGTCATCAAATCAAACCTGTCAAGTTCACAGTGAATCTATTGAGCCAAGTTACTTTGTTCTGTTAACTTGTTAAAAACTTGACTGACAGTATTTGCTCTTTTATGAAGAACTCTAAGTCCTCTTAGTCTTCCCTCATAAATAAATCTGCTAATAATATTTGTTGCTCTCCTCTGAGCCCTTTTGAACAAATCAATGTCCTATGTGATAAGATGACCAAAAATGATCATAATATGCTCAGTGTTATCAGAAACGCCCTGTGAATAACAAATCTGAAGACTTAGAATCACACACTGAAAATTTCCCTTCAAATTCTGTTAAACTTGTTCTGTAGACATTTAAAAAGCTCACTCTACAATGACCCTCAAATTCTTCATTGGCAGCATACCGTACAATTAAATCCATCACCTTGTGTAGCAAATGGACGTTTGCCCTACCTAAGAGCAGTACTTTGTATTGATTTACCACTAGTACTTTTAGTCACGTTAAGTAGAACTATTCAGCCTCTCAGGACCACTTTGAATAAAATGAGCCTCCACTTACATATTTGGCCATCCAACACAATGTTATATCATCCTTGAATGCACGAGATGGTGATTTAATTCCTTTGACTAAGTCGGATGTATAAAAATGTAAGGCTCAGAGGAAAGGGAGGGAGCTGCAAAACGCATGATCTTCCAAGGTGTATCCTGAGCTGATTTGCCAGTTTCATCCATATTTAATGCAAGATGCCATCTTGAGAAACAAAAACAGAAATTGCTTGAGAGATTCAGCAGGTTTGGCAGCATCTGTGGAGAGACAAGTTAGGCTTTCGAGTTCAGTGACCCTTAGCAGCTGCCGGACCCACTGAATTTCTCCAGCAATTTCTGTTTTTGTTGCAGTTTGCAGCTTTTTCCCTTATTGCCACCTTTGGAAAAAACGGTTGTAGCCTGCAGCATACCTGGAAGCTCATTAAACACTTACAATGGCTGTTAATATTCATTAATGAGGCTGGACAGTATTCTGGTGACTATAGTGTCTGTTCCACACCCTTTCAAAACAGTTTCTGCTGGTTGTCCATGTTCTAACACCCTTATATCAATGTTGACTGCTCCTGCCTGTCCCAAATCCTCTCATAGCAGCGTCTGCTGTTCCTGACTGTTCCAAGTCCTCTTATAACAGTGCCCACTTATCAATGGACTTCTAAACTCTAAAGGCATCAACCAGTATGGGAAGAGAGCAGGAGTATGGCACTGAGATAAAGGATCAGCCATGATTATACTGAATAGCACAGCAGAATCAATAGGCCCATGGTTTTCTCCTGCTCCTGTTTTCCATGTTCTATGTTAGGGAATAGACGCAGATGACACTAAGTTGAGTGGTAGAGCAAAGTGTGCAGAGGACACAGGGATATAGATAGGTCAAGTGAGTGGGCAAGTGTCTGGCAAATAGAGTACAATGTTGGTAGATGTGAGGTCATCCATTCTGGTAGGAATAACAGCAAAGTGGACTATTATTTAGATGATGAAAAATTGCAGCTTGCTGCTGTGCAGAGGGACCCAGGTGTCCTTGTGCATGAATCACAAAAAGTTGGTTTGCAGGTGCAGCAGGTAATTGAGAAGGCAAACGGAATATTGTCCTTCATTGCTAGAGGGAGGGAGGAGTCTAAAAAACAGGAAGGTTATGTTGCAGCTGTAAAGGGAGCTGGTGAGGCCACACCTGGAGTACTGTGTACAGTTTTGGTCTCCTTACTTGAGAAAGGATGTACTGGCACTTGAGAGGGTGCAGAGGAGATTGACTAGGTTGATTCCAGAGTTGAGAGGGTTGGCTTCTGAGGAGAGATTGAGTAGACTGGGGCTCTACTCACTGGAATTTAGAAGAATCAGGAGGGATCTTATAGAAACATATAAAATTATGAAGGGAATAGATAAGATAGAAGCAGGAAGGTTGTTTTTGCAGGCTGGTGAAACTAGAACTAGGGGGCATGGCCTCAAAATAAGGAGCAGCAGGTTTAGAACTGATTTGAGGAGGAACTTCTTCCCCCAAAGAGTTGTGAATCTGTGGAATTCCCTGCCCAGTGAAGCAGTTGAGGCTACCTTGTTGAATGTCTTTAAGGCAAAGATAGATTTTTGAACAGTAAAGGAATTAAGGGTTATGGTGAGCAGGCAGGTAAGTGGAGCTGAGTCCCTGAAAAGAACAACCATGATCTTATTGAATGGTGGAGCAGGCTTGAGGGGCCAGATAGCCTACTCCCGATCCTATTTTCTATGTTCTCATGTTCTAATGTCAATTTCAGGTGCTTCTGAAAGGGACACTCACCACTTTGTGTTGATTTGCTGCCAGAGCCATGAGCAGGATATCGGACACTTTCTGGAACACCTTGTAAAGACTTCACCATTATCCAAACAGTATTTACTCCAGTAATGCTCTGAGGACCTACCTGTAAAATGATGAAGTGCTGAGGGCACCACCTTATCAAATATCTTATGGAAGTCAACAGGAGGAAGGGGAATGATTGGTCCTCAGCATTATTTACCTGTTGGACTGGATGGGGTCTGAGGGAAGGACATGAGGTACCCCTCCTCTCAACCTCCTCCACCCAGAATTCCAATGTGGTATCTGAGATTGTGTGCTTTCTCTCTCTCTGTCTCTCTTGATCTTCATTTCTGAGCCACTCTGCAAGGATCTGCCAGAGCTCTCTACACTCTCAGCAGAAGTAGGTGTGGGAAGCCCACACACAGTACTCTGTGAAAACGTTAACAAATTAACACTAAAGAGCTAAAACTGTAACTATGTGATTCGACTCCTCCAGGCAAATTAAAATAGCAGTGAGCAGCAATTAGGACGAAAATTGTGGGCTTAATCCTGACTTTCAAACAGACCTGTCTCATGAGCACTGTAATTACTTAAAGCCTGTTTTCACCCAGAGTTGCTTTCCCAGGAGAGCTCATTTCTTGCATTTACCTGGATTAAACTGTGGTTATTGATAATTACTTTCTGGTAATAATTTTTTAAACACTTTGCTATCGTCATGAAAATGGACTATCAATTTGCAATTTCCATCATTTGATTTAGTACCTGACACTTTCACAAACTAAAAGTGATTTTAAACAGGACACTGCTGACTTTAAATGGCTGCGGTGATGTTCTGATAATTCCAGGCAACCCACATATAACGTATGAAATTGGCTACATTCGAACTAACATTTTAATCAAAATGCACCGAAACTCATATTCCACATTGAGACGAGATGTTACTTACAACTATCAAGCCTGAGCTGAAACAATGACATGGAGATGAAAATCTGCAAAGGAATACCACATCGACACCAGGCTTTTGAGTCAAAACAAGAGAGAAAGCAACATGAATCGAAACAGCAAGGATACAGAAAGCTCTTCTCTCTGTCTCTCACAAAATCTCCCCAACCGTGCTCTCTCACACACAATCTAGAAACCAACACCAGAGTTCAATAAATAAAACTTGATAAAACTATTGTTCATGGAGAAATTAAGGTAATCAGCAATCTTCACCATTCCTGATGAACCAGAACAACAGCTAAACAATTGGGACTCGGTTTCAGGATAGTCAGAACTGCTGATGCTAGAGTCAGAAATAACACAGTGTGGAGCTGGAGAAGAACAGCAGGCCAGGCAGCATCAGAGGAGCAGGAAAGTTGACGTTTCGGGTCGGAACCCTTCTTCAGAAATGGGGGAAGGGGAAGGGAGCTCAAAAATAAATAGAGGGAGGTGAGGAGAGGCACCTGCCCTCTGTTCATGACAAAAGACAACACTTTCCAGTCACGAACCATTTCAACAACCCCTCCCACTCCCTGGGCGACATGTCCATCCTGGGCCTCCTCCAGTGTCACAATGACACCATGCGGAAACTGGAGGAGCAGCACCTCATATTCCACCTCGGGAGTCCACAGCCCAATGGCCTAAACATGGAATTCACCAGTTTTAAAATCTCCCTATCCCTGGTCTCATCCCATGACCAACCCTCCCTCTCATCCCCGCCTCCTTGACCTGACACAACCTGTCCATCTTCTCTCCCACCTATCCACTCCTCTCACCTCACTGACCAAGCCCCACCACTGCCTACCTGCACTCACCTAGCACCATCCCACCTACCTTCCCCAGCCCCAGCCCTCCTCTCTCTATTTATTTCAGAACCCCCTACCCCTCCCCCATTTCTGAAGAAGGGTCCCAACCCGAAACGTCGACTTTCCTGCTCCACTGATGCCGCCTGGCCTGCTGTGTTCATCCAGCTCCACACTGTTATCTCTGGGACTCGGTTTCACCCTTGCAATTCAAGGTCTCTAAAAACTTTAACTGTGACCGCCCTTACTTTCCTGTCTGTACATGCACTGTCCTCACACCTCCTCATCTATTTATACTTATTACTCGTAGTGCATTTATTAGACATTACATTGCCTTATGTTTCTCAGGTTTAACAGAGAATGAAACTCCATTCCAAGAAAACTTTGGCATTCGTGCTTTCGCTTTTGATCTGGTTAACTACATTTATTTGACGTATTATAGCTACGTGCCAAAAAGATAAAAACTTTTATTCGCTGGGTTAAAACAAAGAAGGGAACTGGTCACTCTTTCTCATCAGGTTGTAACAAATGTTGACTGAGATGACAGACTTGAAGCAGTAAATGGCACATTCCTTGGGCACAACATCCTTTTAACGACTTCTTTGGTTAACTTGCTTCCAACTTAACCTGGTTAGGTTCCTGCTACAAAACATCCACCAGCAGCAGACAGGTGCTTGTATATTCTAGCTACAGCTGGGAGAGAAGTACGTAATTCTGTGGAGCTGAAGATCTCTTTGCGGTTTATTCCCAATCGTTAGCTTTAATGGATTTGTATCACGCAACACATCATCACCAAGTCAAACCCTTTTCATGTCAATTTTTAAAAAAGCAGTTAGTACTTTCCAGATGACCACTGCTGGTACCTTGTAAGTTTTTGGTACCTTTTCCAGCATGTGGTACTGGGTAAGTGTTGTTTGAGGTTGTTCGCTGTTATCAATTTTCGTCGAAGAAAAATGAAGTGGGTTCTCATAGAGAACCTGTAAAATCCTGACAGGGCCATAGATTCTTATACTACAGAAAATGTCCTTTGGCCCATCAAGTCTGCACTGACATAACTACCACTAAAAGCATTCTAATTCCAATTTCCTGCACTTGTCCCATATCATGAAATGTTATGACCCACACAGGGTAAATGCAGGAAGAATGCTTCCAGTGATGGGTGAGTCCAGAACCAGGGGTCATGATCTAAGGCTACTCAGTGAAGAGAAATGTTTTCCCCCAGAGACTGGAAAGCCTGTGCAATATTGTGCCACAGAAAGTAGTTCAGACTGAGATATTGAACATTTTCAAGAAGGAGTTAGACATAGTTCTGGGGACCAAAGGGATCTAAGGATATAGGGAGAAAGCAGGAACAGGGGACTGAGTTCAATGATCATATTGAATGGCAGAGCAGGCTCAAAGGGCTGAATGGCCTACTCCTGTTCCTATGTTCTATGTTTCAATGTTTCATCAAGCCTAGATATAAAAATGAATGTGTTGTATACTTCTATGACAGTCAGGTTAGAGTGTATTAGGCAAAAGATTGCAAGAAAATGGAGAGATTTAGATAACAATATAACAACAGGAAAGCTGGAGTGATTTATGATATTATTTAATGAGATGACAGGTAGGTTATATCTTCAAGAATAAACTGTGTCAATTATTTCTTGTAGAGCAGAATTCAAACCCCACATTGCAGAAACACTTCAGTTAAATTGCTGTCATTCAGTAAGGGAGCTGCTCCAGCAATAGCACAAAACAAAAACACCAAAATGAAATTTCTTCTTTTCCTTCCCACTCAAAAAACATTCCACTATTCTCCAATTGAGAATAAACAAATAAAACACATCTCCTGTGAACTGACAGCACAATT
This sequence comes from Rhincodon typus, assembly GCF_021869965.1. Lineage (NCBI taxonomy): Eukaryota > Metazoa > Chordata > Chondrichthyes > Orectolobiformes > Rhincodontidae > Rhincodon > Rhincodon typus. The sequence goes on from NC_063348.1 coordinate 11,197,115, forward strand.
ATAGCACAGGATATCTACGAAAGTAATTGGTTGAATTGTAGCAAGAATGCAAAAAAAAAACCCTCCAAATTGTTTATTTGTTTCTCGTATTTGTTGCTCTATTGATTTCCTTAGACTCAACTCCGAAAGGCCATTCTTATAACTGAGCTTGCTCCCTGCCAACCAAGATCTAAGCTTATGCAAGCATCTTTGACCAAACTCTCAGACATCTATCCTAAAACCTACTTATGCTTGGGACAATTGTTTTGTCTGGAGATTGTGAGATAACAAGGTGTAGAGCTGGATGAACACAGCAGGCCAAGCAGCATCAGAGGAGCAGGAAAGCTGATGTTTTGGGCCTAGACCCTTCTTCAGAAATGAAGGACTGAAATGTCAGCCTTCCTGCTCCTCTGATGCTGCTTGGCCTGCTGTGT
>NC_063348.1:11207527-11249180 GCF_021869965.1 Rhincodon typus
TGCTGCTTGGCCTGCTGTGTTCATCCAGCCCTGCACCTTGTTGTCTAAGAACTTTCAGATGTTGTTCGCAGGACATCTGACAAGTGGGACTCATTCAAGACTGTGATGACAAGAGTTCAGAGGCATTTTGTCCCTGTTAGAGTGAAGGGTAAGGCTGGTAAGATTAAGGAACAATGGATGAATAACGATATCGAAGTTCTCATCAAGAATAAAAGATAACTTTTTTTTAGATATGGACAACTTGGTTCAATTGAATCTCTTAATCAATATAAACAGTGTAGGGGCATTCTTAAGAGAGAAACCAGGAAGCCAAAGAGGGGATATGAGATATCATTGGCAGATAAGGTTAAGGATAATCTAAAGATATTCTACAAATACATTAAGAGCAAGAAGATAACTAGAGAGAATGTTGGGCGTCTTAAAGATCAATGTCTTTGTGTTGAACCCCAGGAGGTGGGAGATACTAAGAGAATATTTCATGTCAGTTTTTACTGTGGAGAAAGAAATGAAGTCTAGAGAATGGAGAAAAATAAACTTTGGCATTTTAAAAAAAGTTTATGTTACAGAAGAGGAAGTTCAGGAGGTCTTAGAGAAAATAAATGTGGATAAATCTTTGGAACCCAGAATTTTGTGGGAAGTAAGGGAGAAAATTACGAGATCCCTTGCAGAAATATTTGATTCATCTATAACTACGGTGAAGTGCCTGATGACTGGAGGGTGGTTAATGCTGTACCTTTGTCTAAGAAACATTGTAAGGAGAAACTGGAGAACTATAGACCTGTGCGTTTGACTTTGGTTGTGGGTAAATTGTTGGAGGTTATTATAAAAAATAGGATTTATGGAGAGGCAAAAATTGATTTATAGTCAGCATGGTTTTATGTGAGGAAAATTCTGTCTCACAAATTTGACTGAGTTTTTTTGAGGAAGTTATCAAAAAGGTTCATGACGGCAGAGCAGTAGATGTTGTTTAGTTGGATTTTAGTAAAGCCTTTGACAAGGTTCCGCATGGTAGACTAATTAGTAAAGTTAGGTCACATAGGATTCAGGGTGAGCTTGCCAATTGGATACATAACTGGCTTAGCGGCAGGAGACAGAGGGTGGTGGAGGTTGTTTGACCCTGACCAGCGAGGTTCCATAGGGATTGGTTCGGGGTCCTGTTTTGTCTGTCATTTATATAAATGATTTGAATGACAATATCGAAGGCATGGTTAGTAAGTTTGCAGACGATACCAAAATTGGTGGCATAGTAGACAGTGAAGGTTTTCCAAGATTACAAAGGGATCTTGAGCAAATGGGTCAATGGACTGAAAAATGGCAGATGAAGTTCAATCAGGATAAATGCGAGGTATTGCATTTTGGTACAACAAACAAGGGTAGGGCTTATACAATTAATGGCAGGGCCTAGGGTAGTGTTGTAGAACAGAAGGACCTAGGGATGCGAGTATATAATTCTTTAAAGTTTGTGTCACAAAAGACAGGATGGTTAGAAAGGCATTTAGCATGCTTGCCTTCATTGCTCAGTCCTCTGAGTACAGGAGTTGGGACATTATGTTGAGGTTGTACAGGACATTGGTGAGGCCTCTTCTGGAATATTGTGTTCGGTCGCCCAGTTATAGGAAAGATAATATCAAGCTGGAGAGGGTTCAGAAAAGATTTACCAGGATGTTGCCAGGTATGGAAAGTTTGAGTTATAAGGAAAGGCTGGATAGGCTGGGACTTTTTTCACTGGAGCATAGGAGGTTGAGAGGTGACCTGATGGAAAGTTATAAAATAATGAGAGGTATAGATAGAGTGGATGGTAGTTGTCTTTTCCCTAAGGAGTGTAATTTCAAGACTAAGGCACATTTTTAAGGTGAGAGGAGAGAGTTTTAAAAAACATAACAAGACATAAAAGGCAAATTGTTTACACAGATGATGGTTTGTGTGTGGAATGAACTTCCTGACGAAGTGGTGGATGTGGGTAAAGTTATAACATTTAAAAGACGTGTGGATAGGATAAGTACATGAATAGGAAAAGTTTGGAGGGATATGGGCCAGGAGCAGGCAGGTGGGACTAGTTTAGTTTGGAAACATGTTCAGCACGGACTGGTTGGACCAAAGGGTCTGTTTACATGCTGTATGACTCTATGACTCTATAACAGGGGAAAGTAAGATAGAGAAGCAGGGACAGAAGTCACACGATGCCAGGTTATAGTCCAACAAGTATATTTAAAATCACAAGCTTTTGAAGCTCCTTCACCTGACCAGTGCTCAGAAAGCTTGTGATTTCAGATAAACTTGTTGGACCATAACCTGGAGTTGTGTGACTTCTGACTTTGTTCACCCCAGTCCAACTCTGGTCCCTCCACATTATGAGAAGCAGGGAAACATGGGAAGGGAATGGTAGAGCGTAGGCCCTAGGAAGCTGAAGGCATTATCACTAGTGGTGGATTGGGTATAACCTGGAATGTTTAAGAGATCAGAATTAGAGGAACATCAATGCCTTAAAGAGTTGTGGGGTTGGAGAAGATTTAGAGAGGGGTGAAGCCATGGGTTGAAAACAAGAACAGAAAATTTTAAAAATCAAAACACATGAACACATGAATCAGGAGCAGAAGAAATAGGCTATACAGCCCTTCAAGCCTGTTCCATCATTCCCTTCTCACCTACCCTACTACTACTAATAATAATAAGTTTAAAAAATAATATTAATTAAGTTATTAATAAATAATAATTTTATTCAAGAATTCACTGAACCTGCATGCAAACATTTCTATAATAATGTCCCCTTTAAGAATTTCCATCTCTCGGAGGAGTTGACTTAATATACCCTTATATTCCCCCAGCTGCAGATTTTTGTACATGACTCTATAAAAAAAAAAGATCAGAGAACACTTCTGGGATAGTGATTAAATCCAGTATTTGTCAGAGAGTAGATGACTCTGGACCCCAGTGGTGTTAATGGAAAAATGTTTATACTGTTGGGTTTAAGACAATTAGAGTAAACATGTAAGTGTTGACTTTAGAAGCCAGTTTAGTTTCTCTCCAGTAGCAGTTCAGGGAACATAAGAGATTAGTGTGACGAACTTTCAAGCCGAGAGAATTTGGTTATAAGTCTAAAGGTAATGAGAACTGAGAAAGTTTAAGCTCTTAAATTTCTGAAAAATCATGTCAGCAGATTTAGAAAGGTCTCATTGAATTGACTCCATCGACCACAGCACAGAAACTGTCAGGAATCGGTTAAGTAGAACCCTAAAAAGAATTGAGATAGTATTTTAATCTCTCTGGATTTAAGTCTCTGCAATGGATAGTATTAGGGAGGAGGTGGAAACTTTGTTCTGCTATGTGCTATGAGATCATTCTAGCTGTCATGTGTATTTAGATTGCTTGGTCTATTTTTATTTGAATTTCGTACTTTGTGTAATAGACTTTTTTGTTGTTAAAGAAAACCTGTAGTTTTGTAGGTTTACGTCTCAAAGACTAACCACCATATTAGATAACTAAAGAGAAAAAAAAATTCAATCCAGCCAAATTTCATCCTGGGATCTAATTTGTCCTGTTTTGTTAATAATTGGGATCATAATATCAGGTGGTGGACATTAACTGGGATACACTTATTTCCCACAGTATCAGAATGAAAGTGTGGTTGTTAGTTGGGAAGTGCATGTTTGCAATGTGTGTCTCTGTAATTTGATAGAAAGTTACAAAGAATAGGCTCCAGTTTTACCCTCACTGCCTGGCTTTCTGGAATAAAAGCATAGTCTAAGCTGGGAAGGTTCAAAGAACATTAGGTTTGCAAGCACTGTGGAAGGACTTGGGGATCAATGAGGACTTGGGTATTGGTGGCATGCCAACATGAGCTAACCAGGAGGAGCATCAGTAGGTATAATGCAGGAGGACAAGCTGAGAAAATGCTGGTTGGTCTTGGAACTGGGCTGCATCACTATGAGGAAAAGATGAGTGTGTCTTGGTTGTAAGCATCAAAGGTGATAAATGCTCACTTACTCAAGATCAAACCATGGCAACGCTTCATGAAGACGACTTCTAGTGGCCTCAAGAAGGTGGGTAAGTGTACTCATGATTTAGTTAATTTAACCATGTGGAAATAGCACTCATTTTAATAGAATGTCACAGTAATCCTGATGAAGTATCAGAGAGGAAAAAGAACACAACATTTTAGAAGATGGGCAGACAGTTGGCAAACAGTGACATGCTCATGACATTTTTCTATGGTACTCTGTATCACTCCTAGGGCAATGCACCAACCCTGTGGGTGATTGAATGCTGTAGGGAACAAACATACAGCTAATACTGTAGTAGTGTTCCCATGTATTTGCTGCCCTTGTCCTTCTAGATGGTAGTGGTTTTGAGTTTGAAAAGTGCTGCTTAAGGAGCCTTGATGAGTTGTCCCAGTGTATCTTGTAGATAGTACACACTGCTGCTACTGAGCATCGGTGGGGGAGGGAGTGGATGTTTCTGGATGTGATGCCAATCAAGTGGGCTGCTTTGCCTGGATGGTGTCAAGATTCTTGAGTTTTGTTGGAGCTGCACCCATCCAGGTAAGTGGGGAGCATTCCATAGAATGCAATTACAAAGCAATGACAACAGAAGAAAGCCGTTCAATTTTTCAATCCAGCCTTGCTTGATTCCAGGATAAAGCAATCTGCTTGATTGGCACTATACCGACAAATATCCACTCCCTCCATTACCGATGCTCAGAAGCAGTAGTGTGTAGCATCTACAAGATGCACTGGGGCAACTCATCAAGACTCCCCTCACCCCTTCCCTTCATCCCTGCAATTTCATTTTCTCTTCAACTTCATATTTAATTCCCTTTTGAAAGCTACTATTGAATCAGCCTCCACCATCTCTCTGGACAGTGACATTTCAGATTATAATCTGTTGTCACATGAAAAATGATGGTGAAAGTCTCCATATTCCCAGAGGGCCATAGACTGCTGTCTCATTCGATGGTACTGAGTTTAATCCCAGGTTCACAAGTAAAGACTATGTTGGTGTGTGATTTGTCGGGCCAGCCTAGTCTACTGACCTGGAGAAGCAGGGAGATCATCAGGAGCTGGAATGCTTTACATCATTCCCTCCCTCCATCCCCTCAGCTCCAGATCATCAAATCAAGCTAAAACTCCATCCCAGGGTCATGGTTAGACAAGCAGACCAGGTCAATCATGCCGAAGGCAAACAGAAATATTTCATCCTTTCTGACTATGCATCCTACACAATTTTCATCTCCCAATTATTTAGTGTAACTAAGGTGAGCAGTCAAATCCATCTTCTGCTCATGCCTAGGAATTTACAATGAACTGGACCCCCTCCCCTATCTCGAAACTGCGACTCAAATGGTATCAATCCATTTATCAAGACAGTTTTATTGATTTATGCCTTGGACAGGCTCCAGGAGGTGCATTAACTGACTCAGAATTTCCAGCCTCTGACCTGCTGTTGCATGAAAGGTATTTATGTGACTGATCCAGTTCAGTTCATCATCAGTGGTGAGCTCCAGAAACATTACTGTCAGGCATTCAGCGATGCTAATGACATTAAATATTAAAAAGAGATAGTCAGGTTCTCTCTCGTTGGAAGTGCTTATTGCCTAGCATTTGTGGGCATGAATGGTACTTGTCATTGTCCAGCCCAAGCCTGAAGGTTTTCCAAATTGTGCTACACATGTACATGAAGATTGCTTCAGTATCTGAGGAGTCGCGAATGGTTCTGAACATTGTGCAATCATTGGCGAACATCCCCATTTCTGACCTTATGATGGAGGGAAGGTCATTGATGAAGCAACTGAAGATGGTGGGGCCTCGGACATTACCCTGAGGAACTCCATGGTGCTGAGATGATTGGCTTTCAACAACCAGAGCTATTTTCCTTTGTTCTAGGTATGTGTCCAACCAGTGGAGAGTTTGCCCCTGATTCCCAGTGATGCTAGTTCTTTGGTGTCATAATCAGTCAAATACTGCCATGATGTCAAGGGTTGTTGCTCTCTGCTGATCTCTGGAGTTTGGTTCTTTAATCCAAGTTTCAACTAAAGCTGTATTTAGGTCAGGAGTTGAATGGCCCTAGCAGAACCCAAACTGACCATCGTTGAGCAGGTTATTGCTAAACGTTGCTTGATAGTTGCACTGTTAATGATCCCTTCCAACACTTTAATGATGATTAACAGTGGGCCATTATGTGCTAAATGGCCAGGTTGTATTGTTCTTGTTTTATCTGAGCAAGACAAAGATGGGGCAATTTTCCACATTGCTGGGCAGCTGTCAGTGTTGGAACAACTTGACTAGGATTACATTAGTTCCAGATCAAAGGTCTTCAGGAATATAGCACAGATATTATCAGGGCCCACATTCAGCCATTTCTCAATCTAATGCTAAGTGAATCAAATTGGCTGATGCCTGACATCACTGATGTTGAGAAGCTCTGGATAAGGCTGAGATGGATGATCCACTGGCACTTCCGACTGAAGATTGTTGCAATTGCTATACTGAGATGTTGGGTTCCACCATCATCGAGCAAGGAGATATTTATGGAGCCTGCTCCTCCTCCTAGTAGATGGTCTACGACCATTTACAACTGTACATGATGGTACTGCAGAGGTAATTCTTTGGTTGTGGGATAGTTTTGCTTTATCTACTGCATGTCATTCCTATTGTTTAGCATTCATGTTGTACCCTCACCTTATTTTTAAGGTATGTCTGGTGCCTCTCTTGGCCATGTCCTCTATATTGGTTATTGAAACAGGCTTAGTCCCTTGGCTTGATGGAAATGATGGTGAGAGGAAAATGCCAACTTTGTTTTAATACAATTTTGGTAGTGTTCATAGCCCTCAGTGCCACCTAGATGCCCAGTTTTGAGCTGGTAGATCTGTTCTGATTACATTTGGCCTAATGATAGTGGCACACAACATACTGTCCTCTGTGTGAAGATGGGACTTTGTCTCCATGAGGACTATGCATTTGTGACTCTCACAAATACCAACATGGATAAATGTATTTGTGACAAGTAGATTGGTGAGTTTGAGATCCAGTCATTTTGCCCTCTGGCTGGCAGTCTCAATACGTTCTTTCGGACTTAGCCGGCTCAGGCGGAGATGGTACTACTGAACCAATTTTGGTGATGGGTTTTGAAATACCCCCCAAACCAAAGTATGTTCTGTGCTATTACCACCTTTAATGCTTCTTCCAAGTATTGCTCCTATTAATCCAAAGACCCAGGAAAAATTTGTGGGGTACAGGTTCAAATTCCACCATGGTGGAATTAGAATTCAATAAAAATCTGGAACTAGGAGTCTAACGATTAGTATGAAATCATTGTTGATTGTGGAGAAAAAAAATCAGTTGGTTTTAGGAAGGTAATTGCTGTCCTTACCTGGTCTGGCCTACATGTGACTCCAGACCCACAGCAATGTGGTTGATTCTTTACTGCCCTCTGGGTAATTAAGGAAGGGTAATAAATACTGGCCTAGCTGGTGACACCTGTATCCTGTGAGTGAATAAAAGAAGTTGAACATTAAGGAAACCTGATTCATCTGCTGTAGGGGTAGTTAGGTGGTAACCAGCAGGACGTATCCTTGCCCATCTCTGACCTGCTTTCATGACACTGCATGACATCTGGGATCAATATTGAGGTCTCCCTCCAAACTATGCACCACCGTGAGGTCAGGGAGGAGCCTGGGACTGCAAAGTGAGACTGACCCAATCCAAGTAAGTCAGACTATTGCCTGACCAGACTGTGGGGCAGCTCTCCCAATTTTGGCACAATTGCTCAGCTATTAGTGAGACCACCTTTACAGTCGGTTCTGCTATAACGCGTGTTCTAGCAATGTGAATTGGTTACAACACGACTGACGAATAGGGGAACATGTTATTTCTAAAACGCGAACTTGTGTTGGCTATAATGCGACTCCATTGGTGCACGGAGGAGTACACGTCGACATTACATGATCGTTTTGCAGGGGTTGTGCTGAACTTGCACAACGTTAGCACCGAAAGAGTCTCCGCATTGGCATCACATGATCGTTTCGTGGGTTTTGTCCTGAATACGCGCAATGTTAGCGCTGAAAGAGTCTCTGCGAATCTTCAAGATTCTCATCAGCCTGGATAATCCACCAAGCCAACCTCCCAATATTGGTGAGCTTTCTGAAAACATCTGAGCACTATTTCCACCCTCAAACACAACCTCTCTCCTTCAACCCATGGACCAGGATGCAATAGCAACTTTTAAAGCTTATTATTTAAGGCGCACAGTTAAGAGGCTGATTGCAGCCATTGAGGGAGATAAGGACAGTGTTCTTCAATTCTAGAAGAGTTTTAACATCAAGAATGCAATTGACATTATCGTGAAGGCCTGGGGTGTTGTCAGTAAGGACTGTTTGCATGTAATTTGGCGGGAGCTTCTCCCAGATCTTTTTCAAGACTCTAAAGGCTTTGATCCACCAGAGGAGCTCCCAAGAATCAAAGAACATTGTGTTGATCTAGCAAAGCAAGTTGGATTTGAAGAAGTGGAGAGTGAGGATGCTGAAGAGCTGCTCGAGTCCCACAGTGAAGACCTCTCTACAGCTGATCTTCAACAACTTGTCGCTGAGGGGGAAGTGGGAGCTGGAGATGAAGAAGATGAAGTCCAGGATGCAGCACCATGAGAGCTTTCCACTACTGCTTTGTACTTTATCCTGAAGGAAATTGAGGAGCAGTTGCAGTTCTTAGAGGAAAATGATTACAATGCAGAACACAGCAGGGTAGTAGTTCATGGAATAAGATGTTATTTGGCACCCTGTGAACAGCTTCTTCATGAAAGAAGAAAAAGGGTAAAGCAGCTATCTTTTTTAAGCCAACCCCCAAGAAACAGTCAGAAGACAATGAGCCACAGACATCCAACTTCTGGATTAACTATTTTTCCCCCTTAACCCTGTAACCACAACTGCACCTGAAAGTGATGATGATGATGACAACGACCCTCAGCCCCTGCATTAACAACACAGCAACCTCAAAGCCTCCTGCTCCATCATGTCATCTTAACATTTTTCAAGGTAAGGTGTTAAATTTACTTTTTATTTCATTATTAGATATGAATTAAACATTTATTCACCCTGTACTATCCTTTGTGTTTGGCTTTTGAGTGATTTTTTTTTGGTGATCTGCCCCTAACCCCTACTTTTCCCATAGGCCCCATTATTTCTATAGCATGATTTTCTATAATGTGATGTTACACAGGAACGCAACCATTGCATTATAGCAGAACCAACTGTACAGCGGTCATAAGGGCAAAGTGTTTTTTTTTCATTTCTGGTGTTTAGGTCATGCCAGGTGGTCCTTCCACTTTTATTCTTATTTGAAAATTTCAGAGATGCTGAGTGGCTTGCCAGACCATTGCAGGGGGAAGTTCAGAACCAACCACATTGTTGTGGGTCTGGAGTCACATTTAGACCAGACCAGATGAGAACAGTAGGTTCCTTCCCTGAGGACATTAATGAACCAGATGCGCAAACTGGTGTTTTCACAGTCGCCCACTCAGGAGACAAGCTTATTATCCCAGATTTATTAAATACCTGTAATTGCATTTAAATCCACTGGGATTTGTTCTCATGTCTCCAGAGCATTGGATGACTAGTCCAGTGACATTACGTGATGCCCAAGTTCAAGAATGGGACGTTTTAATTGAAGGTTGACGGGATTGTTAACCATGAAATAACACTGTCATCAATCAGGAATCTCACCTTCATTATTCCAGACTGAGCAACCGTTTTCCAACACAGATAAAATGTAGAAGGGTGGTCGTTTTTTGATTCTTGTTGTTTTGCCACGTTATCTTTTCTGTTTGCTCTTCTTTCTCTCACTTATCATCGAAACATACCATTTTGTAATTATAAACTCATCTAACTGTCAGGACTGACATCAGGGTGAAGGGTTGTCCCTGCTGTAGAGTGGAATACAGTGTACGTAGTAACTGTATCAAACATTTCATGCAACTTCAGAGCATGGTGTCCTCTACACTGGTCCATCACTGTGCCCTTAAAGAGCACTTGGGAAGCAGTCCAAATGCACATTTATATTTTCAATATCAGTCAGCCTTGTATTCTATCCAGATACTTATTACTACATTGTACAAAGCTACAAATCATGTTCCATCAGCAACTGGTTCGACAACTCACTTCACATGGGGTCCCCTGTGATCCTACTTTCACTACCCCTCACAGGTGAAACAAGCAAATACTCTGGTGCAGTAACTTTAACAGACACTGCTGCAGAGCTGAGGAAGAGACAAGTTATGAGTCCCTGTTCCATTTACCACCCATGAATGCCTCCTACCTGCTAGGTAGCAGAGTGAAGCTGAAAGGAAATACTAAGAGATTATATGGTTGCTGGTCAAAATCTCTCCTCGCAAGAATGGCATGCAGGAGAGAGAGCACCAGACAGAATGATACAAAACCTGTAGACAAGTCTCATGTAGTACGCAACAGTAAAAAAACAAAATCAATCATTTTGGATTAGCAAAATCCATGTGCCAATAGGACGAGGATTCCAGTTCCCTTGGGGTTATGATGACATTAGCAATTTCCAACGTGAGGCACATAATTAAATAAAGGTCATGATGCTGAGCACTTTAATATGAATGCAGTAAACCTACAGAGCACTAATACAAATTAATTTCATAAGTGAAGCATGCCTCATTAAAATATCATTAACATTTTAATATTTCTTAAAAATGCAACAAGCAAAATCTTTGGAGCTCATTTTTTATGCTTTAAATGCTGTTTGCCATGCTAATGGCCAACTGTGCATGCTCTGGATTCACATCTTCAACATCCCATTGTGATAAATATATGTTTGCTTCCCAACTAACGAATGCCCATCCAGACAGGTCTATCATTATAATTAGTGTCACTCAATAAATGAATATGGCACAAATATTTATCTATTGTTGTTGCTTTGTGCCATCCTGCTAAGCAAACAGCATTTAAATTGTTATCTCAACCAGAGGTGAGGGGTTTATTTTATTCTGGAATGGCACTCAGTCCCCATTGTTTATTTGGAGTTGTCACAACATTTCTACCGCAAAACATTAATAAGGTGACGATGGGTTACCTTCAGAAAAATGAAATTGTACAATGAAATTTAAATGACCTCCACAAACTTTACAAATTTGGAGCAGGAGTAGGCCATTCGCCCCCTCCGTCCTGCTCGCCCATTCAATAAGGTCATGGCTGATCAGATTGTGGCCTCAAAACCACTTCAGTCCCAGCCTTGATTATGACTAACCACCTTTCAGTCACAAATCCATCTCTGCCTTAAACACGTTCAGTCATCCTGCCTCCACCTCCAACACTGTGGAACACACATCAGACTTTCATGATAAAAATCTCTCCCTCACCCCTCCATCAATATTCCTTCAACTGTTCACTTTCCCAGCTCCCGACTGATTACTCTCCATTCCTTCCAATTGTTGATAGTATTATTCTTCTTGTTCATTCTCATTACTCTATAACTATGTTCGCTGACAGCTAAGGGTGATGAAAACCTAACAAATCCCTAAAAAAGCAGAAAGAAAAGTACAGGTGAAGAGAAAAAGCTTAAATAAAGTGCTTTTTTAAAATTAAAAATCAGCATTATATTGTACATGCATGTGTGTGATACAGCACTAAAATAAGAATGAATCGACATTGGCACAGAGAGCTCTAAAAGGCTTCTGTGCTACTGTGGGAATGTCCCTACCTTTAGACTAGAAGGCCTGGGTTCTAATTCTACCTAGTCCAGAGATATGACTGAGTGGCTGAACAAGTTGATAAAAAAAACTTTTACATTTTATGACACAGCCAGGATATGCAAGAAAAGCCTACACGGTTTTGTTCAGTCTCTCCAATTTTTCTTTTCCCCTATGAGATGAGCCTGGCCATCACTGACTCCTTACGCAAACATCGATAAGAGTTCCCAGAGATGGCTGCTTCAAACAACTGTCCCACAGCGACATGGTGAGAGTTGGATACAGCAGCAAGTTCACAGACATTGCCCCCCGTAAATCGTAAAGCATTACCAAAACCGCAATAAAATACCTGGGGTCTTATCTTGATCAGAGTGAGAGCAAGAGCCAAATGCATGTTGCACTAGTCAGACATACTTGTTGGAAAGTAGAAAGATAAGTTTGCAATGAGAGGGGAGGGGAAGAGTGAGAGTGCATGCTGACACCATGTGTAACTTATAAATCAGAAGACAGCGTGAAATGAGGGAGAAATGAGATGTGAGAAAGAGAATTAGATATGAGAACTTTATCATCTGCAATAATTTCAATAACGACTCCCAAACAGCTGGTTGCCATTAGCAGAAAGCATTAATTGAAATTTAGACATTCAGATGCCATGCAAAATTAAAACACTGCAGGCATTAAAAACCTGAAAGTAAGGCAGAAAAGGCCAGAAATGTTCAGCAGGTCAGGCAGCATTTGTGGAGAGAAACAAGTTAATGTGTCACAGCGATTACCCTTCATCAACTCTGACAACATGTCATTGACCTGAAACATTTACCCCCAAAACTATGCTATGCATCCTCCTTCAGGAACTCTGGCAGACACTGCATGAGACAGTAGGCTGTTTAACTCAGAACACTGTCTTCAATTTTCTTTTTGAAAGCAAGGTAAAAGAATCTTGCATTAGTCAAGAGCCAAACCGATGTTTCAATTCAAGACTCTTTCTACCCCTGTCCTGCCCAATGGTATTGTGAAAATCACCCTGTCTCATTTTTTTTTCGAAAAATAAATTTTCAGTGTAGGATGCTGATGAGGCCACACCTGGAGTACTGTGTACAGTTTTGGTCTCCTTACTTGAGAAAGGATGCACTTGTACTGGAGGGGGTGCAGAGGAGGTTCATTAGGTTGATTCCAAAGTTGAGAGGGTTGGTTTCTGAGGAGAGATTGAGTAGACTGGAACTATACTCATTGGATTTTAGAAGAATCGGTGTGGTGTGGGGGGTGGGATCTGAAAGAAACATAAACTGTTATGAACAGAATATGGACAGATGTGGAGGTGGACACTGAATGTGGGGGACTGCCTCACAGGGTGAAATTGAGGAAGACGCCGAGCCATGTTTCTCCGCTGAGCAGTTGGAGGTGAAGGAACTATCATCTACACTATTGACGCAGAAGCAGGGAGGTTGTTTCCACTGGCCGGTGAAACTAGAACTAGGGGGCATGGCCTCAAAATAAGGGGCAGCAGGTTTAGAACTGAGCTGAGGAGGAACTTCTTCCCCCAAAGGGTTGTGAATCTGTGGAATTCCCTGCCCAGTGAAGTAGTTGAAGCTGCCTCATTGAATGTTTTTAGGGCAAAGATAGATAGATTTTTGAACAGTGAAGGAATTAAGGGTTATGGTGAGCAGGGTGGGGTGGGGTGGGGGGGTGGTAGTGTAGGTGGAGTTGAGTCCACAGAAAGATCAGCCATGATATTACTGAATGGTGGAGCAGGCTCGGGGGCCAGATGGCCTACTCCTGCTGCTATCTCTTGTGCTCTTATGTTCTAATGTAAAAGCCTGAATGAACTGAGAATACAGTATATTTGTAAAATTTCAACATCGCCATAAATGTAAACAATTCATTGCAGAGAGTTGATCAGACAGCTCTAAGGGTAATGGTGAGGAATATGGTGAAAGTAGTACAGACGACAAATAATGTGGCAGAGTGTGTTGTTAATGTTTTAACCTTTTCACACCTTGCTACCACACTGACAAACTGTGCAATTAACCCAATCATTGACCTGGATCCGTCACTATCCTCCCCCACCTCTTTCTTTCCTCTCCACTCCACTGAAATTTGGGTTAGAAATTGGACTGTGTTCCGGGTTGGAGTCACAGCACACGTCGCATTCACCCAGAGGTGCCCATGGTACGGCTATACAAAATTGGCGTGTTGGCCCCAGTTATTTAGGCTTGGTACAGGTATCAGTTGCAGCGTCAGAGGCAGCGTGCCAATGCTGTGGGAAGAATGAAGATCAGCCACTCCCTGAGGAGCTATGCAAATCTGGTAAAGGTGCAAGTGATAGTTGCCAGCTGCTTGTGAACTTAATGTGGAACCGGGAAGAGCAATATATACTTTGTTCTGACTCCACAATAACATAAATGAAAGAAAAACACAATATTTTGTGGGGGCAACTTCCAGCAGTCTCCAATTTCCATTGGTTTGACCTGAGAAATTACCGTCGATATGCATGTCCTAGTGAAAGCTCCATAAATTAGCAATGTATCTATTGGAATTGAGTGGGATTAAAATCTGGGCTCTGTACACACTGTTCACTATGCAAAGTTCAGATATTTCATTAAAAAGATTTTTAGGTTGTGGTTTTCTTCCAACTACCAGCAGAGAATCATCCTACAGGAATGCCTGTCTCAATTGGTAAGCATTTCTTCATCAATCACATAAAGCTGGTTCCTGCGTCAATAGTGTAGATGATAGTTCCTTCACCTCCAACTGCTCAGCGGAGAAACATGGCTAGGCGTCTTCCTCAATTTCACCCTGTGAGGCAGTCCCCCACATTCAGTGTCCACCTTCACATCTGTCCACACTTGGCACATGAGAACTGCTTCATCAACAGCAATTTGATTACAAGTTGGAACTGGCTGAAATTTCCATCAGAGAACTCTGCGTGCCCACTGTCATTCTGTTTTGGAGCTGATTACCAGCCCTGCTTTAGTGCTCTCCAGTGACAGACCTGGTTAAACTCTGCACTGGTGAATGAACTTAGAGGGAGCTATGCATTTTGGCCGAAGGGATAAGAAGAGGCAAATTACATTGAATAGCATGGTTTTAAAGGGTATGCAGGGACAAAAGGGATTTGGGTGTTTGTGCGAGTAGGTCTTTAAAGTTGGAAGAGCATGTTTAGTGAGCAAAGCATATGGAATCTTGGCTTCAAAAACCAAAAGTTGAAGATTCTTAATGCTGTAGTTAAGCCACAATGAGGAAGAATGGGAGGGTCCTTTGGAGGGATGCAGGAGATCTACCAGAATACCTCCATTTCTTTTTGTTCTTGTATGGAAAGTAAACATCTATGGTACTTTCCTTCTCTTTCTTTTCCTCCTTTTTGGTGTTTTCTCCTCTTGGTGCTCACCTCCCCCCAACTCCCCACGTCTGGTCTTGGCCTGGTCTCTCAGAGGCAGCAGCTCCCGGCCTGGTGTCTCAGCGGCTCTCAGCCTGGTCTCTCGGCAGAATGTCAGCCAGTCTCTTGGCAGCTCATGGTGGTATCTCAGCTTGGTGTGCAAGTGGGTCCTGCCTGGGCAAGCCCCCAGGGCACTGGAGGAGATCGGAGAGGAGACCGTTTCAGCAGCAGTGATGGTATCTGCAGTGGTGATGGCGTGGAGAACAGACAGCAGAGCGAGATAGGCAGAGGACTCACCAAAGACTGTTGAACTTATAACTTTTTTCTTTATTCTCCTAGTTTAAATTATGAAAGACTTTAATATTAACTATTACCTAATTTCTTTATTTGTCTCCTGTTCTATGAAGTAATGCTTAACTTTTTAACTCTCCTTTCTCTTACTTCTTTGTACCTAAGTTTTTTGTACCTAGGTACAACAAAATGGCACCATGAGTGGCGACACTGTACACTTTTCACTGTACTTCTGTACTTGAGTACACGTGACAATAAATTCTAAATCTAAATCTATTTGTTACCCTTGAAATGATTGTGTCTCAAGGCCTTTTCGAACGATTCTGAAGAGCCGACCGCATCGTTGTGGGTCTGGAGTCACACATAAGCCTGAATGGGTAAGGATGGCTAATTTCCTGCCCTGTAGGACATTAGGGAACCAGATGGGTTTTTACAGCAATCAACAATGATGAGATAGTCATTATTAGACTATATTTTTATTCTAGATTTTTTATTGCTGATTTCAAATTTCCCCATCTGCAATGGCAGGATTCAAACCTAGGACTTCAAAATGCTAACCTCGGATTCGGGATTGGTTGTCCAGTAACATTAGCACTCCACTGCTGCCTAGCTAATTAATGGGTGAGTTTAGTGATATGATTAATTTGGAGAAGCTCCTTTTCTATTCCATAAGATATTGGAGCTGAATTAGGGCACTCAGCCCATTGGGGATGCTCTACCATCCCATCCTGGCTGAAGTGCTTCTCTACCCCATTCTCCTGCCTTCTCCCCAGAACCTTTGGTCCCATTACTAATCAAGAACCTATCTATCACACTCTTAAAGACACTCCCTGACATGGCTTCCACAGCCTTCTGCAGCAATGAGTACCACAGAGTCACCACCCTCTGGCTGAGGAAATTCCTCCTCATCTCAGTTCGAAAGGGTCGTCCCTTCACTCTGAGGCTGTGCTCTCAGGTCCTAGTCTCTCGCACTGGTGGAAACATCTTCTCCATGTTCAGTCTATTCAGGCTTCTCAGTATTCTGTAAGTTTCAGTGAGATTTCCCCCCATCCTTGTAAATCCCAACATGTAGTTACAAACCTACTCTGGACCCTCTCCAATGCCAACTCACCTTTCCTTAAAAACCACTCACAACATTCCAAATGCAGTCTGACCAGAGATTATACAGCCTTAGTAGTACATTTCTACTCTTGTGTTCTCGTGCTCTTGAAATGAACATCAACATTGCAAATACCTTCCAAGCTGCTAACTGAACCTACGTGTTAACCTTAAGAAAATCCTGAACTGTGTACCTTTGTGCTTCAGACTTCCAAAGCTTTTACCCTTTTAGAAAATAGTCTATGTCTCTATTCTTTCTACCAAAGTGCATAACCTCACACTTTCCCACATTGTATTCCATCTGCCACTTCTTTGCCCACTCTCTTTAGCCTGTCCAAGTCCTTCTGCAGCTTCCCCGCCTCCTCAACATCACCTATCCCTCCACCTACCTTTGTGTCATCTGCAAATTTAGCAACAATGCCCTCAGTTCTTTCAGCCTGATCATTGATGTATAACATGAACAGTATGGTTCCAACATTGATCCCTGCAGAACTCCACTAGTCACTGACTGCCATCCTGAAAAAGACCTCTTTATCCCCACTCTCTGCCTTCTGTCTGTCAGTCAATACCCATGCCAGTACCTTGTCCCTAATACCATGGGCTCTCATCTTATTTAGCAGCCTTCTGAGTGATACCTTGTCAAAGGCCTTCTGGAAATCCAAATAGATCACACCCACTGGCTCTCCTTTGTCTAACTTACTCATTACCTCCTCAAAGAATTCTAATAGGTTTGTCAAGCATGACTTCCCCTTGACAAGGCTGTGCTGACTCAGCCCTATTTTACCATGCATTTCTAAGTACTTCCTAATTTCATCCTTAATAATGGACTCTAAAATATTACCAACAATCGAGGTGAAGCTAACCAGCCTACAATTTCCAGTCTTCTGTCTCCCTCCCTTCTTAAACAGGGGTGTTACATTAGCCATTTTCCAGGCCTCCGGGAACCTCCCTGACTCCAATGATTCCTGAAAGATCATCACCAATCACCCCCACAATCTCCTCAGCTATCTCCTTCAGAACCCTGGGATGCAGTCCATCTGATCCGGGTTATTTATCCACCTCCAACCTTTAAACTTTCCCCAGTACCTTCTCCTTAATGATGGCCACTACACTCACCTCAGCCCCCGACTCTGTTGAAGTTCGGATATGTTGCTGATGTCTTCCACTGTGAAAACTGATGCAAATTACCCATTTAGTTCCTCAACCATTTCTTTGTTCCCCATTGCTACTTTTGCAGCCTCATTTTCCAGCAGTCCAACATCCACTCTTGCCTCTCTCTTACCTTTTATATATTTAAACAAACTCTAGCAAATTTCTTTTATTTTAATAGCTAGCTTTCCCTCAAATATTATCTTCTCCCTCCCTTATTGTGTTTTAGTTATCCCCTGCTGGTTTTTAAATGATCTCCAATCCTCTGGTGTCCCACTGATCTTCCCCACATTGTATGTTTTTTCTTTTGTTTTTATGTTGTCCCTGACTCCCCTCATCAGCCACAGTTGCCTCATCCTCCCCTTAGTATGTTTCTTCTTCCTTGAGATGAATTTCTGCTGTGCCTCCTGAATTACCCCCAGAAACTCTTGCCGTTGCTTCTCCACCATCTTTCCTGTTAGATTCCACTTCCAATCAACTCTGGCCAGCTCCTCCTTCGTGTCTTCGTCATCCCCTTTTCTCATTTGTACCATTACATCTGATTCCAGCTTCTCCCTTCCAACTGCAGAATGAATTCTGTCACATTGTAGTCACTGCCTCCTAGAGGTTCCTTCACCTTAACATCCCTAATCAAGTCTGTCTCATTACAGAGATAGTAGGAACTGCAGATGCTGGAGAATCTGAGATAACAAGATGTAGAGCTGGATGAACAGAGCAGGCCAAGCAGCATCAGAGGAGCAGGAAAGCTGACGTTTCGGGCCTAGGCTCTTCCAGTAGAACAGCCTGTTCCCTAGTGGGGTCAACCACAAACTGCTCCAAAAAAAAACATTTTATACACATTCCACAAATTCTTTTTCTTGGGATCCACAACCAACCTAATTTTCTCAGTCCACCTTCATAGTGAAGTCCCCCATGATGATTGTAATAATGCATTTCTTACATGCCTTTTCTACCTCCTGATTTCTTTTCTGCTCCATATCCTGACTACAGCTAGGGGCCCCGCACACAACTTAGGAGAAAAGGTGATTGAGGGGAGAGCTGATGGAGTTGTACAAGGTTTAGATAAGGTAGACAAAGAGAAGCTCTTTCCATTAGCTTATGGTTCAAGAACTAAGGGATACAGCAATAAAGGATGGCACAGTGGCTCAGTGGTTAGCACTGCTGCCTCACAGACCCAGGTTTGATTCCACCTTCAGGCGACTATCTTTGTGGAGTTTGCACATTCTCCCCTTGATTGCATGGGGGTCCTCTGCTTTCCTCCCATTGCCCAAAGATGTGCAGGTTGGGTGGCTTGGTCATGCTAAATTGCTCGTAGTGTGCAGGCTAGGTGGGTTAGGCATGGGAGATGCGTGGATACAGGGATGGGGTGGGTCAGTGTAGACTCGATGGGCTGAATGGCAATGAGGAGCTTCCACTAAAAAAAAGGTTGGGCAGGAGATGCAAGGGGATTTGAGGAGGAACGTTTTAATCCTAGTGAACAGTAAGATTCTGAAGCTTGCTGCTTAGCAGGGTGGTGGAAGTGGAGACAATTAAAATTTAAAAGGAAGGTGGATGGGCACTTGAGGGGTACAGGATTTAAGAAAGCTAATGAAGCTGAGTGCATTGTTCTATAGAGAGCTGATGTGAATTCAGTGTGCTGAATGACCCTGTTCTTCACTGTAATGACTCAGGATTCCTCATAAATTAAAAAGCCTCTCAAAGGATTGAACAAAATAGTCTGGATGATTTCATTGCAGGGTCTGTCGGTGCTTTACATAATAATTTTGAATAATAGTGAGCTCAAGCTACAATGATTAAATGGTAATCCTTTGTATAATGGTATTGGAGACACAAAGGTAAAACAGTAGACTAATTGTTTCTTGGCTCTACATACTAGTGGTGAACCTGAGGGGAGACAGCAATCATCGAGATTCTGTTAGATTTTAATAGTTTGAAAATCTGGACAAGAGAGATTGAGGCAACTTTCGATTCAAATAATGAGATGTTGCAAATTACAGGATAGCCTGATGTGAGGAACTTAATCGCAATTGAGCAAAAGTTAAAGATGTAGGGGGAAATAAGTGTGAAGGAGGGTAGTTTGTTTACCTTGGGGACAAAATATTAGAAGGACTCTTGGGACACAATGGTCATGTATCCATGTTCAAATCCCACCTGGTCCAGAAGTTTGATAACATGTCTGAACAGGGTGATAGAGTTATCTACAAAATATGTGGGTGTTGGAAGTGAAATGGATTATTTTTGTAAGTGCTGTTGGAGCATAAAGCAGTCTTATATTGAGGAGTGTTGAAACTAGGGTGATGCTTCAGTAGTTGAATAAGGATATTTTTCAGGAAATAAACCAAACAATGATGTGGGCATGTCAAACAGCCGGCAATATGAAGTGTTCAATTTCCAAAGTTGAATTCAGTTGAGAGTGAAATCAGCATTCAACCCCATCCCAGCTAATTATCTTAAACTCAGCAAACAAGAGACTATCATTTGGCTCCAAGTATGTGCAATAAGAACGTAACTCCAGACCCTCAGGAAAGTCACTGACTGCTAAAAATGCACTCTTCAATAACCCAGCAAGCCACTCTGCAGTATCAAACCTCTGCCAAGTATAAAAGGAACTAAAGCAGAACAACCTCCCAGTACTAACCTCAGCAATGGAAGAGTCCTGTTGAACCTGCAAACTAACACCCGATTAGAACATAGAACAGTACAGCACAGTACAGGCCCTTCAGCCCACGATGCTGTGCCGAACTTTTACCCTAAGAATGGTAAGATGCTAAGATTACTTGTGGCAAACTTTGGAATGCTGTCTCACAGACTAGTTAAGCAACAGCCTGACATAGATATACTTGCAGAATCATACTTCACAAACAATGTCATAAACACTACCATCACCATCAGTGGCTATGTCCTGTCCCACTGGCAGTACAGACCCACCAGAGGTAGAGGCACAGTGGTATACAGCCAGCAGGCAGTTGCCTTGGGAGTCCTCAATATTGACTCCAGACCCCATGAAGTCTAATAGCATCGAGTCAAACATGGGCAAAGGAAGCTTCCTGCTGATTACCACCCACCTTAGCTGATAAGTTAGTTCTCCTCCATGTTGAATACAACTTGGCGAAAGCACTGAGGGTGGCAAGGGCACAGAATGCACCTCAGGTGGGGGACTTCGATGTCCAGCGCTGCCTACTGACTGCGCTGGCCTCATCCAAAAAGGATATTCCTGCCAGGTTGGCTCTCCAGCTGATGATGAGGGGAAAACTTGCTTGATCTCATCCTTATCAATCTGTCACAGATGCATCAGGTCCATGACAATATTAGTGGGACTGAACACCACACAGTCCCTATAGAGTCAAAGTCCAATGTTCACATTAGGATAGCTTTCATTATGTTGTGTGGTACTGTTTTCCCTTTTTTTCATGTGACATGGGCCTCACTTGTAGGCCTAGCATTCTTTGCCCATCCTTAACTATCCTTGAACTGAATGGCTAGCTTGGACATTTCAGGATGAAGTTAAGAGTCAACCATATTGTGGTGGGTCTGGAATAACATGTAGGCCCCTTCCTGTTAATGAACCAAATGGGTTTTTGACAACTGGTTCACCATAACTGAGCCAATTGAATGTAAATACCATTAGCTGCTGCGGTGCATATGCATATTCCCAGAAGACAGGCATAGTCCTTTGGATTACTATCTTAGTGATGGCACCACTAAGCTATCAACTCCCATAAAACAGTAAGATGAAGGAACAGAAATAGGTCAATCAGCCCATTACATCAGCTCCACCATTCAATGGGAACATGGCTGATTCGATAACCTGCATTTCACTGCTTATCCCCATAACCATCGATTCCCCTTATTGATTAAAAATCTATCTCAGCCTTGAATATTCTTAATGACTCAATCTCTATAGTCCTCTGTGGCAGAGTATTCCATAGGTTCAGCACCCTCTGAGAGAAGAAATGTCCCTCGTCTCTGTCTTAAATGGCCAGTCTTTACTCTGAGATGATGTCCTCTAGTCCTAGACTCTCTTACGAGGGGAAACGATCTCGCCACATCTACATTGTCAAGCCCCTGAGAATCTTATAATGTTTCAATAAGACCTTCTCTCATTCTTCTAAACTTCAGTGAGTACAAACTCAGCCTCTCCTCAGAAGAAAATCCCACCATACCCCATATCAGTCGAGTGAACATTCTCTGGGCTGCCTCCAAAGCCAGCATATCCTTCCTTCAATATAGGGGACCAAAACTGTACACAGTCTTCCAGGTGTGATCTGACTATTGCCTTGTCTAATTTGAGCAGGACCTCCGTATTTTTATAATCCATTCACATTGAGACTAAGGTGAACATTCCACTCACATTCCCTATTACCTGCTGAACATAGATGCTAGATTTCTGTGATTATGCACTAGGAGCCCTTCACATCCCCCCATCCTGTGACGCAGTTTTCTGCAATCTTTACTCATTTAGATAATATTCAGCTGTTCTGTTCCTTCTGCACAATTTCACATTTTACCACATTATATTCCATCTGCTGAGCTTTTGCCCACGCACTTAACCTATCTATATTTTCTATCCATTCTTGTATACAACTTCCAACGCTATAGGTTCTTATCTTATTAAATAGCCTTATGTGCGAAACCTTACTGAAGACTTTTGAAAATCCAAATATATTACATCGATGGATTCTCCTTTATCTATCCTGCTTGTTACTTCCTCAAAGAACTGTATTAAATTTGTCAGACTTCATGAAGTCATGCTTGATTATATTGTGTATTCCTAAATGGTCTGTTATTAAATCCTTTCTGATAGACTCTAACATTTTTCCAATGATAGATGTTAAGATACCTCGCCTCTCGTTATCTGTTCTTTGCCTCCCTCACTTTTTGAAGAAGTGTTTTGGATTGGCAGTTTTGCAAACATCAGGGATTTTCCAGAATTTAAGGATCATTGGAGGATTACTACTAATGTATCCATTACCTCTGCAGCTGTTTCCTTTAAAGTCCTAGGTGACAACCATCAGGTCCAGGGGACTTATCAGCCTTTATCTCCATGAGTATTTTTTCTCCAGTGATGGGCTCAACTGCTTTGTTAAATAGGATAAACTTCAAACAGTTCTAGTAATCAAAGTCTAAACATCCATGAGACACTGTGGGCCAAAAGCAGGAGTAAAATTGCAATCAACCACAATCTATAAACTCATGGGCCAAAATATTACACTCATTACCATCAACCCCCATTTGATGAGGAGAGCAGAAAGGCATGTCAGAACCAGCATCAGGTAAGACTAAAAAAGCAAGGTGAAGATGCAATACAGGACCACTTGCACATCAAGCAGTGGATGCAGCAAGTGATAGACAAAGCTAAGCAATCTGCAGTCTTGCCACATCCAGCCTTGAATGGTAATGGATAATTAAATAACACACTGCGGGAGCTAGCTCCATAAAGGTCCTGATCTTCAACAATGGGCAAGCTGAGCACATCAGTGCAAAAGACAAGGCTGAAGCATTTGCATCCATCTTCAGCCAAAGGTGCTGAGTCGATGATCCATCCCAGCCTCCTGCAGAGTTTCTCAGCATCACAGAAACCAGTCTGCAGCCAAATTAACTCACTCCACATGATATCAAGAAATAGCTGAGGGCAGTGATGATACAGTGGGATGCTAACACATTTGGACTGTGATATGATGACAGTGTATAACTTGTGGGATGCGGCATCTGGTTTCATTATGAAGCTTTTCAGGGATACAACTTGACAGCAGTATAAAGCCTGTAGACTGTAATTTTATTAGAGTTACTGACTGCAGATTTTTTTTAATAGGCTTGTATCAGGAAGTTATTTGATTGCTGTATGAGGCCTGATGAAGCACAGATCTGATTACAGTATGAGATTTCTGCAATGAGATTCAACTATTATAGGACACTGGGGTTGAATTTTAATCTTTTTTTTCAACCCATGCATCATTGTTCTCTTTTCTATGCCTCTCTAATATTACATTTCTCACTAATCCCATGCTCAGCATTTCAGACTTGTGCAACTTACTTGTCAAACAAGATGTGTACAATGTGTGGGATGGACGAGTCTTTGATAGCTGGCTTTAGGCACTGCAGTTGGTATATTTACCAACACTTCTGCATCAAATAAAGTACAAAGTAACACTGGAATATGATGGAATGATGGATTTGAATAATTCATCCAGCAAAGGTGATATCTTCTCACCTCTGGTACCAATGGAGAGTAGTCATTGACAGCAATGCTGGCTGAGAAGAAAATGACTTTGTATAGTTTCACATCAGCTCTTAATAGCCCACAGTTCAAAGCTGCTCAATAGTTCGGCAGCAACTCATACCATAGCCGCAATCTCACTCCAAGTTTCCAGTGCGTAATCTAGTTTGACATTTCATTATAGCTCTAAGGGAGTGCCGCATTATTCAATACATTGCCTTTTAGATCAAATGCTAAGCCAAGACCTCAGCTGTAGAACAGTTGTGGGTTCTCCTTGTGTTCTGAGCAATATTTTTCCTTCAGACAAATGTCAAAAATAATCAAATGGTCATGTACCTTAACAGTGTGAAAGGAACAATATTAATGCAGCTTCTTTAAGGAATGTTCATATGATATGGAAATTAACCCCAAATATTAAGACTAATCCCGCAAACAGATCCGAGCAAATTCTTTTCTCCCCAAAATATATTCTTTTCTCTTGGTTTTGTTATGATTCTTATGGGAGAACCATAGACCAATTTTTTTTAAAAAAAGATTGCCAAACAACCCCCAAAAGAAAGAATTGCCAACAAGATCCTGCTTCATGTAACTTTAGCACCAATGCCAATTAACCTTGACTTATGGTAACCTTATTAACCAGGCTGATGGTACTACAATTAAAAAGATAAGTTTCGATTTAGATTGTCAAAATAACAGATAGTCTGGCTCAACCACGAGCACCTACATCACTCCATACAGATATGTAGCAGCATATGCTGATCCAAAGCTCTCTAACCCAGCTTATTACCACCTCTAAGTCTCCTCTTCTATCAGCTCAGCTGCATTGCATTCACTGGTAGCTATATTTCATCCTGTTATAAGAACATAAGAACTCGCAGCAAGAGTAGTCAATTTAACCCTTCAAGCCTGATCATGGCTGATCCCATCTCGGCCTCAACTCCACTTTCCTACCCACTCCCCATAACCCGTCAACCCTTTACTAATTAAAAATCTATCTGCCGCCTCCTTAAATTTACTTAATGCCCCAGCATCCACCACACTCTGAGGTGATGAGTCCCACAGATTCACAATCCTTTGAGAGAAGTAATTTGTCTTCATGAGAAATTTTGACAAACGATGATTAGCTAAAAGAATTATGATGTGAAATTTTATGCTGTTAAAATAAACACAAAATTTTCATTGTATATTGAAAAAGCACAGTAAGCACTACTAACTTAATTTTATAATCTGTAAAGACTTAATGTATGATTTCAATTCCCTGTTTACTTTCTTCTTTCTAATTCCACCCAGAGTTCCCATTATACCATATGAGACCTTGAAGGTTCATTAACTTTTTCTTCTGGAGTCGAATTAAGTGTGCTATAGCTCGCTGGAATGCAGTTAGATTTCTCTTCTGTCTTCCACCACTTCTGAGGTCTGACACTTCCCGGTGATCCAACCATTGGCTTTTTGACTCAAACTTGGGTCTTGCTGCATTCACAGTTAGTAAATTTAAAAAAAATCAGAATCACCCCAGTTTCCTAATGAATTTTTTGCCCTGATTTTAGAAAAGAAATTGATGTTGTACAGGACATTGGTTAGGCCTCTTCTGGGATACTGTGTCCAGTTCTGGTTTTCCTGGTATAGAGGGGATATGATTAAGCTGGAGAGGTTCAGAAAAGATTTACCAGGATGTTGCCTGGAATGGAAGGTTTGAGTTACAAAAATAGGCTGGATAGACTCGGACTTGTTTCACTGGAGCATAGGAGGTTGGAGGCAACCTTATAGAGGTTTATAAAATCATGTGGGATATAGAAAAGGTGAATGACAGTTGAATTTTCTCCAAGGTAGGGGAATTCAAGACTAGGGGACGTATTTTAAGGTGAGAGGAAAAGATATACAACAGACATGAGGGCAACTTTTTTTTTTAAACACAGAAAGTGGTTAGTATGTTGAATGAACTTCCAGAGGAAGTGGTGGATGTGGGAACAGGCACAAAACAGTGGGTGTTATGGGTAGAGGGGAAGACTGGAAAGGGAAGTCAACAGTTCCTATCCATAGGGTTCACTGAGAGGATCCTTCTGCTTTGTCAGGACTTGCAGTACCTTGATCTTCCTTCTCCAGGGACTTTCACTTACTTACAGAGGCACAGGGTGACTGGTTCACACTTATAAAGGTCTCTGACTGATTGGCCGGTTACAGCAACTGACGAGAAGAAAAACTAATTTTCTTCATGTGATTTTTTTTATGCCAGAGAAAATGGCAACCCCTTCCCTTTCCAGAGGTCTAATAGCTTCTGAGTAATCATCCACACCCACAAGGTGTTTAACTACCTGCGAGCCAATCATATAGTTGTTGGCAGGCATAAGGCCTTTATCACCAACAACTGAATGTCACTCCACAGACCAATCAGCTACTTGTAGATAGCCAAATCTCTGTGTACCCTCCTCCAATCTTCCTCCCTGCCATCTTGTGTAAACAAGACGTACAAGGAGTGCCAGTTAACTTGCTTTTAAGAATGCAGTAAACCTTTTCACAATCCTTCATTTTATGAAACAGTCCATTTCCTATTTAAGTCCACAATCAAAAATATAGAAAAGTTAAAAGCTTATGCCTTTACGTAAAGTTTGTACATTCTAAGCCCTTTAATGATTCCCATTAAATGATCTGGTCAGCTCCAGCAAAACTGAAGCAGCAACAATAATATTTTCCTATAAAAGTGTATAATTTATACATGTTAATAACACTTTTGGAATTTTGATTTCAAAATATAGAGGCAAATGAGTCTTTGTTTCTTCTATGATTTTAAAAACAAGGTCAATGCAGCAATGTATTACAGTTATGGTGTCATTAGAACTAATTGTAGGGGAGCAGTGTTCTGAGAAAAATGGGATAAGTTGCATTATTTACAGAAAAGGAACATGATGAAGATCAATATATAATGCACAGGTAGAGAGTAGGAATGAACAGAGTCTGGTGGGAAAATAAAATAACAAGGTCTGAGAAATGAAGTATATATATTTCCACATTTTTAGAAGGAATTTAAGCTTTCAATGTTTACTTCAACTGATGATGATGGCTAATATTGCAGTAATAAATGCAGCATTTTGTGAGAAAAAAAGAGACAACAGTGTCCTGTTGTGTTAATGTAATGATGTTTATACTACTAGATTTATGGCAGGTAGGGTAAACATTTAAGGTCATTAGCTTTGTTTTCAGTTCAGAAGAATCTAGGATTGGCCAAGCTTTTAAATTTGGTTCAGAATACACACAGATTGAGTTTAGAAGCAAGCTTTGTTTCTCTCATGGAAGATATTCATGGCAGTTCAAGAATCTGTCTTCTTCAGTAGGACTATCAACTGGCATCACAACTGCTCTATTGTTGCCTTTAGCTTTATCCTATTTAACTGTATTATACAACACATCCATTTGCAAATGTACTTTGTCTTTCCCACTACTGCAGCTTTCCTTTGTCTGAAAAGCTCTTTTATGTCTAGCCACACTGCCTCTGTATATTAATTTCAATCCTATTGGTACTGCTTCCAGGTTAAGCATCACCAGATTACATAAACTAATATTCTCTACCATTTAAAAAGTTATAATAGATCCCTTTATAATTCAGGCAAACAGTTAAATATCTTGTTCAAACATTTTTAAAACCAATTACAGATTCCATAAACATTTTCAAAGCATTTGCATATTTCCTTACAGTAATGTTTTTGGGTCATATGTCACAGTTTTCAATTTATGAACAGTACAGAACAAACATTCTAATAATACAGAAAGAAGACTATTCAAATGCTAAGGTAGTTTATTACTGCAATATTAGCCATCATCATCAGTTGAAGTAAACATTGAAAGCTTAAATTCCTTCTAAAAATGTGGAAATATATATACTTCATTTCTCAGACCTTGTTATTTTATTTTCCCACCAGACTCTGTTCATTCCTACTCTCTACCTGTGCATTATATATTGATCTTCATCATGTTCCTTTTCTGTAAATAATGCAACTTATCCCATTTTTCTCAGAACACTGCTCCCCTACAATTAGTTCTAATGACACTATAACTGTAATACATTGGTGCATGTCTGTAGGCTGGAGTTCCACAGGCTTGTTGCATTATCTGCAGCATAACCTTAACCTAACTTGACCCAAATTTAGCTCATTAAATATCCTTGAATTTACAGTGTTAAAATCAAGCGTAAAGCATTGGAAACCCTTAGGACCTGGAAGAATTCCAGTTTTGCTTTCCTTGACAATATGACTTAAATGAAACATTCGATCAGGTGGCTAAAACCAGCATTGCATCTGATCCTGTTCATTAGTTTAAAAAACAGATTAGGTTAAAATTGCTCCTGAGGCCTACTGAGAAATCTGTCAGGCACAGAGCAATAAACTGCAGTCTGGAATTGCCCGAGAAGTGAATGATTTATGCGCCAATCATCAACAAACCTCATTAAGACTCCAGTTATCAGACAAAAACAGTTCAAAACATCATGTGGTGTTCCTGTTTTGCTCTTTTGTCTTCCAGCACCCTTTCGTTTTGAGACTAAGGCAAGTGTCCAAGTGGGAGGAGGTTTTATTGCAATGGCTCTGTTATTACCATTTTACTGATATTTTTCTGCTTCATACTTCAGAAAAAAATGTGGCCTTTCTCTCTGGCCAATAAGAAGATTCAACGTGCATTTGGATAGCACCTTTCACAAGCACAAGAGATCCAATCCTCTTGAGAGCCAATGCAATATTTTTGACGAGACAGAAATAAAAAGCACTGAAAAAGCTCAGCAGGTCTGGCAGCATCCGTGGAGAGAAATCAGAGTTAATGTTTTGGGTCAAGTGACCTTTCCTCAGAAGTGATAGTAGCTGGGAAAATGTCAGTTTATATGCAGAAGATAGGAGGGGGAGGGGCAGAAGGGGGTAAGGAATAAATGATAGGTAGAGATAAAACCCAAAGAGAGAGGAGAACAGTTGGACAGACAAAGGAGTGGAGAATGATCTGGCTGGACGGTGAATAGCCATCAGTGGGGACTGTTTGTGGTTAACAATGGGTTGTGTGTAATAGCTGACTATGTGATAACAAGGCCTGATGTGTGGGGGTTGGAATAAGGACGTGGGAGAGCTCAAGCCCTAAAGTTATTGAACTTGATATTGAGTCCTGAGAGCTGCAGGGTCCCCAAGCAGAAAATGATGTGCTGTTCTTCCAAGTATTTTTCATGTACTTCCTGTTGTAAGGCAGAAAACACAATTGACAATTTTTGCATAATCGGCTCCCACAGGCAATTAAATAAAAAAAACTTGGTCATTATTTTTCAGTGATAACAATTCCTTAAATCCTTGAAAAGCACCAAGCATCTCAGATCCATCCCAAGAATGAGCAGAGATGTCAACTTAAAGTTTCATCCAAAAGACTTCACAGATCATTAAGTACAGGAATTGGGACGCTATGTTGCGGTTGTACAGGGTGTTGGTGAGGCCTTTTTTTGAGTACTGTGTACAGTTCTGATTGTCTTGCTATGGCAAAAGTATTATTAAATTGGAGAGGGTGCAGAAAAGATTTACAAGGATGTTATCAAGACTGGAGGCTTTGAGTTATGAGGATAGACTGGATAGACTGGAACTTTTTCCACTGGTGCGTAGGATGTTGAGATTGACCTTATAAAGGTTTATAGAGCCATGAGAGGCACAGATAGGGTGAATAACGAAGGTCTTTTCCCGAGGTTGGGAGAGTTCAAAACTACAGAGCATAATTTTAAGGTGGGAGGAGGAAAATTTATAAAGAACCTGAGGGGCAATTGTTTCACACAAAGGGTGGTTCATTTGTGGAATGATCAGCCAGAGGAAGTGGTAGATGCAGGTACAGTTATAACATTTAAAAGACATTTGGACAGGTAAATGGATAGGAAAGGTTTAGAGGGATATGGGCGAAATGCTGGGAAATGGAACTGGTTCAGTTTGGGAAACTTGGTTAGCATGGACTTGTTGGACTGAAGGGTCTGTTTCCATGCCATATGACTCTGTGACTGACTCAGGAGAGTCCTACACTAACTGTTAGCCCAAAGTAGAACTGGACTTGAAGCCACAGCTTTCTGGTCTCAACAACAGTTCTCACTGAATACCAAGATCCTGCAATTTAGTTGCTGTGTAAGAGGTCAATGTTGGTTGCCATTTGCACATCAGTAAGGGACCACATTTCAGTTACAATGGTTTTACGCATGTGTGAAGTCCTTAGAAGATGACACATTGGTTTGGCTTTCAACCACACATTTCAGCTTGAATGTCTACCCTGTTGGGAAGAGAAAGAAGTATGAAAAGTCGCTTCAAGAATGAAAAGATTGCCCCCAACCAATCAGTCTACTTTGTAATGGCCACGTCCTTGAAATGTATGGGCTGCTGTACCATGCCAGATAATATGACATCCACCATAATACATTCCCACTACATGGTGCACTGAACACAGTTTATTGAAATTAGACAGTGAAGTCAGTTTTGTGTCACATTGTCTGCACCTGTTCAGTCTGGTTCACACACTCACCTTTCAGTCAGACACTTCAGCACACCATACAGATTGCAAGTGAAGAAGTACCACACTTTTTTTTGAGTGAAATATTAATCAGAGGCCTTGACTGTCTTTTTCCACCAAATCCTCAAATGTTCCATTTCACTCCCCCTGTGACCTGGCCAACATTGCGACTGTAGATTAACTTGTACTTGCAGTTTGTACATTTTTGTTCCATCTTTTAATTATTGCTGTTGGAACATTCAAAGCTGAACAAAAAAAAAATCACTGGAGTTCAAGGCAATTCAGGAATGAAATCAGGAAGCAATTTTTCTACCAAGAGGTATAGGAAATCTGAAAGCCTGTCTCTCGAAAGGCTGCGAATATGGGAGATGACTGAGAGCAACAGATTTTTATTAAGTGAGGGTATAGAGAGATTTCAAGCTAAGGTAACTAAATTGAGTTAAGCAATGTCATTTAATTTTATGGTGGAATAGGCTTGAGGGGATGAGCTCCTGGACCTCTGTAATTCACTTTATCTGAAGATATTACTAAGAAGTGCTTTATCAATGTGAGCTTTCTTGTTTCATCTTTTTGCTGTCGACAAAGTTGAAACTTTGGGGTTGATTGACTTAAAGCTGGATTCAAACACTTACATTTCGGGTGATTAGATGATTCAAATGGCAAACTAATCTGTCCAAGTCACGAATGCAAACAGGTAATTCATTGCAGTTTTTTTTTGTGTAGCAGGATGGCAAATAATTATTTTCCTCTGCAACCTGCGAAGTCTGATAAGACCTCGAGAAAATAAAACAGACCCAAGTTCTTGAGGGGTGACAGTGCATACCTACAGAGGGTAGACAATGGAGGCTCGCACTCTTAAGGCACTGTGATTCCTGACCTGGAGCAGTTGACAGTATTCCAGTCTCCTGCTTGTAGAAATAGGGTTTAATGAATACGTAGATAAGTAGAGCTGTGCTCTGATATGACTGTGATCTCTCTCATGAGAGAAAGCTTTAGTTAGAAGATTGGAACTTGAGCTGGGATGTCCTCTGTGAGATCCTCTTGTATATAATGTCAATACTCTTTGAATAAAACACTTTGTGAACCGGCCAAAGCTTCAGCAGCTAAATCCATATTAGAAACCAGCACTTATAAACAATAGAATTCTGGCAAATTTAATATTACAATGTAAATGGTATATTATTTCTGTGGCCATGTCCATATTGTCGCCATTTTAAATTGATTATTACACAGTTAAATCCAAACTTTTAAGATAGAATGTACATTTCGTATTGGCCAGCCATGCACCATCAATCATTCATTGTCAAGAAACAAAAGTGACTTTGGGCTTCTGTTCAATTCCAATGTCTTTTTTACATTTGGTCAGAGGACAATTATTGCTCATTCTTGGTTGCCTTGAGGTCACCAGGAGTTCCCACATTGTGGGGAATTGGGAGTAGCACATCGGTCAAGCTAGGTAGGAGGATACGGGCTCATTTTACTAAAAGACATCAGCAAAAAGAAAAGGAAGACTTGCATTTCCGTAGCCCCTTTCTTGTTCACAGGAAGTCCCAAAGCATGTTATACCAATGAAATGTCATCATCATTGAGAAGTAGAAAAACTGGGCACTTTTCCCGGTTTTCACCATAAACATGCATTTGTCTTTTTTTATTCCCCTATAGGATGTGCGCATCATCAGCTGACTAGTTGCCTGTTTCTAGTTGCCCTTGAGAAGGTGGTCGTGAGCTGCCTTCTTGAACCGCTGTAGTCCATGTGTTGTAGGGACACCCACGGTGCCCTTCATCAGGGGGTTCCAGGATGTTGACCCAGTTACACTAAAAGTTACTATATTCACAGCCCCTAGACTAATTGAATTCACCACAGTGGGATTTGAGCTTACAAATGCAGCATTGCTAATCCAACACCAAAATGACTGGGCGACCATTGTTATTTCCAATTCAGGCATCATTTAGGACAGCAACTAGCCATGGGAATGCAATTTATTATACTTTATTAGGCTGATAGAAGTTTGGAACTCTCACAATGGCAATTGACTGTAGGTCAGTCACAAAATTTTAATTTTATTGTAGATTTGTAGATCTTTGTTAAACAAAGGTATTAAGGTATATAGGGCAAAGCAAGGTATGTGGAGTTAGGTCACAGATCAGCCATAGACTCATAAAACACTGGCAGAACAAGCTTGAAGGGCTAAATATGTTGCCAATATGTTCTTACTGTTCAACAAATCTAAAAAAAATCACAGCCCACACTAGTAATTAAAATAATGAATATTGATTGTCAGGCTGCAATTCTCCTGTATTTATAGACTATTTAATTAGTTTATTGTAAGGGGCCTTTGGTAAAACTGCAGCTGTTATCGCTGTATCTGCACGGGAAGGGGTTTTTTTATATAGTCACGCTCAAAGCTCCCTTTGTCCTGTTGGTGGGCGGCTGGATGGGTGGAGGTGGTTTTCTGAGGGGTGAGGAAGGTCATTAACTCCCAAAATCATTTTCAAACGGTCAGTTTTGTAACCCGAAGTTACTCGAACTGCAGAAAATAAATGTGAGCATACTAGACTTGAGCCTGCACAATGACGGAGAAAAGAAGCAAGTTGCCTTTCATATTGTCTGTTTTGACATGTTAAATTAACTTCATCAAAGATTTGATGAAAATAGATGGGTCTAGCAGAATGTTGGTTATCCATCGTTGTGAGAGGTCAACGGGACATGGTCATTGTCCACACTGTTTTCAATCCATCTATTCATTTGAAGAAAGAAACTATTTTCCACTCCACTGAACGCTATTGCAAATTATTTTGCACAGCCAGTCCGATTTTGCATTTGTCAACTGTTTAGAGCAGCAATTTTTGTCTTTGGAATGTCTAAAACAAGTTCAAATGTTAACACTCAAAACTGAGTTTTCTTATCTCACATGCACAAAATTCACACCCAACAGCTTGCAAACAATGTGCTACAATCACCTCACGTGTAGCGGGAAATGAATTTGCAGATTCACGTGAAATGTATTGAGAACTGGATTCCTTCTTCATCCTGACCACAGTCACGTGGAAATCCCTACCTGAAGCTTTGACCTACCCACTTACCAGCTTATTAGTTTCATGGATATCAGCCAATGAGCAAAGGAAACTTGATTGAGGAGTGTGACTAAAAATAAGTAACGAGTTGAAGAAGATTTAAGGTAGTGGCTGAAACTATCCTGGAAGAGTTTCTGCACGTCAATGAGGCAGAGTTTGCCAGACTATTCCTGTAATGAGCTTACACTGAGAGCTGTAAGATGAGTGAATGGACAGTAGTGGTGGTACATGTAAGCTTTTGACCTAAGCGTGTAAAAAAAAAATTTACTGAAAATTGGATCCTCTCTGAATAATGCCAAAGGCAGAAACAAGGCAAACTGATGCACTGGTTTCATTTGTATCTTCATGGTGACCTATGAGACCTAATGATAGCCCTAGAGGCCATTCACCAGTCACGAAGGAAAGAAGCAAATTGGTCAGAGTGGAAGCACCAGACTTTAATGGGGAGCCGGGAGCAGCATTCGTTGCACCCACCGTTAGGTAAATAACAGATTTGTTTCTCAGAGCCAGCCTCCAGCGGTTTCCTTAAGGAGGAATCTGGAGGAAATGAGCACAGTATTCAGAACAGGTGCTGTGTCAAATGCAATAGAGAGGCTTCAAATATATACTGAGAGCCTTCGTTATCTGCAGTGAATGAGCATGAATGATGTTTCAGAGCTGGTACATCTATGGAATACAGTGAGCTACCCATCACATTGAATTGTAAGGTGCTAGTTTACTGCCATCAGACACGTGTAGCAAAAAATCCTATCTAGGGTCATTATATCCCTTCTTGGTTAAACAGGTGAAGCTTATAAGGGAGGCTGCAACCAAAAAATATTCTGCAGTTGGAGAAAATGTGTGCTTTCAATGTGGCACTTGAGAAAGAATCCCTGTAGTGTGGAAAGAGGCCATTCAGCCCATCTGACCCCCCCCCCCACTCTATCACCATAACCCTGCATCTAGCATAGTCAATCCACCTAACCTGCATATCTTGAAACCCATGCAGACGTGGGGAGAATATGCAAATTCCTCACAGAGAGGCACCTAAAGCTGGAATTGAACCCATGTCCCTGGTACTGTGCAGCGCTAATCATTGAGCCACCATGCTAGCCTTGGCAAAGTTCTCTTTCAAATACCACAAACCAGCATTTTTTTTTCCTCCAAAATCCTCTCCAGTAACTAACTGTGTTGTGATAGTTCCCTTCATTCGCTGATTTCAGTTGGGGTGTGTGTGTGTGTGTGTGTGTGTGTTGAAGAGTGGGATGTATTCGAGTTGGTGAGATTCAGAAACTGCACCTCATTCAGGGAGGTGTGAGGACCATCACTGGCACATCAAGACACAACTGGCATGTCAGTAGCTTACAGTAAATGTGGAGGAAGGTGACTGGAGATGGTGGGTGAAAGGGAGCTAACAGAATGGGGTGCAAATGACTGTGGAGATAGCAGTGATGGGAATTGGGTAACATCAGCATGGGTAGGGCACTTGTAATGATCATGGGGAAATCTGAATTCATTGTAGTGGAGCAGGGATGGGACAGAAGGCACAGGGTAACAGTTGATCAGAACAAGCACTAAATGCTTTGCACACCTGCTTATCCCAGTTCCATGTTCTTGCCTGGCTGATTGCAGCTGGCTTTAGTCCCTTCAAAGCTACATATTGACCAGGTTTCTGAGTGAATCTTGCAATCAGGGTTAACCCAGTGAGATCTTCAAACAAGTCTCTTCCTTGCCCGTTCACAGGTCTTGTGTTTGTTTCGCACATTGATTTTTCTGGACTTTACTAAGCACAGCTCCTAATAGGTTTGGTATTGCCTACGTGCCACACTGGAGGCCTGAGATGCTTTGGTCCCATTGCCAAGTTAAACTCTGAAATTTCAAATGAGGAGGAATTGAAGAGAATATCAAATAATTATGCTGCAGTGTTATGAAACAAAAGTGTTTTGGATGAGTCACCAATTGTAGGATCTAAAATCACAATCAAGTTATCACAATGTAAAACTACATTGGCTGTTTTACAAGAACACTGTATTAAAAAAAAAGTTCTCAATTTGATAAATTTGCAAAATATGTAGTCATACTCGTTGTTAATTCAGAAACATTGAAAGCACACAAGGACATCCTGGGTAAGCCTCAAAACAAGCCGTCAGGGACAGTAGCTCAGCTGCAACAGGTGGTAAAAACAGGCCACAAACTGGCACTCACAATCATGCCTGCATTGAGTATCTGCTCTCAGCTATGCCAGCCTCTGAGGTGCTGAGTGAAGCTCAAACATTCCTGGGAAGGAAGGTAAAACAATCCAAAGAATATCACACACCATTTTTAGTGGTCTCTGAGCAGTGAATGTCAGACATCCAGAACATATGCCTGTCTGTCATTCAAGATAAGGGTTCAGCTGTCACACGCTTGGGTGCAGAGCAATGACTGCTCCTGGTGACATCTGATGTGAAATCTCTGCCTTAGCATTGTCTGTTTCTGTAAGATAATGTATAGAGTCAGAAATATGAAGAAAGGGAAGAGATGTGGAGTGCAGGGTTCATATTCAAATCCGTAACTAGTCAGTCTACATCTTATGATTGACTGTGCAGAGGGAATTCTGTGTATATAACAGCATCTGTAATTAGTTAGCAGCATGTTAAAATAATGAGGTAATCCTACCAACAGACTCCAATGCGTTACCAAGGTCACACTGGGGATCTAACACCATGATGAGAGTTTATTCTGCAGATAAAGCCTGCTATCTGTTCTACCTGTGGGTAACCCTCAAATACCCTGTGCAACCTGTCAATAAAACCGGGTGATTGTCCTGCGCTGTGATAAAATATATAATGGGGCGTTGAACATCTTTGCACGTCAAGTGTGAAACTGAAGCGCTGCCCAGACGAAGCGCCTTTGAAGTATATTGTGTCGTTCGCATTAACGTGCTCTTCCCGCCCCCACAGTTTAAACACATCGTCTGGGGGTGTCCTGTGTATTTGTACACAGATACATCCAACTGGGGGGCGGGGGGGGAAACAGTACAGGAGACTCCGGGATAGTGGCCCCACTGAATTGTGAATATAGCCACAAAAGCTTGGAATTCAAACTTTCACCATTGACTATCGCTCTCTACGTCCAGAAGTACCCATTTCCCTCATAACGCCCCGTCCCCGCATATTAGAGATTTTTAAAAAAAAAATCCAGGATTTCAAGCCATTGTCTTGGTTTACAGGATCTGAATAAATTTAACAAATTTTCAGGTGCAGTAGAGAAGGGAGACCTCTCTTGGTGCTTTATTGCAGCTGTTTTACTCGGTAAGAATCTGCTAGATCGTTTCAACCCCTGTGAATCATTTCTAAGTGCCCTCGAACAGTAAAAGTTACGCAGATTTCCAGTTTTTTGGTTGTTCTCACCTTTGGGGAAGAAAGAATACAGCGTGTGCTGATTGGTACTCGTTTTAATCTGAAATGCATTTAAATGAAATTGGCAAGGAAATTGAGAGACAGGAATTTCGGGTCTAACGCCTGGTTTAAGCCCTCTCTTCCACAGTACAACGGTGCAGCAGTTTTGCGCACAGGAAAATCCACTTTGTACGGGATTCACCACCGAACCCCAATTGCCAAGCTTCAGGAAGCGTTATGGCCTCTCTGTTCTCAGCCCATGCACAAACATGTGGAATACAATCAGCGTGCCCATGTGAGGATCTTTCACAAGCTTTCCTCTGTCAGAGAGAGAGGCAACTCGGAGTTTTCACAAAACCCAGATTACAAACTGCAAACCGGAGGCTATCTCGGTAAATTCGATCCAACTGCTGAAGGTCAGGCAAATTATAATGAAACGTTACCCCGAACAAACCCCAGTGGGTCGCTTTTGTTTTTCTAAAAAAAAAATCGCGATTGCACAGAGAGGCTGGTCCCTTGTTCTCTACCGTAGATTGAGGAGTTTAAAAACACTCACACACAACACCGTTCTGTTTGTAAGAGGAAACGGAATACAATGCCTGTTGACCATAACAGTGCCTCAACTCATCCCAGTGCTCACTCGCTGCCCTCCAAAAAGCTGGGCAACAAAAAAGTCATCACTTGTTCGTGGATATTTTGACAATTTGCAGCGGCTGTGGCTAGGAGGAGACTACAATGATAGATCTCTCGCTGTTGTATCTGTACAATTTACATGTGCTCGGAAACAGAAGTCATAATTTGTGGATATTTTGACAATTTGCAGCGGTTGTCACTACAACAGGGACAATGCATTGATAGATCTCTCGTGTTTACGTCTACACAAACTCTTATATAAAACACAGTCCAGTAGAAGTTGAAAGAGAGGGACCTGCACACAATCCCCTTACCTGTAAGAGACCTGCTTCTTGATGGCCAGATGCAGGAACTGGTTCTCTATGTCCCGGGTAGAGGGTGCTCCGGGACCGCCCGTACTCAGCAGCAATCCCCCTCCCGGGCCTGTCTCCTTACCATCAGCCATGGCCAGGAAGACTTCCTCCTCTTCGGTGAGCTCGGGCAGCCCGCGGTACTCCGGTCCACCTTCCCGGGCGGCCAAACCGGCACCGACCCGAGAAGCTTCGGCCATCACCGGGTGGCCCGTCCGCAGACCGCGTCTCAATGCCTACTCTTCCCCCAAAAACATATCCAGCCGGCCGCCGCGGCTATTATACAGGATATGGGACAAGTGAGTTAGCGGAGGAGCAGAGAGAGGTGTGTGAGGGCAACAGCAGAGAGAGAGGAGGGGTAGTGGAAATCCAGAGAGGAGGAGGGACATAGATTCATCCACGAATAACTTATATACTCGGGGAGGGACAGGGGCCTGAGCCACCTATATGTTAGTAACCTATAGAGCGGACAGGTGGAAATGCTAGGGTGATCCATACATTACTACCTTATGCGCTGAAGGTGATAGCAGTCTGAGCAATGTATGTTAGTAATGTATAGAACTGAGAGCGAGCAGGATGGAAATTTCAGGGAGATCCATACTTTACTACTTTACACACCTAAAAAGGGACAGTGGTCTGAGAAATATATGTTAATGGCCTATAGAACTGAAAGGGGACAGGATGGAAATTTCAGGGAGAGCCACACATAACTTATACACTGGGAGGACAGGGGTCTGAGTAGCGATGTATGTTAGTAACCCGTAGGACGTAGCGGCTAGGTAGAAATGTTAGGGAGATGACTCCCTGATATACTGGCAGGGAGAGGGGTCCGGGCAATCTATTTGCTTGCAACCATGCTTGCACTGATTGGGCAGGTAGCAATATTAGGGAGATCTACATATTACGAACTTAATTACAGGGAGGGTCAGGGGTCTGAGAAATCCATATATTAATAGCGTATACAACAGAGGGTCAGGAAGAAGTGTCAGGGAGATCCATGCCTTAATATTTTATATGCTGGACGAGAGAGAGCTCTAAATATGCAAGTAACCTGTGGATCTGGGAAAAGGTGCAGATGGGAGATCCCGACATTGATGACTTTGATACTCATCTGGAAAATGGAAGGTATTTTAAAGAGGCAGCGGGATCCTTTTTTGATCCAAAATGTGACCTGTGGGTTAAATACTCTCGAGTCTGGCAGGAGTTTGGGAGAAGAGTTTTGCTGACACAGGTTGACTGTAGCTTGATAGTCTTCCTATATTTACCCCCTGTCTTTAGCTGTCCATTCCTCGGCAAAGCCAGAGAATTTCCAGCATGTCAATTCTCACCGTTTATAACGCAACCACCCATCCTCCATGAATAAATGAATATATTACTCCGTTACTCCATTGTAGTTTTATTTGCGGTTAACTGGAGTTTAATCCACATCGTTTCCCGTGGTGCTGGGAGATAGAATCAGGCCAGACGAGGCAATGATCAGTTCCAAAGTCCAATCCGCCCTGGAAGACTAAGGCTAAACCCCAATCCTTAGGACTCCCCACAGGGATGTATTCTGGGCGAATCTAGATTAGAGCGAGCTTCTGCATTTTGTTAAGACAAACAAGGGGCAGGGCTTACACAGTTGATGGTAGGGCCCTGGGGAGTGCTGTCCAACAGAGAGACTTAGGGGGTTAAGGTACATAGTTCCTTGAAAGCTGCAAGGTGGGACAGGGTGGTAAAGGCATTTAGCACGCTTGCCTTCATTGCTCAGACCATTGAGTGTAGGTGTTGGGACGTCATGTAGAGTTTGTACTGGACTTTGTTGAGGTCACTTTTGGAGTACTATGTACATTTCTAGTCACCCTGCTATAGGAAGGAATATTATTAAATTAGAGAGGGTCCAGAAAAAAATTCACAGACGTTAATGGGACTGGAGGGTTTATGTTATAAGGAGGCTGGACAGGCTGGGACTTTTTTCACTGAAGGGTAGAAGTTGAGAGGTGACCTTTACAGTGGCTTTTAAAATCATGAGGGGCATAGACAAGCTGAATAGCAAAGGTTTTTTTCTCTAGGGTGGGAGTGTTCAAAACTACAGGGTATAATTTTTAGGTGAGTGGAGAAAGATTTAAAAGGGACATGAGGGGCAAGTTTTTCACACAGAGGGTGGAATGAACTGCCAGAGGAAGTGGTAGATGTGGGTACAGTTACAACATTTAAAAGATATTTGGACATGTACATGAATGGGAAAGGTTTAGTGGGATATGGGCCAAATATGGACAAATGGGATTAGTTCAGTTTGGAGAAACTTGGTCAGCATGGACAAGTTGAACTGAAGGGTCTGTTTGCATGCTGTACAACTCTACAACTCTATAAATAGCCTAGGAAGAAAGGGCTCATATAGTACAGTGGTATAATATACACTGTATATAATAATACAGAAGGCCTAAGTTCAAGTTCCACCTGCTCCAGAATTGTATAATAATTCCAGTTGCCCAAGGCTGGAAATGAACCCAGGTCTCTGGCACTGTAAGACAGCAGTGCTGATCATTGAGCCACTATGCCACATTTTAAACAGAAGCCAGCGACTTCCTGGAGAGTAAGGTTGATTTGTTTTCATTGGGTGAGTTTTAAGAGCAAACAAAGTGAATAGTTATCAATAGACTTCATTAAGATCCAGATTTTTCTTTGGTTATTTGACTCAGGGAGATTCCCATAGCTTAAAGGAAGCCATTTCAGTTGCTGTAGCTGTGCAGAACGTTTGACGGAATCTGGATGTACATGACATTGCTCCTGCAGAACTGAAATAGTTTAGAACTGCAAAGAAATAGATTACCTCAGTGTCAGGAGTTGAATTTGAAAGTTCTGGACCAACCAAAAGTGTTTGGTTAAAACCCTGAAGGAGTTATTTGAGGCTGAGTTGTATGAAAACTCAAGATGCTATCAGATTGTCAAAATGGGGAATTGCAGCCATTGTTAAACTAAGCCCTGTCTATGGTTGTGATAGAGAAGGGAATTCATTCTGGTGTGAGTATGGTAAAGGAGTACTGTTGGGATAAATGGGATTGTATTTTACCATATGATTCAAAATCTGTGAACTTTATTTATTTCAGAGATAGTTGGAACTGCAGATGCTGGAGAATCTGAGGTAACAAGGTGTAGAGCTGGATGAACACAGCAGGCCAAGCAGCATCAGAGGAGCAGGAAGGCTGATGTTTTGGGCCTAGACCCTTCTTCAGAAATGGGGGAGGGGTAGGGGGTTCTGAAATAAATAGGGAGAGGGGGGAGGCAGATAGAAGATGGATAG
The DNA here is from genome assembly GCF_021869965.1 of Rhincodon typus. Classification (NCBI taxonomy): domain Eukaryota; kingdom Metazoa; phylum Chordata; class Chondrichthyes; order Orectolobiformes; family Rhincodontidae; genus Rhincodon; species Rhincodon typus. Next base: position 11,248,551 of record NC_063348.1, read on the forward strand.
AGGAGAAGATAGGTGGAGAGGAGACAGACAGGTCAAAGAGGCGTGGATGGAGCCAGTAAAGGTGAGTGTAGGTGGGGAGGTACGGAGGAGATAAGTCAGTCCAGAGAGGATGGACAGGTCAAGGGGGCGGGATGAGGTTAGTAGGAAGGAGATGGGGGTGGGGCTTGAGGTGGGAGGAGGGGATAGGTGGGAAGAAGGACAGGTTAGGAAGGCGGGGACGAGCTGAGCTGGTTTTGGGATGCGGTAGGAGGAGGGGAGATTTTGAAGCTTGTGAAGTCCACATTGATACCATTGGGCTGCAGTGTTCCCAAGCGGAATATGAGTTGCTGTTCCTGCAACCTTCGGGTGGCATCCTTGTGGCACTGCAGGAGGCCCAGGATGGACAAGTCGTCTGAGGAATGGGAGGTGGAGTTGAAATGATTCGCGACTGGGAGGTGCAGTTGTGCGAACTGAGCGTAGGTGTTCTCCAAAGTGGTCCCCACACCTCCGCTTGGTTTCCCCGATGTAGAGGAGGCCTCCTCGGTTCGCACTAAACAACTGCACCTCCCAGTCGCGAACCATTTCAACTCCCCCTCCCATTCCGCAGACGACATGTCCATCCTGGGCCTCCTGCAGTGCCACAACGATGCC
>NC_063348.1:11249580-11283234 GCF_021869965.1 Rhincodon typus
ACCCCCTTGACCTGTCCGTCCTCCCTGGACTGACCTATCTCCTCCCTAACTCCCCACCTACACTCACCTTTACTGGCTCCATCCCCGCCTCTTTGACCTGTCTGTCTCCTCTCCACCTATCTTCTCCTCTATCCATCTTCTTTCCGCCTCCCCCTCTCTCCCTATTTATTTCAGAATCCCCTTCCCCTCCCCCATTTCTGAAGAAGGGTCTAGGCCCGAAACGTCAGCTTTCCTGCTCCTCTGATGCTGCTTGGCCTGCTGTGTTCATCCAGCTCTACACCTTGTTAACTTTATTTATTTGTTTGTTTTATTGTTTGCAGAATTACAGAATTGTCACATTGCAAGAAACCTTTCAGCCCATCAAGTCTTCACCAGTTTTTCAATGGAGCATCATTATCTTGTGCCAATCTTCTGTTTTTTTTTCCATATCCTTGCACACTATTTATCTGCAAATAATCATCAAATGTCCTCTTGAATGTCTCAGTGGAACCTACCTCCGCAACATGTTCAGGCAGTGCATTTCATACCCTCACTACTCACTGAGTGAAAGAAGTTTCTTTTTTCTCACAACACCATTGCTTCTTTTGCAGACCATCTTAAATCTATGCTGTTTGATTCTTGTTCCTTTTTCAGCAGCAACAGTTTCTCCCTATCTTCTCTATCCCCCACTCATGATTTTGAAAACCTCTAACCAATCTCCTCTCAGCCTTTTCTCTCCAAGAAGAACAATTTAAAGTTCTTCAACCTATCATCACAACTGAAGTTTCCTATTCCTGGAACTGTTCTTGCAAATCGCTTTTGCACTGTTTCCAATACATTCACATTTTTCCCATAAGGTGGCACCTACGACTGTACACAGTATTCTAGCTGAGGTCTAACAAGTGTTTTATATAAATTCAACATCACCTCCTTCCTGTTGGACTCTGTCTCTGTTAATAAAGACAAGGACACTGTACAGTTTATTAACTGCTCCCTCCATCTGTCCTGACACCTTCAATAATCTGTGCATGTATACACTCAGGTCCCACTGATCCTTCACCCCCTTTAGAACTGTACCCCCATTTGGTATTGTCTTTCAATGTTCTTCCTACCAAAGTGCACCGAACCTCACCTGCCCCCCATCTGTCCACTTAACCAACTTGCTCATGTCCTTTTGGAGTTCCACGCTATCCTCCTCACAGTTTACAATTCTGTTCACTTACAAGTTAAAACGAAACCTGCAACATTAGTGTTTGTGCTTCATTGAAAGACCTCCTTGTTAAAATAAAGAGAAAGGTTCTCTCAAGGCGCATTCCAGTCTGGAATCTGACTTGTCCAGTAATAGTATCATTTGGGATTATAACAAGAATTATATAATGGAGATGTTACTGGAGACCATTTGACTGATTATGTTGCAACCAGCTCGCTGCAAAAGCAACTCTGTTAGTCCTTTGTTACCTCCAGAGCCTAGCAGTTTTTTTATTAATCTGTTGTGGTCATTATTCCCTGTTGAAAACCATAATTGAATCTGTCTTCACCCCAGTCTCAGATAATGCAATCCTAATCCTAAACATCAGCTTGGGAAAAATGATTCTCCACACATTGGCAAAAACAACAAAAACAGCAAACTGCTTCTTGGTGTTTTCTCTGTATCTACTTTGTGCAGCTGCCTCATTATTTTGAATAGCTATCAAATCACCTCTTACATGTCTCCAAAAAGAAACCCAGACCTTCTCCAATCTATCTTCATAACCGAAGTGTCTCTTCCCTGAAGCTATTCCCATGAATGTTGTCTTTATTCTCTCTAAAACCTTCAAATCCTTCCTAGAATGCATTGTTCACAATTGGAAACAATATTTCACTTGAGATCAAATCAGAACTGTCAGTCTCTTTTCACACTTCCTCTTTGTTTCTCTTATTTTCTTTCTCACGTCCCTCATTACATTTCTACATTCTGCCAGGTTCTCATTCGTATGATCAATCTGATATCTAGCTTTGGCGCACTTATCTACTCTCCATCTTTATCTCTACCTTACAAACTTTCATCTTCCAGGTCTTTGTTTGCCTTACCCTTCACATTTGTGGGAATGTACCTCAACCAACACTTTTTAAAGGCAGGCTGTCGTTGATTTAGAGTTTTGCCAGTAAATCTTGGACTGATCGGTTCTCACCCCATTAAAATTGGTCCTTCACCAATTACACGTTTTCATTCTTGATTGTGTTTTGTCATTTTCCATAAAAAACCTAAACATTGTGATATTACAATCACTGCTCTCTAAATGTTTCCATACTCACATTTGATTGAATTGTCTCACCTTATTTCCAGAACAAAATTCAGCAATGCTACCTTCCTTGTTGAGATGAAATCGTACAGTCAAGAACAATCTCCTGAAAGCATTTCAGAAACTCTTCCCCTTCCCTGCCTTTTATGCCACTACTATCCCTGAATATATTAGGATAATCAAAGTCCCCACATTATTATTATCCTATAACTTTTGCATCACTGCAATTTCACTATAAATTTGCTGCTCTATATCTTCCCACTAGAATGTACCAGTGGTGTGACAGTATTTTTAATATTTCTTAGTTAAGTTAACCTAATTAAGTTAAATAATCTCAGGCAGCAGGACAATGTAAATGGTATGAAGTAGACTGCAAGGTTTATATCTCACGCAATATTGAAGATAAATTTCAAACCCATACTTTCTGAAAAGTGGTGATTCTGTGCCCTAGATTGGTTTGGGGCCAGGAGTGCATGGTGATGGTGGTGGGTGGTGATGCTGCACATCTTACTTACTGGCACATCGTATCAAAACCATTCTCAAGAAATGCTGAAGGTCAGAGACCTCTCAGTCAGCAATTCCAAAATGATGTTTTTGTAGTTATGGTGAAACTAGCACGTACAATGCACTGGTTTATTTATATAATCATACATAAATATGGCGGATCAGAGTGGGGTTTGTGCCATTTGTCAAAAATATGAAGCAGTGTTTGGACCTTTGTATTGACAACTTGATTCAGTGAGTGACATTTCTCTGAAATGGACTCAACGCCCACACTAGTATTGGAGTGTATAATGTAGTCCAATAGTGGCACATTAGTAAAAGATGGGGAAGGTTAATTTTGACTGTGCTATGGGCGTTGAGTGGGAGATAGTGGATCGACTACCAATTTCTCAACTCTAGGAATTTTTATCTTCACAGATTTCAAAACGCAATGCCAACTCACTGTCACCAGTTTTACACTGTCAGAATTCCCATGTGTAAGTTGTGTATTGTGGTGATATTGATACATAACAATGGTAATTGTAATCCATTGTATGAGAAATTGTGAGAGCTATGCCATAAGACCGTGAGATATAGGAGCAGAATTAAGCCATTCGGCCCATCAAGTCTGCCATTTGATCATACTCGATATGTTTCTCAGACCCATTGTCCTGCTTAGTAAGGATCCCCTTACTAGTCAAGAACCTATCTATCTCTGTCTTAAATACATTCAATGACTTGGCTTCCACAGCCTTCTGCAGCAATGAATTCCACAGATTCACCACCCTCAGGATGAAGAAATTCCTCCTAATCTCACTTCTGAAAAGGTTGTCCCTTCACTCCGAGGCTGTAACCTCGGGTCCTGGTCTCCCTTACTATTAGAAACATTTTCTCCACCTCCACTCTATCCAGGCCTTTTAGTACTCTGTAAGTTTCAATCAGATCCACGCTCATCCTTCTAAACTCCATCAAGCACAGACTCGTGGTCCACAGCCGATCCTCATATGACAAAACTTTCATTCCTGGGATCATTCTTGTAAACCTCCTCTGGATGGCCTCTAACGCCAGCACATCCTTCCTTAGATACAAGGCCGAAACTGCCTACTCCTCTATTCTTCCTACCAAAGTGCAGAGCCTCACACTTTCCCACATGGTATTTGACCTGTCACTTCTTTGCCCACTCTCCTAGCCCATCCAAGTCCTTCTGCAGCCTCCCCACTTCCAAACCACTACCTGTCCCTCCACCTATCTTTGTATCATCTGCAAACTTAGCAACAATACACTCAGCACTATGTAAATACAACTTTTCGTTGGCAGTATGGCGGATACAAATGTTTATACGATTCACCTGACCATGACCATATAATTTCTTCTTCACCACCTGCCATAGACAACGTAATTGAATAAACAGAAGCATTGTAATTATGCTCAGGGCTGTGAAAATAGTGCAGAGGGTGACAATGTTAAAATATGTACACTGCGTACACAGTGCAGGGAGGAGCAGAAAAGTATTTGTCCTTCATTTAGAGGAAGCGGGCTTTGCTGACTAGACCAGCATTTATCACTTGAGAAAGTGGTGGTGAGCTACCTCCTGAACCATTGCAGTCCATGTAGTATACCAACAGTGCTGCTCGGGAGGAAGTTCCAGGAGTTGACCGGTGTCTTAATCACTGGTAGAGAAAGTGAATGTCGAAGGTGTTAAATGTGGTGCCAGTCAAATGGGCTGCTTTGTTCTTGATGGTGTCAAGCTTCTTGAGTGTTATTGGAGCTGCACCCATCCAGGCAAGTGGGGAGTATTTCACTATACCCAGACTTGTGGATGGTGAGCAGACTTTGGGGAGTCATGATGTCAGTTGCTTACTGTAGAATTCCTGACCTCCAACCTGCTCTTGTTGATACTATTCATATTGCCAGTATAGTTCGATTTCTGGTCGACAGTAGAGTCATAGAATCGCTACAGCGTGGGAGCAGACCGTTTGGCCCATCAAGTCCACACCAACCTTCCGAAGAGCATCTTACCCAGATCCACACCCCTACCCTATCCCCATAACCCTGCACATCCCATAACTAATCCACCTAGCCTGCACTCGATGGCCAATTTCCCATGGCCAATCCACCTAGCCTGCACATCTTTGGACTGTGGGAGGAAACCGGAGCACCCGGACGAAACCCACACAGACACGGGGAGAATATGTAAACTCCACACAGACAGTCGCCCAAGGGTGGAATCGAACCCAGGTCCCTAGTGTTGTGAAGGAGCAGTGCTACGACTGTGCAACCCCAGGTTACATTGATAATGGAGGATTCAGTGATGGTAATACCATTAAATGCAAAGGGGTAATGAATAGTTTTTCTCTTTTTGGCGGTGATCATTGCCTGACTCTTGTAAGGTGCCTGTTTTATTTTTCTGTATATCAGCGCATGTCTGAATGTTGTTCAGATTTTTTCTGTATTTGACACCAACCTGATGAATCGTGAGTGGTGCTGAACATTGTGCAATCGTTGGCGAACATCCCCACTTCTGACCTTATGATGGAGGGAAGGTCATTGATGAAGCAGCTGAAGATGGTTGGGCCTAGGACACTACCCTGGGGAACTCCCGCAGAGATATCCTAGAGCTGAAATGGTCAAACTCCAAACACCACAACCATCTTCCTCTTTGTGCCAGGTATGACTCCAACCAGCAGAGAGTTTGTCTCCTGATTCCCACTGACTCTGGTAGTTTGCTAGGGCTTCTTGATGGTCAGATGTGGCTGTGGGCCGTCACTCTCACTCCTCCTCTGGAATTCACTGGTTCAGACCAAGGCTGTAAAGAGGTCAGAAGGCCTTTTCAGTTTTATGGGAGTTTGTGTTTCACATGTCCAATACTCTCTGTGTAAAGAAGTAGTTTCTCACATCACACTGTACTGTTAAGGTGTTCTCCTCGTTCTGTGACTGCTGAAATGTAGGAAGATTAAGAACTAACACGGAAATGTTGGTCCAAATTGCTCTGTTATTTTTATTTGATGCTGTTCTGCGGCAGATGTAAAGAATGTTGGAAATGGACTTTTGTGGAGTTGCAAACAATTAAATAGTTATGTAGGGGTTAGTGAAACTGTTGTAAAATGTTGAAAGAAACAGGGAGTTATCCTCAATTAAGCGCAGAATGGAAATGAAGATTTGCGTTTACATGGTGAGTCATCACTCTCCTCACAGTGAGAAAGGAATTGCACTCATTTTTAGACTATGAATCCCAACAAGTATCGACGGGATAAAATAATCAGCAAATCTGTAGCTGATTGTTGAGAGAAATAGATTAGTGGAACATTAGGAATTAAACCTGAGCCATGATTGGCGGTGGGGGGGTGGGTGGAATTCAATGTAATTTGAGAACAGAACAAGAATTTGTTGGACATTGCTATTTCTGCAATCTAACCTGCTGAGCTAGTAGGTGGCATTTCTTATCCCTAAGTTAGGTCACATGTTCCAGATCTATTTCAGCATTGGAGCACACAATCCGGGCCAGATTCCCAAACTGTTCCACTAGGAATTTGATGGCAGTAGGGCACTGCCAGATGAAACCTGAAAGGAATGTCTTCGAAGCATCACAAACAAAGTCAAACACTCCCACTGACTCATGGGAGTCTCTGGCTTATGACCAGCCAAAATGGAGAAGGTTAATTCAGGAAGGGACTGGCACATTGAGTGGTGTTGCCGTGAACACACAGAGGTGAAGTTGGGGCACCGGAGGCAGTGCACTACTTTCCAAATAAGACCTCTCCCCAGCGCCCGCTGCCTGCATGTGCAGTGGCCACAGTGAACTTACCAGCATCTCAGGACTCATCAAATTAGGGTAGAAGCAAATCATCCTGTAACTTGAGGGGAAGACACACCCAGTATATCCTGGGGAGCCAGTCACGTATTAGAATGGGTTGCAAGTGATTCGAGAACATGATTTGAGGAAAATAGTAAACTGGTCAACATTCCTGCCTCAAACAAAAACACGTTACCTTGGCAATTTCCTTCACGGGATCTTGCCCAATGTAAGTGCATTGCCGCTATTGCTTCCTTAACACCACAGTAGACGTATTTTGAAAAGTCGCTAATTAAATATGAAGTACTTTGAAACAACCTGAGGGCATGATATGAGCAACATAAAAAGCAAGATTGTCTTGTCAAGTACAGTTATGCAAAAAGTGGCGGGGTGTTTGGGTGATTAGAGTTATAGATCATAAGTGTCATAGAGTCATACAGTAGAGAAACAGACCCTTCACACAAACTCACCCATGGCGACAAGGCAATTGCACCAATCCTGTTTGCCTAGGTTTGGCCCATATCTGTCTAAACTTTGCTTATCCATGTATCTGTCCAAATATATTTTAAGAGTCTGTGTGTGTGTATGTGTTTGTATATATACAGTGGAATCAGTACTTCCACTGTATACATACAGTTCCACGTTCTACCTGAACAGTTATGTGTTATATAATTTAACGTGCCCACATTCAGGTAATGTTTAAATATCCAGGTAGCAGGTTTCTGCAGTGTAGTAGTTGATGTGGATGGTTGTAGTGGGGAGGTAGTGGCTGGTGATACTTGCGAGCCCAGCACATGCCTGCTAGATCCACGATTGCAAGTTTTCTGTCGTCACCTTGGGGCAGCAGCTATCACCCAGGCAACTGAGCACACAAACTGCAAACAGACCTTTTTCCCCCCTCTTTCCTCACGTCTGTTCATCACGAATGACTGTCAAATCCTCCCATGTACCTCCCTCTCATCATTCTGTGTTATGCGTGGAGAGATCAGAGTCTCTGGCTGCGTGGGCAAAGATTGCCATGCCATTAACGTTTGCCGATTAATTAACATGTCATAAGTGCAGGATAATTATAACAAACTGTGATTTTGGCGGCTTTCTTAATTTCTGTTCCCACGTCAAAATGTGCTTTTATAAATACATTGCTGTCACTATTAATGCAAAAATAAATCATGTTTTTAAAATAATGGTGACTTGGAAAGTGCATTCAAGATAATAATTAATCCAATTAGTTCCTGACACAGCATTAAAATGCTCAGTGCTTCCCGAACTTGTTTGAGGTCGATCCTCATAAGGAGATGTTTGGATAGGTGACAAGCGAGGATTTCAGCAGCTCCTTAATGAAGGAGAGGGGGATGGTGTGACAGGGAAGTTTAGGGAGTGACTGGATTCAATTGCCTTTGGGTGGTTCGGGCATGTACTTTGAAGAGGCAGGTAGCCTCGGCTGTCTCTTGACAAACACTCTGGTTTCAGATGGATAGGTCCCTGCACCGCCCTCCCACCCGAGTGTCTTGAGTGTCCTCACAGCCTGGAAGGCACAGCAGTTATTCACCGACAATATTTCTGCTGGCATTATGGCTCCTTGAAGGTGTCATGGCGTGAAATTGCACAGGCGCCTGAATTGCAAAATAAAAGCAGCCAGATGGAAAACGTCAGGCAGGATGGAAGCGAGTGGAAAGATGTGCCTGAGGCCTGTTCAGTCAGTTCTTTATCTGGAGCAGCTGAGTACGCAATGTACTCTCGCCTTCCAGTGAAGCTGTAAATTACAGGACACCCAAGGACTCGGCAGATCTTTTTTGCAGGTGCTTTTATTCACAAAGTGCTAATGGATTTTCTTTATGAATGGCCAATCTGGTGTAGACATTGGAATGGGTGACTGGGGAGGGGAGAGATGCCTACAAATTCTGGAGACTGACATGGGAACCAGTGGGTCCAGGACTCAATGCTGGGGAATTAGCAGAGACTTCAGGCAGGGAATAAATTAGAAAAACAGGAGGCTGGAAGAACACAGCAAGCCAGGAGCATCTGTAGGAAAGGAGAAGTCAACATTTCTGGCATTACCCTTCCTCAGGGCGGGAAGGGCTGCATTTCAAACCCAGGCACAAAGAATAATCCAGACCATACAACTAGGTCACAACGTTCAGCTTTAGATATCAGTTTCCCCATTGAACTATGTGATATGTGTGTTTGAGGTTGGGTTGCCTCTTTGTAAAATGTAAGAGGCTTTGAAGACTGACCATCAATTACAATTGGTTTCAGTGTACTGCTTGTCTTTAGCATAATATGAGATACTGGTGTGGCTCAGTGGTTAGCAATGCTAGGGATCTGGGTTTGATTCTACCCTCGGGAGACTGTCTGCGTGGAGTTTGCACATTCTCCCTGTGTCTGTGTGGGTTTTCTCCGGGTGCTCTGGTTTCCTCCCACAGTCCAAAGATGTGCATGTTGGGTGGATTGGCCATGGTAAATTGCCCATAGTGTTCAGGGATTTGTAGATTAGGTGGGTTATATGGGGATGGATCTGGGTGGGATGCTATGAGGGTTGGTGTGGACTTATTGGGCCAAAGGGCCTGTTTCCACACTGTAGGGAATCTATGATTATTGTCTGAGAATTCTGTGCAGCCATTTCTTGCAGGTGCCTGTTTTTTGAGAGCAATCATTTAGAGCTAGCTTTCCTCTATTCTACCATTAAGATGCAGCTCTCCGATAAGCCCAGGTTCTCAGCTGTCCCAGGTTGTCTAGACATTTCTGCAGAAGGATGGTTCCAGCATCCTGACAGAGTAACAACAGAAATTTACAGTCATGGTGCCACCCTGCAACAGCTCAGGGATCCCCATCTCCAGTAAGTAGGGGCTGGGCTCTGAAACGGAGGTCTCTGAAATCAAAGCGAAATGTGGAGATGGTCCCATAAGAAACAGGAGCAGGAGCAGGCCATTTGGTAGAATTGGTTATGCCCATAACTCCACCCTACTGTTTCCCTCCCTCATCATCTTTGACTCACTTGTCAATCAAAACCTGTCTAATCTGCCTTGAGTGTATTCAATGACGCAGCTTCCACTGCTCCCTGTGAAGGTGAATTCTCTTGATGAATGATCCTCAAAGAGAAGCAGTTCCTCTTCTTCATGATCTGGAATGGGAGATCCCTTATGATTAAACAATAAGCCCTACTTCCACCCATGAGAGGAAAAGGCCTGTCAGCGGCCAGAGGCGGTGATGGAGGCTGGTACGATTATAATATTTAAAAGGCATTTGGATGGGTGTATGAATAGGAAGGGTTTACAAGAAAATGGGAGAAATGCCTGGTCAGCTTGGATGAGTTGGACCGAAGCCTCTGTTTCTGTGCTGTACATCTCTATGACAGCCACATCCCACATGCAAATTTTAAAAAGTAACGTTATTCGAATTTGGGAGAGCTAAGTTGGAATAATGTCTACCTGCTGTGAAGTTCAGACAGGAATAAAAGTTTAAAAAGCTGAATATGAGAAATCTAACTTCAAGCAGAATTTGCTTAAGGACTATACTCCTATATTTCCTCTTCAGGAGCTTGGGGAGGGGAAAGGTTGCTAAATGCTGCAGACCGGGCTAGGAATTCATGCAGTGACAAATCCCAACAGCCAGACAAATTCTGCTCAAAAAGAGCTTCTATCACAGTTATACCTCACTTTTGAAGCCTACAGTTCCGATTTGCATATAAATCACTGCTTTTTTTTTAATCAAACTGTCGGCGGAATTTAGTGTTAACCCATGGAGAAAGAAAATCAGAGTTCAGCAGTACCCATGATTGCAGTGAACCAGGATCCTGTGACCCATCTGCGGCAGTGGTCATTAAACATTCTACAACTCAGAGCTGTAATGGCTCAAGAAGATTTGTCATAAACGCAGAATAGCTGACAACTGACCCAGAAAGCATTAAAAATGTATCACAAAGTTAAAAGATAGCCACAAAATTTCTGTCCACTCAATTGGAAGGCAATGGGCCTCCTGCCTTAAGGTTACCTTGCTCCTTACAACTCATCGAGTTGTGCTTTCTGGACTTCAATATTTCTGGGCTGGATAAACAAGCTGTGAAAATTAAAATTGCTGTAGGCCACAAAGGCCTCTGAAAATTGAACACATTGGAGCCTGTCTGGAGATCAATCATGAGTGAAGCTCGACTTCCAAACACACTGTCTGGAATTTGTGTCCTTTAGGCATCGACAGAGATCATTAACAATCAGTAAATGGCAAGACAAGGGGCTGGATTGTGACTTTACAATAGCAGGGACAGCTGATAGAATGAATGAGTTTGTGACCTCAATAGATGTGTTCCATCATGACGACAGGGAAACATTCAATCATTGTAGTGCAGGCATTGGCCACTTGGCCCATCATGTCCATGCTGCTCACCCCAGGGACCAATTCCAGTACTGCCACGCCCCAACTCTCTCCCCACATCGCTGCACATTCATCCTTTTCAAAACCTTAGAGCTTTTAGAAAATGTAGAACAATATATAGCTGTCTGCCCAATACGCCTGCACTTAGAGACAAATTGCACCACCCAACCCAATCCCATTTCCCAGCAATTCCTGGAGGTTAGGGGCCTTTGGGAGCATATGCTGTCACCTTTTAAATGAGCCTGGGGGTTTCTGCCTCTACTATTCCTTTCAGGCACTGAGTTCCAGATTCCCACCACACTCCGAGTGAAAAAATGTTTTTCTTCATCTTCTCTCTAATCTTGCCACCAATTGCTTTAAATCTATGCCCATTAGTCACAGACCTCCTTGCTGAGGTAAATATTTCCTTCTCCTTCACTATGTTCAAGTCTGTCACAAGCCTGTCAAATCATTCGTCAGCCTCATCTGTTCCGAGGCTTACAAATACACCCTATCCAATCTTTCCACTGGGTTGTAATTTTCTAGTGCTAGCAACATTCTCCTGCAATCCCTTCTGTGCCCTCTCCAGTGCAATCATATATCCTTTCTGTAATGAGGTGACTAGAACTGTACACAGTATTCATGTTGTAATTTAACTGGTAATTTATACATTCCCAGCATAATCTCCCTGTTCTTATATTCTGCACTTTTTCTGATGGAGGAAAGTTTTCCACATGCCCACATAAAGATGTTAGCAACTTATCCGGCTACTTTTAGGGATTGACTAAATATCCAGCCGAGCCATGCAGTCAGAATTCGCTCAGCACATCAATACACAAGGCGAGCCAAAGTTCAGCGTTAATGAATGTATTGGCACAGTGATACCAACAGAAACTTTTACCACAATCCAGATTGTATGCCCACAAACGCAATGTGAGCATAACCTACATACACGACTGGACACAGATGCAGGTACAAACGTCTCTCCACCTCCCACATTGAAATGCATGTACTGACAGAAGTGACAAGTGATGGTTCAACCAACCAACATCAAAGTCATAGAGATGTCCAGCACAGAAAGAGAGCCTTTGGTTCAAATCGTCCATGCAGACCAGACATCCCAAATTAATCTGGTCCCATTTGCCAGCAATTGGCCCATATCCTTCTGAACCCTTTCAATTCATGTACCCATCCACATGCCTTTTTTATGTTGTAATTGTACCAGCCTCCGCCACCTCCTCTGGCAGCTCATTCCATGCATGCACCAATCTGTGCATGTAAAAGTTGCCCCTTAGGTCCCTTTTAAATCTTTCCCCTCTCACCTTGAACCTATGTCCTCTAGTTTTGAACTCCCCTACCCTGGGGAAAAGACCTTGGCTATTCACCCTATCCATGCCCCTCATGATTTTATAAACTTCTATAAGGTCACCCCTCAGCCTCTGACGCTGCAAGGAAAATAGCCCCAACCTATTCAGCCTCTCCCTATAGCTCAAACCCTCCAACCCTGGCAACATCCTTGTAAATCTTTTCTGAAACTTTTCAAGTTTAACAACATCATTCCCATAGCAGGGAGTCAATGGTTTGGAAATTCCATTCCTGGGATCCATTCCACTAAGGTTGTCAGTGTCAACACTTACTCAGGTCACATTCGGTACTTTATGCTACAGACAGCACAGAATCAGGGCTTGCTATAGACTTCTAACCCTGGTCACTATCCATAGGATTGTCATCCAACGGACTGCATGGCACAGTTGGAACTGAATAGCTACATGCAATCTGAATGTGCACACTCCATTGTACTGCTGAACCATGTGACATAGTTGTTAAGAAGATAGGTGTAGACAAACCTCTTTAGTCATCACTTATCCATACTCGCAGGATTATGTGATACATTACTCAAAACAGTGAAGATGGAAGGTGCCATCGACTGGCAAATGGATAATAAATTCCCCACCTGAACATCAGATAGGAAGTTCAAATACATGCCTAACAATGCCTGGAATTCAGCACAAATTATCAGCAGATATCCGGAACTAAAATCATATCAAATATGAATACCAAATGGCACAACACTGTGACAAAACGATGCCAAGTCAGATCATAACACAGTCACACCATGGAGAGCATTCTATCGGTAGGCATCATGGCTTTGTACAACAACTGCTGTGCCTAGGACCATAAGAAACTACAGAGAGTGTGAACACAGCCCAGTCCACCACACAAGCCAACCTTCCATCCACTGACTCCATCTATACTTCTCGCTGCCTTGAAAAGGCAGCCAACATCATGAAAGATTCCTCCCACCTGGTTATAATCTCTTTCAACCGGGCAGAGGATACAAAAGCTTAAAGACACGTACCAGCAGATTCAAGAACAGCTTCTTCCCCGCTGTTATTAGACTTCTGAATGGACCTCGTAAATATCAAATTTAATGTTGATCTTGCTTTTCGTGCACCTTCTTTGCAGCTGTGACTTTGTATTCCTCGCTCTGTTCTATTACCCTATAGATCTTTGTATGGTATGATCAGCCTGTACTGCATGCAAAAGAAAACTTTTCACTGCCCTTGATTACAAGTGACAATAATAAATCAAGTCAAATCAAATCAAAGAAACGCTAAGTAATTCTATTGCATTTTTGTGACAGAACACAGTCTAGGATGCAACACCAACAAAGTATCCTTAGCCAGCATTGTGCAAATAAACAGCAACCTCCAGCCAAGAACATCGAATGTCTGGGCAGATCAATAAACCACTGATGCACTTTAGAGACTTGCAAATTTATTGTTCTGTGTTAAAGTACAATAAACACAGTGCTATTTTGTTGTCATTGAAATAATTTGATTCTTTAAAGGCAAACTTTTAGTTTAGAAAATAAAGAGATGTTGTGATATGTGGTCTGTTTAGTGATATATCTTAGACTGTTGTCAATCACAACCACCCCAATAGGATGTGATGTATAAGCCCCATGACTTGTAGTCAGTTACAAGCAGCAGGAGTTAAAACCAGATGTACGAAATGTAGCCTGTGCATTAACTGTAGCTGTATATGTATAGTCCTGTCTTCAAATTTAAAAAAAACACAAACACATTATTGTTTTGCCAATCTGTGTCATATAGTTGCTATCTTTACATCAAAGAAAAGAACATAAAAAATATGTACAAGATCCCAATGCCCATTTTAAAGAATTCATGAATTTTACCGACTTCACGTCTATATAATATTGAAGGTCATCATGGTTGAGGACCAAATACTTGTACTGTTACTTATCTGCCAATTTACAGCACTTTAAAATGAGACTAAATTTATTCTTCACTGCAGAAATCGTTTTTTCAGTTATTTGTATTATAACTGTTCGTAAGATCATAAGAAATAGGAGCCAAAGTAGACCATTTGGTCTGTCAAGCCTGCTTCACATTTCAATAAGATCATATCTGATCACATTGTGGCCTTCACTTTATTGGCTGCACCCCTCACATACACTTACCTCTCTTGTCACTTAAAGATCTGTCTAACTCCTTGAATAAATGCATTACCCAGTCCACTGCTCTATGTGGAATAGAATTCCAAAGACTAATGAACCTTTGAGAGAAGAAATTGCTCTTCACCTCCATCTTAAAAGCATCATCTATTATTTTGAAATGGTCACCCCTAGTTCTTGATCCCGTGCCAAAGGAAACATGCTCTCAACATCCAATCTGTCAAGCACCATCACATCTTATGTTTCAATAAGATTGCCTTTCATTCTTCTCAGTTCCAACGCTCAACCTGCTCAAACGTTCCTGACAAACCCTTTATCTCACCTAATCAATCTAGTGAACTTTGAAGTGCTTCCAATGCATTTAAACCATTTGTTAAGTAAGGAGATCAGGCATTTTCACAATACTTCAGGTATGGTCTCATCAGTGTCCAGTAAAGTTGTAGCAAGTTGTAGCTTTTAATGTCCATCTCCTTACAATTAAGGTCAATATTCCGTTTGCCTTGGTCCTTACTTACATACATGCATTCTAAGTTTTGTAATTCATGTACAAATTCCGTACTATATGGAATTCAGCAGCTTCCCTCAATTTAAAAAAATTTCTGCCTTGCTATTCCATCTGCTAAAGTGGACAACTTCATATATTCAGACATGAAACTCCATCTGACAAATGTTCGACTTAATCCATCTATATTCTTTTGCAGAGTGTATCCTCCTCACAATTTGCTTTTCTACCTATCTTTGTACCATCATTACATTTCATACAGTCAGTCCCTCCATCCTAGTTACTAATTCAAATTGTGACTAACTGTGGCCCCAGTACTGATCACTGTGATACTCTGCTCATTACAGTGTGTTAATCTGGAAATGATCTATTTATTCATACTTTGTTTCCTGTTAATTAGGCAAACCACTATCCATTCTATCATATCCCTCAAGACCATGAGCTCTTACCTTCTCCAGTAACCTTTTATGTGCCACCTTATCAAACAGAATCATAGAACTGTACAGCATGGAAACAGACCCTTCGGTCCAACTTGTCCATGCTGACCGGATATCCTAGATAAATCTAGTCCCATTTGCCAGCATTTGGCCTATATCCCTGTAAACCCATCTAGGTGCCCTTTAAATGTTGTAATTGTACCAGCCTCTACCACTTCCTCTGGCAGTTCATTCCATACATGCACAACCCTCTACGAGAAAAAGTTGCCCCTCAGGTCCCTTTTAAATCTTTCCCCTCTCACCTTAAACCTATGCCCTCTAGTTTTGGATTCCCCGACCCCAGGGAAAAGACCTTGGCTATTCACCCTATCCATGCCCCCTCATAATTTTATAAGCCTCAATAAGGTCACCCTCAGTCTCCACCACTCCAGGGAAAATAGCCCCAGCCTTTTCAGCCTCTTCCTATAGGTAAACCTTCCAAACCTGGCAACGTGCTTGTAAATCTTTTCTGAACCCTTTCAAGTTTTTCATTGGTTGGCATCTCTGTGGATGATTGTATCTTCTCTGTTTAATTCTGTGATCCAGGAAATTACAGACCGGTCAGTTTACCATATATCATAGGGAAAATGCTAGAAATGTTTGGTTTCTCTATCCAAACTTAACAACCGTATTCATATGTGCACTCACATCACACTAAATCAGCAAGGTAGTAAGGGAAATTCACCCTACATCCACAGTTGATAGGAATCTAGCTGAACCATCCAAGAGCAGGGTTTTCAACAGACTCAAAAAAAAGTGGATTTGGATGAGTAATCAAGTTTACTTACCATATTTGTAAGACCATTTAGGGGAATCTGTTTCAATAGATAACTATTTGGATTTGCACCAGCCCCAGACATTTCCCAATGATCAATGTTAAAGAACTAACAAGATCTTCACATATTCAACGTGGAAGATGAACTGTTCCAGGGGGAAACATTCGAGGAGCATGATTAGACAGTGCATGCAATATTGAAACATACAGTAGGTCTATTATTGTCACTTGTACCTAGGTACAGCGAAAAGTGGATAATGTCACCACATTCTGGCACCATCTTGGGTTACTGAATAAATTGTGTAAATGGTAAAACAGTGAATAAATTAATATGAAATGGATATTTAATAAAATCAATGCAGTCCTGGCAATGTACTCCTTTCCCGCACTGCCAACACTGTCACTTCCCTGTCTTCCGCCTCTGAGCTGGAGATGGTCACGCTGTGTGGGTCCAGAACCTCCTCCAACGCTGGGCATCCTGGCTCTGAGTCAATCAGTGGGGCTCTGGCTTGTCTTCCGATGTCTCCACCTAAGATGGAGCAGGGATGGAGATACAGGGGGCCCTGGCCTCTCGTAGGAGGACATCAGGAGGAGGCCACAGGGCAACCAAAACAAAAAGAAAACATTACCCAGGTGGAAAGACAACGATGAGGCCGTGTGGATGTGGCAAAACCCACCATGTGACCCCATGAACGGCCAAGCCTCGCACTCAGGAGCCAATCTCCCAGAGCTAGGCCTCATACTCAATGAATTCTCCTAAGAATCCATTTGTTTCTTGAGACGCATTGTCAACAGGGAAGGGATAATGGTGGTTCCTCAGAAGACTAAACGTCCAAAGACAGTCAGGATCTTGAGATGGTAAATTAGCTGGCAAACATTTTTTCTAATTGACAATGGTTACAGAATCCTTAAAAAGGCTTGAGCATGGATTTGGAAACCTCATCAAGGTAACACTTTCAAGAATATTAAAGAAGTGTTGATGTCCACAGACATCATAATGTCTTAATTCCAAAGATGATAGCAGCTAGTACTTTGCCTACAAGCTTAGGAGTATTAGTGTTCCTGGTGCAGCTGGATGGATTTCACAAACCAGCCTGATAGACAACAAGAACATCTCCTGCCGAGATTGAGAAGGAAGTTACATGGATTTGTGAGAAATTTTCAGACCACATCCTGGATGATAATGAATCATAAACTTTTAGTCTCTCTACTGAATGAGAAGGAACTTGCAAGAATCTTTCTAAGACTGCAAAGCTTTGACTTTGCCTCATGAAAATTCAGACAAGTATCCGTCTATATGTACGCAAAACTATGCACTCTGCAGAGTGATGCTTGTGATGTTTACTTATTTAAGAAAGTCTCCTATATTGGTTCATGGAGCCACAATGGCCAGGAAGCCTCAATCGGTTTAGCCAAACTTGACAAGAACCAATTACAGACCAGGGACATCTTGGCAGCTTCGAAGGCCCAGTGATGTGGCCATGGAAAGGTATTTGAAACATGGCATCACTTTACCACGTGCCTGATCACATACCTGTGTAGGATGAATGACTGGTGTCCCCAGTCAATATGGAAGCTGATCTTGCACTTACACATGGTGGCCACTCTTAAAGACAAACTCACTCAGCACATGATACCTTATCACAGACCGTGACAGTCAACATTGGAGTGCTACAGTTGCCATCAATGGTCACTGCATGTTAAATTCCTTGCCCACAAAGCCCTATTAACCTTCAGTGCCCTCTCACTTTGCTCAGCCTGGCAAGTTCCAGCAAGCAGGGGAAACCCGTAGGCTCAGATGGCAAGACTGAATCCAGGGTTCAAGCTGCAGATGAAGAGTATTTACACGCAGCAAACACCAGAGCCCCCTGCTACTTGAGGGTTCCTTCCCATCCTTAATGGGTGTTCCAAACAGAAGGTGGCACCTCACTGCTGAGCTTGTGGTGTGCTGGCAGGTTCTGGTTGCTTTACCCACATAGTAACCCCTTGCCAGGTTAAAATCCAAGCCTGAGCCCTCCTTCCTGTCCTGCATGCTTACGTCAAAAGGGAACAAAACTGGGAGCTGTGGGACAATATATATAACAGATTTCTGATTTTCAAATTGCACTGTGGCAGCTCTGATTTCCATTTAATATGCGTTGATCTCAAAAGCACTGAGCTCTGCTTTCTCACTCTTCTGTGTATTTCCAAATGCAAATGCATGGCTGAGAATTTGCACGATTGCAGCAAGACACAGAAACGTCGTATAATAAATCTGATAGCTGACAGAAAGTGAAGGAGACAGCGCCAGTCTTAATATGTCTCTCTCAGCATCGAAGGTGACACTTCAAACAATTGCACTCCAGGTCTTTGAAAGAGCTGTCGAGTTTGGCTTTGCACTCTCAGGATTTCTCAGCATGATCATTCACATGAGTTCCCGGTCACAGCTACTCTGTGACCTTGTTTATGCCGACTCAGAGCTAGGAACAGAGAGGTACAAACCTCCAAAGAAAGGATTTAGAGCTGAATAAGGTGCCTTAATAACACCACAGCAAGAATGTTCCGACTGGTTTCTCGGGCATACGTTACCATTGCGGGGAAATCATCAAATAGTTGCTGCAGTTATGCGGACATCTGTTTAAATGGACCGTCAGTTTTGAGGTTTCGGTAAAAACTGGAGCTCTATCCAGTTCTTAGACAGGAATTCTCATTCCAGTTTTATGGAAATTCACAGGCCTCCTGCCTAACCATAAATATTATTTTTCTGCCACCGTGTTCCCTGGCCAACACCTCTGTCTCAGACTTGCTGCAGTCCTCCAGCAAAGCTCAGCGCAAGCTGGAAGAACAGCACCTCATTTCCCATTTGGGAACCCTGCAGCCTTCTGGATTCAATATCATGTTCAAAAGTTTTAGGGCTTGAGCTCTCCCATGGCCTTACCCCAACGCCCACACACCAGGCCTTATTATCACTTGATCTGCTATTACACACAACCTACTGTTAGCCACTGATAGTCTCCATTAATAGTTACTCATTTTTCCACGCTGACTGTTATCACTCCTTGTCTGTCCAACTGTTCTGTCTGTTTGGGCTCTATCATCACCTATTGTTTACTCCTTACCCCTCTTCCCCTGCCATATCTTCGGCATAAAAACCAATATTTTCCTAGCTACCATCAGTTATGAGGGAAGGTCACTGGACCCAAAGTGTTAATTCTGATTTCTCTCTACAGATGCTGCCAGACCTGTTGAGCTTTTCCAGCGATTTCTGTTTTTGTTTCTGATTTCCAGCATCTGCAGTTCCTTTGGTTTCTATCTTACTGCATGTATACCTATCACCTTTGGTTTACTTAATTCATTGCTAGCGCTGTCAAAACATGAATGTATCTTTGACAATAAAAGATGAAGTCACCATAGGGCTGGTGATGGTTTAACCTGAGGGTCACCATACCTCAGGTGAGATTGAGAAGTAAGGGACTTTGTGGTAACCCTGGTCTAGCATCATTCTACATTATAAACCAGCCACCCAAATTAACTGATCCCATATGTGCAACACATGCTGGGTTGCTGGATTACAAGGTACAAGAAACTTGGTTCCCTCCATTATGTTACTGAGAACACAATGCCAATTTTTCTACCAGCAAAACCAACAATGACTGAGTGATTGGCACCTTCTCTTTATGATAAAGCATGAAGGGTTCATGGTATTCCAGCGTGGCCAATGTTTAATACATCCACCCATCCACCACTGTCTGTGCACTCAGTCTGCCACCGAAGCTCGGTAGCAGCAGTGTGTTCCATCTACAAGGTGCGCTGCAGAAACTCACCAAGGCTCATTAGACAGCACCTTCCAAACCCACGACCACTTCCATCTAGAAGAACATGGGCAGCAGATGCATGAGAACACCACTGCCTCCAAACCACTCACCATCGTGACTTGGAAAGATATCATTGTTCCTTTACTGGTGCTGGGACAAAATCCAGGAACTGCCTTCCGTACCGCACCACGGATGCACTTACACCCCAATGACTGATGCAGTTCAAGGAGGTAGCTCATCAACCCCTTCTCCAGGACAATGAGGAATGAGCAATAAGTGCCAGAGTAAGTAGCAAGGCTGCATCCCCCGAACATATCAAACACCAGGCTGATCTTCCTCAGCACTGAGGTAAGATAATGCCCCAGAGGACCATGAGGCTGTCCTCTCATTACAGAGAGATGGCTGGTGGTGGTTTAACTTGAGGGTCAGCACCGCTCTGGCGAGGGGAGAGGTTGAGAAGGAGGCTCCTTCATAGTAACCTCAAGTGGTGAACACTATTGACGTCTGACTGCATCACAAACCCACCATCCTGCCAACTGTACATGACATCTCAAACTAATGCACATTCCGGTCAGACAGGGTTACTGTCTCTTTCAACAATTCCAAACTTCGCCCTCACCTTTTCCTACCTGTCCACAGGTTTTGTTTTCTGCAACAGGCTTTTATATTTAAAACCACCTCAGAGTCACTTTAATTCTGCAATAGGTTTCAACTGATGTTACACATGTAATTTTTAATCCTGCTCCTCCACCAGCCACAGGTGAAGGGGTAATGTTGCCGAGGGCCTTGCTGTGTAACTTGTCCTTCTAACACCCACACTACAGTTACTGACATAAGGGCAAGTGGCCAGTACTGACAGTGAGAGTGTGAGCGAGAGTGTGAGTGAGTGAGTGAATGAGTGAGTGAGTGAGTGAGTGAGGGTGTGAGTGAGTGAGTGAGGGTGTGAGTGAGTGAGAGTGTGTGAGTGAGTGAGTGTGTGTGAGAGTGAGTGAGGGTGTGAGTGAGTGAGTGAGTGAGAGTGTGTGAGTGAGTGAGTGAGAGTGAATGAGTGAGAGTGTGAGTGAGTGAGAGTGTGTGAGTGAGTGAGTGTGTGTGAGTGAGTGAGTGAGAGTGAGTGAGTGAGAGTGTGTGTGAGTGAGTGAGAGTGTGAGTGAGTGAGAGTGTGTGTGAGTGAGGGTGTGAGTGAGTGAGTGAGAGTGAGTGAGTGAGAGTGTGAGTGAGAGTGTGAGTGAGAGTGTGTGAGAGAGTGAGTGAGAGTGAGTGAGTGAGTGAGTGAGTGAGTGAATAAAGAGAGAGAGTGAGTGATAGAGACAATGAATGAGTGAGTGATAGAAAGAGAGTGAGAGAGTGACTGAGACATTGAATGAGAGAAAGAGTAGTTGATTGAGAGAGTGAGTGGGACAGTAGGGAAAAGAATGAATAAGTGAATGAGTGAGCAAGAGTGTGAGTGAGTGAGTGAGTGCTTGTGTGATGGAGTGACAGAATGAGCCAGAGATGAAGTGAGGGAGGGTGGACGGATGGAGGGAGTGAAGGTGGTTGGAGAACAGAGGGTGGACCTCTGATTTTCAGAATCCATCGCTCAGCAATAGTGCCCGAAGTTAGAGTTTTGGAATCTGGGTCTTGGGCTAGACCAGTATTTGCTGGCTGACTTGAACTGACCTTGGAAAGCCATTGGTGAGCTGGCCTTGCTGAACTGCTGCCGTGTGAGGGAAAGGATATCATTCACCTGACCCTGGTCCCAGGAGGGTGGCAGAGCCTGCCACTTTGGCTGGAATGATGTGTACCTCCAGCCTGCAACCTGGTTCATGCCTCCAGGCAGTGAAACTGATGCATGTCAAGTCAGGAGACTGGAGGCTGGAGGCTTGTCAGCTGTAGGGTGGCGAAAAATATTCCTGGAGGTTCCACCACATTCTCCAGGCATTACATGGCCACATTCCCATCCTCATGAGGCATTACATCCTACACCAAATGGAAAGCTAAGTGGCTCAATACCATTTTAGACCAGACCAAACCCTTTTAAAATATATTCTGAAGATAGCTTAGACCCTAACTTTCTCTTATTTTAAAGGTAATTGTAAGGTATTGCATTCTATATGCAATTTGATCGGTCAAACTACTCGACTTTAAGCAAAACACATTTTACTTCTACACTATAGTTAAAATACAGACAAAATAAAATTTAAAAAATTGCTTAACTGTAACTCTATTGAAATGCTTAACAAATTAATATATACATAAACTACTACTAATTAACTGTTCCAATATAGTAACATCCCATAAACACACCCTTGGCAAAGACAAATTCAGTAAATAAATGGTCTCACATGCAATTCTAGCAGCAGGAAGAGAACCCCAGCTTTTAGCTGTAACAGAGAGAGGAATAAGAGCTTTCACATCCAGCTTCAAATCCCAGCAACTGCAAAAAGCTAAAACTAAAAATCCTGGTTCTGTGGGAGTTTAGCCCCACCCATTCAGGCTGTTTCTATTGTTCCAACTTTAAAAAAAACAAGGTCTCACAATCTGTTTACTTTCTTGGCTTTGAGCAGACTGCTCAGTGCCTCTGTCTCAATCTTACTTCATAATAGAAAAAAACCAGGACAGAATACACCTCTTAAAACCACAGTATTGTCACACTACCCAAAACAAACAGGGACAATGCTGGAGAAACTCAACTTGTCTGTCAGCAACTAGGAGAAAGAAACAGAGTTAACACTCTGAGTTTGATATGACTTGTCTTAACAAAAGTTTTGACAAAGTACAACATGTACTTGAAGCATTAACTCGGTCTCTCTGTCTCTCTCTCTCCTCAGATGCTGACAGACCTGCTGAGTTTCTCCAGCATTGTCCCTGTTTGTTTTAGATTTCCAGCATCCACATTCTTTGACTTTCATTGGACTAACTTATTACCCTCCTGGATGCTTGACTATCAGCTCATAAAGCCCTTCAATTCCCCTATTTTTAATGTTTACATTAAAGAAAATGACATTAAAAATCTTGTTTAAAACCCCTATGATTTTTTCCAATGTTGTGCTCAACAATGTACTGGAGATTGACTTTCAATTCCTGGTAACCCCAGACCAACAACCCTGGCGGAAAATTTCATCCAGTGAGCTAGGCTCTTCACCAGTCGAACAGAGGTATTGTGTTTGAGGGGAGGGATAACTGCACTCATCCTGGATCCACCTTCACCAGAGTGGTCAGGGCTGGCAGTCAATGTCAGGGAAACCACATGCTACACTCTCACACTCACTCTCTCAGTCATGGTCTCACTCCCTTGGTCACTCACTCTCCCTCTCTGACTCACTCTTGTACTCACTCACTCCCTCACACTCTCACTCTCGTGCTCCGCCTCTCTTCCATTCACTCACTTTTTCACTCTCACACTCACCCTGTTTCACTCTGTCTCACTCACTCACCCACTCTCTCAGTCATGGTCTCACTCCCTTGGTCAGTCACTTTCCCTCTCTGACTCACTCTCACTCACTCTTGTACTCACTCACTCACTCACTCTCACTCTCCTGCTCTGTTTCTCTGTCATTCACTCACTTTTTCACTCTCACACTCATGCTGTTTCACTCTGTCTCACTCCTTCACTCACTGTCTCTCTCCCACTCAGCCACCTTCTCACACTCACTCACCCTATCACTCGTTCAGTCATCCTCTCACTCACTCACTTTCTCACTCACTGAGTCACGTCAGTTTTATCCAGCCTGCCTGCCTGCTTCAATTCCTACCCTTGGAGATGCCTAAAAATGCAGCAGCACGTAAGCCACTCGGCCCCACTGTTCTGCTATAATTGCATGACCGGGCGCAAGAATTTGCGATGCACTCCCATCCAACCTCTGCTGATTGAAGCACTCACACTTCATTTAATATTCTGAATGTGTTTCTCTCTGTACGGATATAACACAGATTGATCCTAAATACAATAAAATGTGCGTGGACTTATGCAAAGCTTCCATTTTGCACGAGTATCAGTATTAAGGTGCTAAGGTGCCCCTTTGACCACTAAAGTGGAAGAAGTGTTGTTATATTTACCAGAGGAGGGGAATTACTAGAATATGGCTCTGAAATACACAGGTCCTGAGTGTGCAGATTCACTTGCTGAAATGACAAATCTAATGGACCATCACAGCAGGGATGCAATTATCCGTTAGCAACTCGTCGACCACCTGAAGAGCTACTTAAGCATTACAAATGGTGAAGGTGTGTTAATCCAACTGTGGGCGGTGCACTCTATGTGGAAATCAACCACATGCTAAATTAAAGAAATCTGAATCATCGATGAGTCCCTATACAAGTGACCTGGGTTATAGAGAAACATAAACTGAGTGTCTATGTGGGAGGATAGCCCCAAAACAGTGGAGGATGGTGCTGTGACTGTGAACTGCCTTTCGAGGCAGTCCATGTGTCTCAGTTAATTGGCAGAATGCATCATATTATTTCAATATTTAAAGAGATAAAATGTAACTGCTGAAAAGTAGCAGATGCAGAGATTGAGGGCATGAATGACATTGCCACAGGAGAAAGAAAACATTGTATCGGTACAATTTGTAGGAATGTAACAAATAAAGTACTCAAGGTAAAAATAGCACACTTGCGCAAACTGCATTATCTATTCTGTCACTGTTCCGCTCAACTTGTGTTCACAGTATAATGACAGTTCACAAAAGTAGAGCTGAGTCTTCCTACAGAATGAAACTTTCAGTCTTTGCTATGAAACAAATAAAATGCTGTATTGGAGCAGTAACAATGAACTTTTCCAATGCCAACATGGGATGACCTTGTCCACTCGGAAAGACTGAAAACCCTTAGGTTAGGTAGTTATTCAGGCTAAAACTAGAAATTCCATTTATTGACAAACAGGATAAGTATATTGAGGTTAAAACACCCAAAGGGCCAAATGTTTTGGTTCCCAGCATTTTGCAGTAATAAGGTGTTTGAATTATTGTTTTCAGTGCGGGAATGTAACAGAGAGGCCATTTACATCAGTCTGGCACCAGGATTCTGGTACTCACCTAAAGTGTTGCCTTTCTGAAAAGCCCAGTTATTGAGTCATGGACAGTGCTCCCTCTGAATTTTCTTTGCATTGAGTGGGCTACAAATGTCTCACTTTGTTGCCCACGAGGCAGCTTATCTTGTTAAAAGGTCCTGACCACTCTCAGGAAGTTGATTTCAATGTGTAGGACATTGCCGAATGGTGAAGTGGTTGCCTGTGCCCCATCAGAGAGGAACATTATTCCGGAGTAAACATATTTACATATATCATAATAATGTCACTGAAACTCGAGTTTCCTGTTTTCACACTTTGTCAGGCACTCAAACGCAGTGGCTATGTCCTAATACTTTAAAGTCATTCCTCCCACTCCCACCTATTGAAGGCCGTGAGAATGTCACATGACTCATCATGTGTAGCTCTCAAGCCATATTGCTAACAGCACATTAATCCAGCTACGCAGTATTTTTAACTGTTCTGAAAACGTCCAGAATCTTTGTGAATGCTTTCTGAAACTTCTAACAGAAACTCTGGTTAAACATCACACCAGTTTTTCCAGATTTCCATTGTACATTCTCCCAAGTCACTGTCACTGAGGAGAGCACCCACTTGCAACAGGGACTTGCAGAGAACCTCTGCTGAAGTCTGCAGGTTTCAGGCATCCCTCAAGGTCTGAAAATAACGCAGCCTGAACCAAACTGCTGGCCGACTGTCACATACAGGATGACCAGCAGGCTGCCAAGGGGACGGGGAAGCTAAACGTTAAATTGTTGACCCCCCAGAAAACATTGAGGAGCTCAAAAGGGACTACTCAGGTTGAAGAACCATGAAGTCCCTCTTTGAGTCTCCAGAGGACTGGTGGGAAACAATGAAAGGGAACATCAAGAGGCTTTTTTTTATCCTCAAAGGTGCTCAGAAGGCAAGAGAGAGATGGGGAAAACTGTCCCAACTGCAGAAAACCACGTAGAACCTACTCTTGCTGCAGACATAAGGGTCAATGTCA
Organism: Rhincodon typus; assembly: GCF_021869965.1. Lineage (NCBI taxonomy): Eukaryota > Metazoa > Chordata > Chondrichthyes > Orectolobiformes > Rhincodontidae > Rhincodon > Rhincodon typus. Next base: position 11,275,489 of record NC_063348.1, read on the forward strand.
AGGAGGATCTTCAGGAGATGAAGAGCCAGCAAGACCTGCTTTTAGCCTCAGAGGCCTCCAAGAAAATCTTCCTGTCCAGGGTCCACCCTATGCAGCAGGATGAGACACGCTTTCTTCTTCCAGAAGTTGCATAGGGAGAGCTCTATGCTCAGCAGCCTGAAGGAAGAAGATGGCTCAGTAACGTCATCTCAGTCTGACATCGTGAGGATCAGCAAATCCTTTTATGCCAGTCTGTATGACACAAAGCCCACAGACGTGCAGCACCCAGTTGTTCTTGTCCTCTATCATGGAGGTCTTAGACAACAGCACGTGGGAGAGGCTGGACCAGATGTTATTTCTGGATGAGCTGACTGAGACCCTCGAGTCCTTAGCAAAGAATAAAACCCTTGGAAGCGACGGCTTACTGGCTGAGTTGTATTCAGCTCTGTGGGACTCGATTGGCCAGGACCTGCTGGAAGTTGATGACAGTACGCTTCTGGCAGGCACCATGAGTGAGTCCATGAGGAAGGGTACCATCACCCTCATCTACAAGCAGGAATTGTCGGCCAATACCTTTGCTGAACACAGACTATAACTGTCTAAGGTCGGCTCCAACCGGATCAGGTCTGCTCTGAGATCAGTGATTCACCCTGACCAAGCCTGTGCTGTACTGGGCAGGACAATCTCTGAGAGGTTCACATTCCTCAGGGATATGATTGCCTACGTGCAGGACAGGGGGATGGAAACCTGCCTCACTAGCCTGGACCAGGAGAATGCCTTCGCCAGGATATTGCAGACATACATGTGGGACAAGCTGTCCAAAATGGGCAATTGGATCTGACTGCTCTACACCACCATTGTTAGGGCAGTCTCAATCAACGGAGTCAGAAAGCTTCCCAATCAGATCCGGAGTCAGGCAGGGCTGCCCACTCTCTCCTGCCTTGTTTATGTGTTGTACAGAGTGTTTTACTGAGCCTATCAGGAAGGATGTGAGCCTGAGAGGGGTGACTACTCCAGGCAGCAGAGGCCTGCAGGTCAAGTCTCCCTGTACATGGACAATGTTGTTGTTTTCTGCTCGGATCCACTGTCAGCGCGCAAACTAATGAGCATCTGCGACCAGTTCAAACTGCCCGTGGGAACCAAGGTAAATCAAGGCAAGAGCATGGCCATGTTCCTTGGGATCTGGACCGACTGATCCTTTATCCCCTTCACCATCAGGACAGATTACCTGAAGGTGCTGGGAATATGGTTCCGAGGGGCCGGGGCTTCTCCAAAATCTTCGGAGGAGTGAAGCAGAAACTTGTTCTTTGGGAGCACCGGTCCCTCTCCATCGTGGATAAAAACCTGGTTATCAGGTGTGAGGCATTCTCTCTGTTGTACATGGCACAGGTCTGGCCCTTTCCCCAAAACCGTGCTGTTTTAGTCACCCAAGCTATCTTCCACTTCATCTGGGCATCTAAGATGGACCATGTCTGCAGGGACTCCATGCACAAAACTCTGGATAAGCGGGGGGGGGAGAACGTACCCAATGTCGCCCTCACCCTGATGGCCACCTTTGTATGCGGCTGCATCAAGCTGTGTGTAGACCCTCAGTACGCAAACACCATGTATCGCTGCATACTGGGGTTCTACCTGTCCCACAGTGTTACGAAGGATGGGACTGGCCTCACTGCCGCAGAACGCTCCATGTAGTTGCACTGTTCTGTATCACGTGTCCTTCATGGATAAATTTGAAAAGATAAAACCCTTTGACCACAAGTCCATCAGGAAGTGGTCGGTGCATGGCATCCTCAAGACCCTGAGGGAAAAGTAGAGGGAGGATCCTGTCGGATTGTTCCCTGAATAGACTGTTCAAAGCTATTTAGCAGAATGCCTCATCACCAGAACTTTCCAACAAGCACCAAGACATTGCTTGGCACTTTTGAGGTCCTTTTTGTATGCCCCATCAGTCTGTGCCACCACATGCTGCCCTCGAAGTGTCTGCAGGTGGGTGTACAGACTATCACACATCTTCTTCTGGAATGTGCTTCTGCAAAGGAAGTCTGGAGGAAGATGTGATAGCTTTTGTTGAGGTTCGTCCCAAGCAGCTCTGTGACGTGGGACTCTGTGCTCTACAGTCTGTTCCCCGGTTCACACACTGTGACAAACATCAACTGCACCTGAAGCACCATCACCTCAGTGAATGACACGCTTTGGTCTGCCCAAAACTTGTTGGTCTTCCAGAGCAAAGAGTTGACCCCGATCGAGTGTTGCAGACTGGCACATTCCAAGGCCCAGGGCTAAGTGCTGAGGGACACACTAAAGCTTGGGGCAGATGCTGCCAAGGCACAGTGGGGAAATACCACTGTCTCAGGTCTTTCTGCCAAAGTATAACGAGTGTCTGTTCAGTTCTCGGACCCTCTCGGTGCCTCAAATGTGCGTAAGCAGTGTTCTGAATGAATAAGAGACGCCTTTGGATTTTGCAACTGCAGGGAATGTCAAATTGCAATGTTTGTTTTTCTTGATCGGCAAAGATTGTACAGAACTGCTACAGTACCTGAATAACGATAAAGATATTTTTATGCATGTAGTATAACTTTGCAATTACAAAATGCAATTTCACTCCGTTGTAAACAATGACTTATCACTGCAAGCATTGTTCACAAACTCACAAACCCACTGCAAAGTAACCAAGCATTTTGGTGGCCTAATTGTTGAATTGAAAATTGTTTTGACAGCTCAATCTAACCAGCTAGTCTTCGAACTTGGTTGCACAGTTTATAAATCCTTCCTGAAATCTAATTAGGTTACGTAGCTGCCAACTGTTTGTCCTTTTGATTTCCCAGTATGATATTTGCTGAAGGAAATTTAAACAGAAGGGCATTTTAAACATGTCACAACATCAAAGGCTTATCTTGAAATTTGCTGGGCTAAGCTAGCAAAATCCAGACATCTGCAGCTACAATGGTCCAACCAGGGGAAAGACTAATATTTGAACATGAGCCGAGCTGGGATTATTAATTATTTAAAGACCTGTAAACCACAAAGACGCAAGTTATTTATTTCTCCCAGAGAAACTGTGATGTCTTTTTGTAACTGGAGGGAAGAGGACCCTGATTAACATGGACAACATAAATCCGCAGTTGTCAGGAAAAAGCCCTCAAGCCTCTTTGAATTGATTTCTTCAATAAGCGTCGGAACATTTCACTTCATTTTGTAATCCATCAGTACTCTGATGGTGATTTATTATGTGTCGTAAGGTGGTGGTGTGGAATCCAGGAGGCTTTTCCGATGAGAAGGGAAATCAGTCACTCAGCCATCTTCTCCTGGTGTCCCTCACTGGGTTTTCTCTGTCCTCTGGCTCTCCAACACCATGAGCTATCTGGGGCAAAGAGTCAGAGGGCATGAGCAACCAGTGCAAATTTACCAACCATTGGCAGGAGTTAAATGCAAAGACACCATGATATTGCCACCATCCTGACCTATGAACATCAACCAAACTGCCTTTAGGCTCCTCATTCTGACAAAGCCAATGAAATTAGTAATTTGAGTTAATGTTTCGGGCCTGGTGACCCTTCCTCAGAGGCATCATTGGACCCGTAACGTTAACTCTGATTTCTCTTCACAGATGCTGCCAGACCTGCTGAGCTTTTCCAGCAACTTCTGTTTTTGTTCCTGATTTACAGCATCCGCAGTTCTTTTGGTTGAAATTAGTAATTTACCACCTTTGGCAAAATTCACCTGAGATTTAAAGAGCAGGTTGCCTAGAAGTGACATCGGGCCCCTGTGTGGACATAGCCGTGAGTTATTATCTGCACAGGGGGAAATGGTACAGCAACTGCTCTGCCTAGGACCATAAGAAGCTACAGAGAGTGCGAACACAGCCTAGTCCATCACACAAGCCAATCTTCCATCCACTGAGTCCATCTACACTTCTTACTGCCTTGGGAAAGCCGCCAACATCATCAAAGACCCCTACCACCTTGGTTATAATCTCTTCCAACCACTTGCGTTGGGCAGAAGATACAAAAGCTTAAATACATGTACCAACAGATTCAGGAGCAGCTTCTTCCCTGCTGTTATTAGACATCTGTATGGACCTCTCAAATTTTAAATTTAATGTTGATCTCACTCCCTGTACACCTTCTCTGCAGCCGTAACATTGTATTCTTCGCTGTGTTCTGTTACCCTAATGCACTGTGTATGGTATGATCGGCCTGTACTGCACGCAAAACAAAACTTTACACTGTACCTAGGTACATGTGTCAATAATAAATCAATTTTTTTTAAAAAATGGATTGTTCATAATGTGTTATAAATGGGAGGTGCACAGTTTCCCCCATACTTGATAAGTATTAATGACAACCAACTTCCATTGACAGCAGATGATGTCCCTGCTGTAGCTCCGAGTTGTGCATTGTTTGCAGCAGTCTTGAGTGAGGTATTCTGGCAACCAATCTCATGCGTCTCATTGAGGCAATGTGGGACCTGGAACAGAGGATTCACAATGTCAGACGTCCAGCTCCTATGGAGGACAGGACTGCTTGTAGAGTCAGGAGGCTGTATGTTAGAGGTCAGACATCTCTTTGCGAACCCCTTAGCACTTTTGCTTCACCTTGAGGCTGCCGGCTAGACCCAGGGACTCTACTGCTTCAGATTGCTGTAGGTGGCAAAATAATACTTGATCCTCACAATGCCGTACCCGTTTGCTGCCACTTCTGAACATTTCCCCACTCTGCCTCCATTTCCCAATTTCAGCCCTGGCCAGTTCTCGATCTGAGCCAGCTTCCATTCCTGATATGCAGGTCTCGGCCACCCTCGCCTGTCTCCAGAACTCATCCCATCCGATTGCTCTCTCTTGACCTTTTCTCCCAACCTTCAATGCAAATTCCACCAACCTCCTCTGCCATATGAACCCTACCCCAGCACATGACCCACCTGCGCTGCCACCCTGTTTCTGACCACCCTCATGCCAATACCTTCTCCCCTCCCCTCCAAACCTCCAGTCCATGCCCTCTTCCTCAGCCTCTGATCTAAGCTCTCCTCCCGATGGCCCCTCTGCTGATGCTGAGATATCTCCCACTCCTGGCCTTATTTCCCAATTCCTGATTCAAACCCTCCATTCACAATCCCCATTGGTGTCTTAGTCCATTCACTGTGGAGGCAGATGCCTCATATTGAACCGAAATGGCCATTCCACAACCAACTGGTGTCAAAATGTTCTGAACAACAAGACAGGGGGAATGGCAAGAGAAACAGAGAAGCTGCATGCTCAAACCAACAGCCCACCAATATCCTAAGTAGCTGCCAACCGATATATTTAATGTTGAAGAGACTATAAAGCTAAGATAAGGCTTTACAAGCAACATACAGCCAGTATTGACATTGGACTTCCTCACTGAATCATCCTCAGCATGAGGGATGTCTGTATAAGACTTTTGGTTTCCCTTTCATGATTGCTAACAATCTCTTTTCATTCTCTCTGTTTGCCTGTCTTACTATGTTTCTCCCTTCCCTTTCAAACTTGCTTTACTCAGCCTTATTCTCACTTGTATGAGCAATTCGATATCTGACATAGAATCTCTACAGTGTGGAAGCAGGCCATTTAGCCCATCAAGGAATTCAGCCCTACCCTATGTTTCCCATGGCTAACCCATCTAGCCTGCACATCCCTGGATACTGTAGGCAATTTAGCATGGCCAATCCATCTACCCTACATATCTTTGGACTGTGGGAGGAAAGAGAATGTGCAAACTCCACACAGAAGAGTTTGGAATTGAACCCAGGTGAGAAAGCACTGCTAACTAACTCCCTCTGCTGGATATATCTCAAGCAGAAGTCGGTGGTCTCTTTATTAACTAGGATTTCAAAGGGAATTCAGGAGGAGGCAGGAAATCGGAAATGAGGTCACAATCACATTAGTCATGAAATGGCCAAGCACACTCGAAGGGGCTGAATGGCCTACTCCTCTCCCAATGTATAAGTTCATTTGCAAGATAGGCATTGTGAGTAGGTGTGGAGGTGTAGTATATGGATATTCAAGCTGAGACCAACATGTCAGGGAGTGGTGCTGAGTGATGAGGGGTGTGCTTGACATTGAGCAGTGCAAGAGGTTATTAATGTGGGAGACAGACACGTCTTCGATCATAAGCCTTCCTGTGACACTGCTGTTACATCCTCAGGTCTGCACTCTGGGAGTTGCTCGTCTCGGCCCCTTTTGTCCCATTCCCTCCAGAGGCTGGTTCATAAGGGTCTCCCTACCCCTGTGCCTTCATAATACCTCTCCTCCTGCTCAGCTGCAACAGCAAAAACTTTCAAAATCTCTTCCTCAGTATGGAGATGCCCCCCTCCCGCCCCCTGCCCTATTGTATAGTTGGCAAGAGATTCTAAAGCAGCAATCTTCTGTTCCATCTTCCAGGATAACCAGTTTTTAGGAAGAACAGGCTCCTTTTTTTTGCTGCTTGGTCTACAAAGTGAAGTCTCTGACATAACTCCACAGAGGCCGGTATCCCGTCACCCTTTATTTACACGTGGAGATTTCTTGACACTGCTCCAGTTCCCTCAGAGCCAGCTCTCAGAGGGAACAGAATGTCTGACACTCCTGTTCTTATCTATCAGCCAGGGCTCCCTGATTGGGACCAGATTAACAGCCCCAATCAGGGAGCTCATATTCTATGAGGTCCACCTGGCTGACCTCCTTACAATCACTACAGTCTCTCGCTGTTTGCTGAGTTTGCCAATAGACTGAAGGCCAAATATAGGCACAGGAGCTGCACCAAGAGTGGCCAAGGGTGAGGCAGAGGGGTATACATCACTGACAGGGCCTGAAGAGCTATTGGAAGGAATCAAATGAAGCAGCAGAGAGACAGAGAGAGGGAGATGAAGCTGGCAAAAGCGGTAGATTGGATGCAGTAGGAATTTGCATATGAGCAGCTGGTGCTGTTGCTGGTTGATCACAGTGCACTGTTATTTCTTTCTCTAAGAAGCCATGTTTAATTGGTGAAACTGAGGCCAGGGCACTTGGTTCTAAATTCAGACATTAGATGTACAGTGAATTGTGTGATAGCCATGGCAAAGAAACATGATGCGCTCATTAAGATTAATCTGGTTGCTCTTGTTCTGTATGACGCAGCAATTAGTGGCCCTGAAAACAGATTAGGAGGAATAAATTTCACCATGAGAGGCATTGCATTCACAACGTGCCCCAACTGCTAACAATGGAAGCAGCCTGACTTCCAGCAAAGCACAAACAAGTGTCCTTAGAGTGCAGTAACTGAGGGTAAAGTGTTTAGAATACAATTAACAGTAGAAAAAAACCAAGTAATCTGGGATTACACATGGAAGAGACTGAATTCAGGTTATTGCAGAATCCACGAGGGATTCAAGGGTTCTCAGCCTTTGTTAGAAATGCTGTAAGCTGACACACAACACACAGTTTGTACGCTGTAATCAACAAATGGAAGAAATCAACTAATTCCCAAAGTTCTGTGTGCGAGTTCTAATTTTAAACAGGGTGCATGCTGTGTGTGACTGGGATGTTGGAGGGAGTGCTCTGTGAGTGAGGGACATTGGAGGGAGTGCTCTGTGAGTGAGGGATGTTGGAGGGAGTGCTCTGTGAGTGACGGATGTTGGAGGGAGTGAGCTGTGAGTGAGGGGCATTGGAGGGAGTGCTCCATGAGTGAGATTTGTTGGAGGGAGTGCTCTGTGAGTGAGGGATGTTGGAGGGAGTGAGCTGTGAGTGAGGGGCATTGGAGGGAGTGCTCCATGAGTGAGGGATGTTGGAGGGAG
>NC_063348.1:11298234-11307739 GCF_021869965.1 Rhincodon typus
CATCTGCAGTTCCTACTATCTCTGAAACATTTTCTAATTTTCATTTTAAGTCACATTTGGTTCTCTGGCTGTCCTCTCTGCCTGCAGTATGGGAGCTTTAAATCTAACGCTGTGTGTGTGGATCTGTGTGAGTGTGAATATCTTTGTGTGCATATGTGTGCATGAGTGGTTGCATCTGTGTGCGTGCGTGTGTGTGTGTATGTGTGTGTGTTCTGTGCCTGTGAGTGTGTCTTTTTGTGTGTGAGTGTGTATGTCTGTCTCCCCCACTTTCCCTCTCTCTATGAGTCGAAGAGCCACTCTTTGAGACTATGTCAATTCTTCAAGATAATCCTAGATCACAAGCATCAGATGACTATTCCATACTGACCACAGGATGTAAGTGCATAAGAAGGCCATTCAGCCAATTGAGTCTGCTCTGCCATTCACTGAGATCATGGTTGATCTGATAGTCCTCAACTCCACTTTCCTGCCTAGTCCCCATAGTCCCTTACTGATTACATATCTATCTCAGCCCTGAATACACTTAACAACGCAGCCTTAACAATCCTCTGCAGTGCAGAATTCGACAGATTTACTCCCCTCTGAGAGAAGAAACTCCTCTGTGTGACCTAATGTGTGACCCTTTATTCTGAGCTTACGTCCTCTGGTCTCCCACAAGGAGAAACAACCTTTCCACATCGACCTTGTCAAGCCCCCTGAGGATCTTGCCTGTTTGAATAAGGTCGCCTCTCATTTCTCTAAATCCCAATGAGTACAGATGCAGTCTCAACCTCTCCTTGTAATACAGTCCTCCATAACCAGGATCAATCTAGTGAACCTTCTCTGGACTGCCTCCAATGCCAATATGCCCTTCGTGGTTAAGGGGCTCAAAACTGGTCACAGTATTCCAGCTCAGGGACGGTAAGAACTGCCGATGCAGGAGTCAGGGACAACACAGTATAGAGCTGGAGGAACACAGCAGGCCAGGCAGCATCTGAGGAGCAGGAAAGTTGATGTTTCAGGTCGGGACCCTTCTTCTTCAGAAAAGATTCCTGACCTGAGACGTCAACTTTCCTGCTCCTCTGATGCTGCCTGGCCTGCTGTGTTCCTCCAGCTCCACACTGTGTTATCACAGTATTCCAGCTGTTGTCTGACTATTGCCTTGTATAGTTTTAGCAAAACCTCCCTATTTTTATTCTGCATTCTGTTTGAAATAAAGGCCAACATTCTATTTGTCTTTACCCAATGGTGTATCCCAGCTCTCCTCCAAATAACCACAGTGAGTGACTGGAGGAGATATCACTGTTGATCGGCTGGATCTCTGGCTAATCTTCTACTGAGTAACCTTTGAAGCTGAATCTGTGGCACCTTTGCCGCTACCTTAACTGATACTAATGACTCAACACAACTTAAGAGACCGAAGGCCGGAACCTTCCGAGTATTATATCTTGGCTATTCACTGAGCTAATCCGTAGAGCATTGAAGAGAAGAGAGGGAGCAGGGTCGACACTCCTTGGAGTCCGTCCTGATGTGCTCTAAACATCGATAATTAAATGCAATCTTTGTTTTCCATCTTTCACCCCACTTCCCCTAGTGTCATTTAAGGCAGCGCCCTCTCTTATCGAGTTTTCAGGTCCCAGGTCAAATGAGTTGCAACTTATTTATGGAAGCAAAGATTGTGCAGGCCATTTGGCCCATACTGGTGTTTACACTCCCCAAAAGCCTGCTTCATCCCACCCCATTGACACTTTCCTTTCTTTGTCATGTAGTTATCCAGTTTCTTCTTAGATGCATCAAATTTTTCAACGTTTGCCTGCCAAGTCACACACTCAGGTCACTCCTTAACTAAAGAGGATCCCGGAAGAGTTGAGTGTATTGGTGACAATCATATTGAAGAGCCCCCAGGTTTTGGGCAATGTGGTGACTGGGAAGATTTTCCCGATTAAATCTATTCTCAATTCCATAATCGTCTCTTGGTCTTGTCTTTTCTAGGGACTGTTCCCCGAAGACTGGAAGTCATGCTGACCCTCAGGCCTGTTAGCAACCCATTCCCCACCCCCCCCGCCACCCAACTCGCCAACCCCCACCCCCCATTCCAGGGAGAAGGTTAGAAGGCCTCCAATGAGTAACTGTTGTTGTTTCAATCAGAGATCCTGTCAGGGTAAAGGGGGAGATGGGGGCTAAGTGTGGAAGTCCAAGCATGGATGGAATAAAGCCACAGGACCCTGGAAAGCAACATTTGGAAGATCTGCTGATATGGCTGGTCAGTACCCATCCCATCCATTGTTTCAAACTGCTCAAGCGGTGGGTTAGTCATCAGGAAACAAAGCACGGCAGCTCCACACAATCAGTTGAATGCAACAGGAAGCATTTTATTTCTAAATAGCTGCTATAACATGTTAGCTGGATATTGTTCCCACACTCTCCATCATGAAAGTTGGTTTGTGGTAGACGTATTAAAAGATGCTTCTACACACTGAAGAAAACAGTGACAACCCTGTACACACAACAATGCCCAGTTTATCCCCATACAAAATCAAAATTACCTTTATTTAGTGATAAGAACCACAGCGTGTTTAACCGGGATGCTTCCGTGGTATTGCACAGTGTGATTTTTAAACTTTGATTCAGGTAGTTCACTCTTATTTGCACGGCTTCCATTCTTGTGTCAAGGGTCCCCTCATTTGTGCAAATATAGATCACATCGTACAGATGCCAAAACCCAACCATCAATTATGTGAATAGCGTGGAACACTTTGAAAATAGTGAGGAACTCGAGTATTAGCAATGAGGAGCAGGCTGAGAATAGTGAGGAGTGCAGTGAGAATAGCGAGAAACTCATTGTTAACAGGGAGAAACAAACCAAAGATTGCAGGATCGGTGGCAAACAGTGAAAATGGTCAGGGGCACATTGAGAATTCCCAAGTAAGGGAAGTGAGATTCATGAGGAATGCAGTGCTAACCGCAGAAGCCACAAAGGGAGAACCGGAAAAGGACACAGTGAAGATATTGAAGAGTGTAATGGGATGAGCAAGTAATGCGGTGGGAGTAATGAAAATAGTGAAGGACACGGGGCAGGGGCAGATCAGTGCAGACTGTGGTAGGAACAGCAACACAGAGAATCTAATGCACACATTCATACACAGGCATACTTACACACACAGACATACACATATACATCCATACATAGACATTCTGATACAGATTCCCATGCACACGCAAAAAAAAACATCGAACACTTAGGCTTGCAAAATAAAAGGATCTCTACCGAAGGGTTAATTAAAGGCCAGTCCAGTTACAAAGATTTGGCTGCGATGACAGCTGTCGATGCCCATCTCTCATGATGTGCTTTCTCCTGAACTAATTTCCTGTGGTCAGTTTTATTGGACCCGATCACCTCCACGTGGGCATTGCTCAGGTATTTGGATGTCTCCTGCGACCAGCTGATGTAATCATTTGATCTGTCGTGCGACCTCTTCTGTTCTTTTGTGTCTCTGGATGACAGCTCCCACTTCTCTGAGTTCTCCACCGGGAAGAAAGCAGAATAGTGATCCTCCAGGGATGACCCCTCGTCATAAAACAGCAGGCTCCTGGACCGAACTGTGCAAAGTAAACACAGGGAAGTGGTCAGGACTTCCACAGGTTAGGACAGAGGAAAATCGCTCCTGCTAGTGCAGGAAGCCCGGACAGACCTGCATGAGAACAGAAATCACAGAAGGAAGGGGAGGAAGTGGAAGCCAGTCAGTATAGCTCTGCCACTGAGTTACACCAATGCTGCTCCAATTGCAGCCTAACTTGGCTTTCTTGTCTGTGCCCATAATCCTGGATCCCATTGCCAATCAAAAACCTGCTTAACTCTGCCTTGATTGTGTTCTGATGACCCAGCCCCAATTGCTCTCCGTTGAAGAGAGTTCCAGAGATTGGCATCTCTCACCGAGATTCCTCCTCGGTTCTCTTCAGACGTTGTCAATTCCCAACTGGAACATTGTTTTCAAAATGTCCAGTTATCGCATCCTCCTTAACGGTGAGAGTATTTCCTGTTATACTGATGGCAGGTGAGCCGGTCCACAGCTCCGTCCTTCCTTTCTTAAATGTTGGTGTGACAAGTGCAACCTTCCAATCCACAGGAACCATTTTACGGAATTTCGGAAAACAATCGCTAATGCATCAACTGTTTCTACAGCCAACTCCTTCAACACTCTGGGATATAAATAATCCGATCCTAGGTACTTCTCAACTTCAGGTCCCAGTAACATTTTTACTAATAGAAACTTAATAAACAATTCAGGGATGATCTAATTGAGTTTTTTTTATTCACTCATGACTCATCGGCATTGCTGGCTGGGCCAGTGTTTATTGCCTGTCCCTAGTTGCCCTTCAGAAGGTGGTGGTGAGCTGCCTTCTTGGACCACCGCAATTCATTTGCTACAGGTTGACCCACAATGCCCTTAGGGAGGGAATTCCAGGATTTTGACCCAGCGACAATGAAGGAATGGCGATATATTTCCAAGTCAGGATGGTGAGTGGCTTGGAGGGGAATTTGTAGGTGGTGGTGTTCCCATGTATCTGCTGCCCTTGTCCTTCTAGACGGAAGTGGTCATGGGTTTGGAAGGTGCTGTGTGAGGATCTTTGGTGAATTTTTTTTCTTTATTCATTCACAGGATGAGGGCATCAGTGACAAAGCCTGCATTACTGCCCATCCCTAATTGCCCAGAGAGCAGTTAAGAGTCAACCACATTGCTGTGATATATTTCTGCAGTACATTTTGTAGATGGCGCATACTGCTGCTACTGAGCGTTAGTGATAAAGGGAGTGCATGTTTGTGAATGTGGTGCCAATCAAGTGGGCTGCTTTGTCCAGGATGGTGTCAAGCTTCTTGAGTGTTGTTGGGGCTGCACCCATCCAGGCAAGTGGGAAGTATTCCATCACACTCCTGACTTGTGCCTTGTAGATGGTGGACAGACTTTGGGGAATCAGGAGGTGAGTTACTCGTCACAGTATTCCTAGCCTCTGACCTGTTCTTGTAGCCATTATATGGTGAGTCCAATTGAGTTCTGGTCAACAGTAATACCTGGATATTGATAGTAGGGGATTCAGTGATGGTAACACCATTGAATGTTAAGGGGCAGTGGTTCGATTGTCTCTTATTGAAGGTGGTCATAGCCTGCCATTTGTGTGGCATGATTATTACTTGCCCCTTGTCAGTCCAAGCCTGGATATTGTCCAGATCTTGTTGCATTTGGACATTGACTGCTTCAGTATCTGAGGAGTTGTGAATGGTGCTAAGCATTGTCTAATCATCAGTGAACATCCCCACTTCTGACCTTATGATGGAGGGAAAGTCATTGATGAAGCAGCTTAAGGTGGTTGGGCCTAGGACACTACCCTGAGGAACTCCTGCAGAGATGTCCTGGAGCTGAGATGATTGACCGCTCACAACCACTTCCTATGTGTCAGGTATGACTCCAACCAGCAGAGAGTTTTCCCCCGGATACCTATTGATTTCAGTTTTGCGAGGGCTCCTTGATACCACGCTTGGTCGAATGCAGCCTTGATGTCAAGGGCTGTCATTCTCACCTCACCTCTGGAATTCAGCTCTTTTGTCCATGTTTGAACGAAGGCTGTAATGAGGTCAGGAGCTGAGTGGCCCTGGCGGAACCCAAACTGGGCGTCACTGAGCAGGTTATTGCTGAGCAGATGCTGCTTGATAGCGCTGTTACTGACACCTTCCATCACTTTACTGATGATCGAGAGGAGACTGATGGGGCAGGAATTGGCTGGGTTGGATTTGTCCTGCTTTTTTGTGCGCAGGACATATCTGGAAAATTTTCCACATTGCCGGGTAGATGCCAGTGTTTTATCTGGTAGGAATATGCTTCCTATATGACAACAAGGAGTAAACCTCAGCTGGCACTTTGGAGTGTAGGAGGACCCTCAAGCTTATTCTGTCATCTACATGTTAACACCATGAATCATCATTGTATCTGTAATTCTTTGTTGATAAGATCATTAAGGGATTTAAAATCCAGGTAATTGGAGTAAAGTGACAGACCTCCTGAGGTCCTGAAAGGTTCGATATAATTGCCTTGTCCTTTTTTTGTTGCTGTAGTCAATTTGATTGCTGTTCGACAATTATTACTGAGATGTGCTGCTTCCTGAGCAAGGCAGGGAGCTGATGAACAGGGGTTAGGCAGGCCTATTCCAGAAATGGCTGCACAGAAAGCCCTATCATGCATTCCGTTACCTATTCCAATTCATCCTCACCTAATCCCACGGTGGGTCAAATGGAGGGATCAAGCCCAGAGGAGGTGTGAAACCCTTTTACGCAAGAGGAGAACCGATTCTGCTAAACCACAAAAATCCTTGAGATAAATCCACGGGGAGGGAGGGAGGGGGTCAATGTGGATCTACTCTTCACACAGAGAATGCTAAGAGAATAGTTGATCACTGTATTCAAAATCACAAAAGATTTTGACCAAACAAAATCGGGGAAAACAGTTTCCAGTGGCTCATTTGCCAGAGGACTTAGATTTAAGGCAATTCGTGATGGTCTGGAATGTGCTGCCTGAGAGAGTGGTGGAGGCAGATACAACCACGACGTTCAGTGGAGAACTGGATAAATACTGGGAAAGGGGGAAAACATGGCCAAGCTCCAGGGGAGTGGGACTAATCAGATAGCCCAGCCAAGGGAGCATTGGCAAGGGGTGGGGCTGAATGGCCTCCAACAGTGCTATCAGGCAGGAACGCACCTCTGACATCCCCGCCTCTGTAGCTTTAAAGCAAGTGTGATCACCCTGATTATGACTCCACAGCTCCTGGAGTGTGGCCCCCAGTCATAGGGACAGAAACAAGGGCAGTCAACCAGCCCAATCCCACCTTCCTGATGGGAGCAGGAATGGCAGCAAAATCCACCCTGCCGAAGGCAAAACACTGCGCAGATCTGAAACAAACTCAGAAATTGCTGGAGAGAAAATCAGCAGGTCTGGCAGCACCCTGTGGAGAGAAAGCAGAGCTAACGTTTTGGTTCCAGTGACCCTTCTTCAGAATTCCAGACTTCAGTGGTCTCTAGGAACCCTGTCTGACTGGAAATGTTAACGATCTCTGTTTGTCCCTTGGTAGATATTGCCTGGTCTGCTGATTGTTTCTAGACTTGGCTGTCCTTATAGACACTTATTTTGTAAAGGCAACAGGCTTTGTACCATTACCAGGGCGATGTCACTAACACCCAATGTGCCTCTTTTACTGCTTTGGATTCTTTCTTCTACAGTTAGGGGCATGAGGGGAGGGGGAAATGGGGAGGGAGGGGGTGTGTAAAGTAGCTGAACACTGTTTGTTGTTGGCCAAGCTGGCAAAAGTATCTGAGCTGGAGGGCATTTTTTGAAATCCTTACAGCTTGTGGATTTCCAACTGGGCAGCGTGTTCCAGTGGCTGGACCTGAGCCCAGACTGTGACTGGACTCATGTTACTGAGTCTCCTGAAGGCACAGGAATCTTCAAGCTCCTGGGCCCAGAAACTGCTGAATGTCTGGGACCAGGAGCTACAAGGTGATTGGAATTCCTCTCTCTGCATCTAAACAAGAGGCTTCAGCTTGTTAATAATTGGAGCAGTAACCCTTGCTCTAAAGCTACAGGGGAAGGGATGTCAGAACCATGTTCCGAATCACAGAACTGTTACGGTGCAGAACGAGGTCATTCAGCCCATCATATCTACAGTGGCTGTTCCAACATTAACCTAATGCCAATCTCCTGCTTTTACACTGCTTTCTGGTACATAATTTTGATCTTGCTATTACAAGGATCAGTGCTTGGGCGCCAGTTCACAATCTGCTCAATGGATGTGGACATGGGGACCACATGAAATGTTTCTAAGTCTGAGGATGATATAAAACCAGGCAGGGACGTGTGTTGTCGGGAGGACACAAAGAGGCTTCAAAAGAGGCAAGAGTGAGTGGGCATGAGCAGGGCAGTTGGAATATAATGCAGATAGGTGTGAGGTTACCTACTTTGGGGGGTGCAGAGCATTCTGTGAATGGAAAGAGAATGGAATGTTTTAATGAAGGTGCCTTGCTCATAAGTTACTGAAAGCTGGCATTTAGAAACAATTCAAAAAGTTGCAGGTAGAGGGGAAACAGTGTTTACCAGGCAGCATTATTGTAGAGAGCTGTTCCATTGGATTTAGGCAGCATTTAATCTGGCATGAATCCAAACGGAGTCTAATTCCAGGATGAGAGCGGGTTGTTCCAGTCTATGTTAGATGTAATTTTGTTCTTGCGGTGAGAGCTTAGAATGGTTAAGGCTGAGTCAAATACCCACGTTCAGCATCGATCCCCATTTTCATTGAATTGAATGAGAAATAAAATTGTGGGGCAGAGGGATAACAGATGACTGTATGGGTGATGCCTGCTTGACACTAATGCACAATGACATAATTACCTTCCCAGGGCATATGCCCCTGGTTTTGAGAATGCGATGCCAATATTTCACCAGTGCCAGTCTCAGTGACTGAATGAAGGGTCCTAGCATTCTGTCAGACTGGAGATACAGGACATAAATTTGCCAACTGGGGCACAACAAGTGCAGATTCACAAATCAAAGACTACAGCAAACAGCCTCACAGAGCAATACTTACTCTGGCTAGTGGTGTAGACATCAGATGCAGACAGTGGAGCTGTTTTGACTGTCTGGGAGCCAGTGGAGAATTCTGGGAGACAGGGCATGAAGGAGCCCAAGACTAGCACAAAACAGACCACCACAACCTGTCAAAGCAAACATAATGTCCGGTAAAGAGATACTCACAAAAAAAGTTTCTGTTTCAAATGCAACAAGCACTGTGATTAGTGGTACAGTCAGTCCGCATTGAGTGTATTTTATCCGGAACAGGAAAACACTACGATTACTGGTACAGTCAGTCCACATTGAGTGTATTATATCAGGAGTACAGTCGGTCAGCACTGAGTGTATTTTATTGGATACAGGAAACACTACGATTACTGGTACAGTCAATCAACATTGAGTGTATTATATCAGGAGTACAGTCGGACAGCAGTGAGTGTATTTCATTCGGTACAGGAAACACTATGATTACTGGTACAGTTGGTCAGCATTGAGTGTATTTTATTGGGTACAGGAAACACTACAATTACTGGTACAGTCGGTCAGCATTGAGTGTATTATATCAGGAGTACAGTCTGTCAGCAGTGAGTGTATTTTATTCGGTACAGGAAACACTACGATTACTGGTGCAGTCAGTTGGCAGTGAGTGTATTTTACTGGGTACAGGAAACACTACGATTACTGGTACAGTCGGTCAGCATTGAGTGTATTTTATCAGGAACAGGAAAACACCATGAATACTGGTACAGTCGGTCAGCACCGAGTGTATTTTATTAGGCACAGGAAACACTACGATTACTGGTACAGTCAGTCAGCATTGAGTGTATATTATCAGAAACAGGAAAACACCACAATTACTGGTACAGTCGGTCAGCACTGAGTGTATTTTATTAGGTACAGGAAACACTACGATT
>NC_063348.1:11307749-11321283 GCF_021869965.1 Rhincodon typus
GTATTTTATTAGGTACAGGAAACACTACGATTACTGGTACAGTCGGTCAGCACTGAGTGTATTTTATTAGGTACAGGAAACACTAGGATTACTGGTACAGTTGGTTGGCACTGAGTGTATTTTATTAGGTACAGGAAACCACCACCATTACTGGTACAGTCAGTCAGCACTGAGTGTATTTTATCAGGTACAGGAAACACCACGATTACTGGTACAGTCGGTCAGCAGTGAGTGTATTTTATTAGGTACAGGAAACACTACGATTACTGGTACAGTCGGTCAGCAGTGAGTGTATTTTATTAGGTACAGGAAACACTACGATTACTGGTACAGTCGGTCAGCAGTGAGTGTATTTTATTGGGTACAGGAAACACTACGATTACTGGTACAGTCAGTCGGCATTGAGTGTATTTTATCAGGAACAGGAAAACACCACGATTACTGGTACAGTCAGTTGGCACTGAGTGTATTTTACAGCCCCTGGGCTATCGAGGTTGCTGTTTGGTCCTGGATCTTACCATCAGGCAGGTTCCTGTTTGTGTTGATGCCACCCGACAGGGGCGAGGTACCTTCCCAGCCACCAACGCCTGCAGTTTCTGCAGCTGCTGTAACAGGGTCCTGAAAGAACAAAAGGTGAGGTTCATTATCATAGCGTTTTACCATCCTCACAGCCAGGGGCAAGGGGTGGCAAATGTGGGACAGGAGTTTGTCAACAGTCTAGTAATCCTGTAGTCTTAGCTCATATTCTGAGGGTATGAGTTCAAATCCCACCAGAGCAAATTAGTTTTGATGTATTTAATAAACATCAAATTGAAATCTTAACAGAGTAACTGTAGAAGTACTTTGGTTCATAAAATCCCATCTAGTTCATCAATTTTTTATTAGGGAAAGAAACTTGTTGTCATTCCCTGGTGCAGCCTATGTGTGATTCCAATCATAGATCATAGAATCATAGAATCCCTACAGTGTGGAAAGCAGGCCCTTCGGCCCAACAAGTCCACACTGACACTCAGCGCATCCCACCCAGACCCATCCCCCTAATCTACACATCCCTGAACACTACGGGCAATTTAGCATGGCCAATCCAACTAGCCTGCACATCTTTGGATGTGATCTCCCAGATGTGAGTTGACTTTTTAACTGCCCTCTGAATTGAACCCAGGGGCAATTTGGGATGGGCAATAAATACTGCTTTTGCCAGGAACATCCACACCCGTGAAAGAATAAATCTAACTCAGAGTTTTCTCACATCTCATCTGTTTTAATCTGTCTCCCTGTGTTCTCCTGTGTAACAGGGGTGACACTGGAAGTCAAATGGGACCCAGAGGTTATTCGTTAGTCTTGGCAGCCCCGCGGCCAAAATAAAATGGAGAGATTTTCTAATCACGAGTAATTTTTTAAAAAATTCTGGTACAAATGATGCTCTCTCCTCAATGAAAGAAGCTTGTTATTGCAGCGCAGTGGTCAGTTGTTTAAAAAGGCCAGTGTCACAGTGTTCAGAATCCCTGCCTTGACCTCCTTAAAGGAGATTAAGTTTCCCACCACTAGCCACCAGGTTAAACATCCACTCCCCTCCACGTTTGCTGCCTGGTCACCATTTCAGTTTGCTTTGTGGGATCTCACTTTGCACCAACTGGCCACTGACAGGTGCTATATAAGTGCAGCTCCTCCTTTCCCTCTGGTCAATACTTGGTTCAGAGAAAGCCTGTGAGAGAAAGAGGGTGGGGGGGAGGGGATATAGCTGCAATAAGTGGGGTGGGGAGGCTGGGTTGAGCAACTGGGGTGTCCTGCACCCACTGCTGGGCAGGACAGGGTGCTGCAGGAGAGGAGCAGCAGATTTGCACTCCAGCAAAACCTCTCCACAACATCCCCATCCAAAGTGCGTGACCTCCACCAGCTACAAGTACAAGAGCAGCAGATACATCACTTTGCCTCCAAGTCGCACAGCCCTCCCAACTTGGACTTGGCCCCTTCCCTGTCTCTGGATTCACCGGATCTCTCTACAGAATTATTCTGCGGAGTACCTACACCGCACCAACTGCAGCGGATTGCAACGAGGGTTCATCGTCACCTTCTCAACTGAGAAAGGGCAGTACTCTAAATGTAGGAACAAATTACGGCAGCTTGCTCTCCTCTCCGTGGATGCTGTCTGACCCGCTGTATTCTCGAGTGTTTGTTGTTTGCAATACTCTAAAAATGTTATTGAAAATCTGCTCTTGCTTCAGTGGCAAAGGCTGCAGATTACACAGTGTCTCCAGCAGAGGGTGGCCTTGTCCACATTAAGCTGCTAGCTAGCATCACCACTGGAAGGCTGAGGCACTAATCCCTGTATTGAGAATGGCATTGCGGTGGGCAGCTGGAGGTGAGATTTTTTTGGTGCTGCTCAAACTTTTGTGACCTACAACTTACAGCCAGGAAAGGAGAGGAGTTGTGCTAATGAGGTGAACTGGCTGTTGGGAGTGGACCACCCAGCTCCCGAACAATGAGTGAATTTGTGAAGCGCACACTCTGTCTGCTGGAGCAGGCGACTTCAAGATGTCTTTCTGTTCTGGGAGGATGTCAAAAAGTTGTATTTGTTTTGGTTGAAGTGAAGGTATCTCTAAAAGACAGCTTTTCTTTGCATTCATTCACAGGATGTGGGCATTGCTGGCCGGGTCAGTATTTATTGCCCGACCCTAGTTGCCATTAAGATGGTGGTCATGAGCTGCCTTCACAGGATCATAGAGGAAAGGCCCTTCAGCCCATTGACAGACTACCCCACTTGATCCTTCTTGAACCGCTAGGGTGTAGGCAGACCCATAATGCTGTTATGGAGGAAGTTCCTGGATATGGATCCATTGACATGGTGATATATTTCCAAGTCAGGATGGTGAGTGACTTGGAGGGGGACTTGCAGGAGGTGGTGTTCCCATGTATCTGCTCTCCTTGTCCTTCTGAATGGAAGTGGTCGTGGGTTTGGAAGGTGCTGCCTGAGGGTCTTTGGTGAATTTCTGCAGGGCGTCTTGTGGATAGTACAAACTGCTGCTACTGAGCGTCGGTGGTGGAGGGAGTGAGTGTTGAAGGTGGGGGATGGAGGGGGGCAGCTTTGACTTTGATACCATTGTTCACATCTTTAAATGTCCCAAAGCGCTTAACAGCCAACAAAAGAAAACGTTGTAATGTAGGCAAGCCGCAGCAAGCGGTTGATGCACAGCAAGATCCCAAGAACAACAAGTGATGAATAACCTTTTAATTGCTGTTGAAGTTCCTTGCATCTTTTGCATTCACCACAGGACCTCTGTTTAACAGTTAATTCAAAGTCAATGACAAAGAAATGACTGCGTACACACCCGTGCCCTGGCCAGTTCACTGCCTGGTCAGCATTTCAATTTTCGTTATGGGATCTCACTTTGCGCCAACTGGCCACTGTAGGCGCTATATAAGTGCAGCTCCTTCTTTTGGTCTTTTCCAGTGGTCAGTACTTGGTTCAGAGAAATCCTGTGAGAGACAGGGTGGTGGAGTGGGGAGTATAGCTGCGAAAAGTGGGGTGGGGGAAGGGTGGGTTGAGCAACTGGGGTGTCCCACACCCACTGCTGGACAGGACAGGGTGCTGCAGGAGAGGGGCAGCAGATTAGTCCAGGAACAGGTCACAGTCCAGCCTTTGCTGTGGGGGAGGGCCTCAAGGACAGAACATGGGGGTTTCAAATGGGTCAGAGTTTGCACGATTGGTAAAGTCTGCGGCAAACCCAGCAACACTTGCATTGATTTAGCACCTGCAACAGCCCAAAGTTGTATCATTGGATAATTGGTGACATTGCAAAGGCCTCATGAGGAGGGGGTTCTGAGAGCCTGGTCAAGGTGGGGTGGGGGAGGGAGCAGGGCGGGGGGCTTATCAGATGGCGAGGAAAGACAGAACAGAACACAGCTTACTTACCGATTCACGTTCTCTAGGGTCTCCACCTTTTTCCAGAGCTCGTTATTCTCCGAAGTGTAAGTCTCCACTCTGTCAAGGACAAAACAACAGATCCGATAAACTCCGGGTAACTTGAGGTTACAAAACCATTCGTCCCAGATTGGGAATGGATTTGGGATTTAGTGAACGACCCTGAGAGTGGAATCCAACAGCGGTGTCAAGTCAGCCCCAGATCCAGTACAGAACAGCCAGGGAGCATCCCTAACGGGGCGAGCTGGCATTTTCAAATGTTTAAAGTTTAATTTCCTTGTGGCTATCCAATAAGGTCCTGCCATAATGCAGCACTCACCTGGCTATGGATATAATTCTGGCACTGCAATAACTCAGGACTTGTAGCTTCATTGTAAAATGCTGGTGGCAGACTCTCCACACCAAACCCAGCCCCTCACATTGGCTGTGGGTCATCTCCCACTGGGATGACCACCTCAGAGCCCCCTATAGCCTCAGCCCTCCCATTTCACAGCAGGGACAAAGCTGTGTGACGGACAGAGGGAACGAAAGGCAGGGTGAGAAAATCTGCCCTGGAACATCAGTGAGCTATCCTCACAGAGGGATTTACAAGGTGCTTATACTGATCAGTGCCTCCTGTGCCACACAGAGCACATCAGAAAATTGTTTACCAGGTGTGACAAAGCAGGATGTGTTAGAATCATAGACACTGTGGATGCAGTCCATCCAGCCCATACTGGGCCCTCAGAAAACCATCCTTATAATCCTGCATTTCCCATGGCTACTCCAGCTAGCCTGCACACCCTGGGCAACTTAGCAGAGCCAATCCACCTAACCCGCACATCTCTGGACTGTGGGAGGAAACCAGAGCACCCACAGGAAACCCACACAGAGAGAATGTGCAAACTCCAGGCTGACGGTGGAATTGAACCCAGGTCCCTCGCACTATAAGTCAGCAGTGCTAACCATTGAACCACCATACCACTCACATACACTGTGGTGGCATGTTGTAAAACCCAACTCCATTCCCCCATCCAATGCCAATCCCAGTAACCCCTGATGTCAAAACAAAAATCACATAACCCCCTAGTTCACACTGCTGTCAAAACACATACTGGAAAATCGACAGCGCCAAACTTTGCAAAGAGCCACATCTACGCAGAGAGCTGTCACCCCTAAACTCACATTGTTTTACAGACCTGGCTACTTACTTCTTTTCTAGACTGTCCACATATTCCTTCTTCTTCCTCCGGCTCTCCTGTGCAGAAATCTGAGGAAAATGGCAGAGTTGCAGTGTTAGGATCCAGCAAACAAGACAGCTTCCACTCTCATACCATCACGGTGACTGATCAGTTCACACAATCACTGACCTCC
Source organism: Rhincodon typus (assembly GCF_021869965.1). Classification (NCBI taxonomy): domain Eukaryota; kingdom Metazoa; phylum Chordata; class Chondrichthyes; order Orectolobiformes; family Rhincodontidae; genus Rhincodon; species Rhincodon typus. The sequence continues at coordinate 11,313,025 of NC_063348.1, forward strand.
CCTAGACAAGGTTGGATAGTTTCAAGCTGGATTCTGATGAAGGGGTTTGGATAGTTTATACGCTGAATAATGGATGCGAATTAGAGGCTGGGATTGAATCGTGTGGATCAGACGGTGTACGTAACAGGATAACAGAGATCTGGGAGTAAACCACAAGGCTGGAATATAATTGAGGGGTTTGGGTAATGTATAAATAGGATAATGGATAGATACCTGGGAGTGAGTTACAGGCTGGGTTTTAACCGAACGGGATCAGATGATTCAGGGAAATGAATAGTAGAGATTCAGGGAAATGAATAGTAGAGATTCAGGAGTGAGCTGCGGGGCTGGGATTTAATTAAGGGGTTCAACTTTCCAAGGCAAATGTCATGCCTGGCACTAACTGCAAGAACAGTCTGTATCGTTGAGTGTGGAAAACAATTGATGTTTAACAGGAGATGATGTCTGATTGAACAATAGGGAGGGATGAACAGTCTGTGGTGTCACTTGTGTATGTTTGATGATAAAAATCATGACACATTGTGCAGTAGCACAAGTATAGTGGTGACAGTTGATCACTCCTGTGGGGACAGGACACACAGCCTGGTGTACTCCATTGATTGAACAGGGCCCTTAGCCCTCTATGATGTCACACGCAAGGCGCCGTCCCCCCTGATGGATTGTGGGATGGGGCTAGCAGCAGTTAACTGGTCCCTCAGGTTCACAATTGGCCCCAGTCTGAAAGCCTCCTCAGTTTGCAGTGAACTGGGAGTTCGATCCTTTACCTTGTTCTTGATTTTTCTTCGGACCCGCTTGAGGGCTTTCTCCTCAGCTTTCGTGAGCGGCAGCTTGGTGGGGATTGGGTATCCCTCAGCGATCAGAGTGCGCTTTTCCTCCTCGGTCAATAGGAGAGGGCCTGACGTCCCTTGGAGTTTCTGGCAAGAGAAGAAAGCCCAAAGTTCACCAGGGCCTGGCGTCACCTCGCGCGCATAATCAAAACGCTTCCTGACAACATCACACGTTGCACCTGTCGGTTTTCGTTGGGCCGGAGTGGTTGGTTGATTTTTTTTTTGGAACCTGCGACACGACTGAACCACAAACGCGATCCTTAAGGCAACGGAGTCATTATAGGCCAGCCTGCCCCGTTCACCCTTGGTCAGTCACGCTGGGCAACTGAGTGTCACCCTTACTGGGTCAACCAACGAGCCGCAAGTGATTGGACGAAAGACCAAGATCCAGAACCCCAACTGAGGGGTGGTGACGCCCCTGCTGCTGTTGGCCTCAGTACCCCGGCTTCAGGAGAGATCAGTCAGCTGCTGTGCATCCACCCCCCCCCACCCCACCCCCCCCCTGCAGTTGCGGGCACTCGGGGAAAGACGGGATCGGACTGTGCGTTTGCCACCCGCCCCGGCCTGCCTGCAGATAGTGGGCATTGAGTTGAGCCACCAAGGGGCACATGTGGCCATTAGAACTGATTCCCAGCAAAACTCCGAACTGGGAGAACAAGAGGTGGTGTAAGGCTTTGGGAGGCAAAGTGAAGCCTGAGAAATGTAAAGCGAAAATAGAAGCAGATTCTACCAAATAAAAACTTCAATCAACCAAACTGACATTCGGATGATTAAAACGGTTATTGATATTTACTGAAGAATAAATATTTTAAAGCTCCGTATATGCCCCAGCAATATGATTTCTATTTCACCAATTAACCAACTCATAGAGACACTAGTGAGCAACAGAGCTCCGTTGAAGGCAGGGTCCCAAGTAAAATATTTCTTAGAGAATAGGTTCCAGGTTGTGGAGCCCACCTATTTAATGAATAACATTGCCTGCTACTTTAAAGGTTGCTGCCATTGAGCCTATTGTTTTTGTAATAAAGTTCCATTTCTCTCTCCTCCCTGACATCCATAAATAATTCCCTCTGCTGCCACAATTCCCATACCATGTTTTCATTGGCTGCTCTCCGTGCTCCTGTCCCTTTCTCGCACGGGGTCTACCGGGGAGTTCCAGCTGATGAAACAGAAATAAAGGCCTGCATTTATCTAGCACCTCAGGACACAGCAAAGTGCCACTCCTGGGCTGTAGTGGCCATGGAGCATAATCGCCCTCGGGATGTCGGGTGGGGCCAGAGGGAGGATAACACACAGCAAGATCCCACAAACAGCGCTGGATAATGGTTCAAGTGTAAGTCATCGGCTGTGCATTGGTCAGATGCTAGAGAGAATGCCCAATTCTTCTTTGATGTACCCCAAGGTGGCATCATGTCATCAGCGAGCCAAGGTCCAAAGACAGGGAATTCATGAGGGAGGGGGGGTCAAATGGAAATGGGGGAGAAAGAATAACCTTCGCACAATAAATGAAAGGGATTCGGCAAAAAGAAAGGATTCGCAGTTTTCGGTGCCAATGTGAACACTCCCAAGACATTTTCTTGCCCCCTGCTATCCTCCCTGCTAATATTACGGGGCAGCCCATGTTATAGGCAAATCAGCAGACGTACGTGAGGCGCTGTGAGCAGGGGCGACGATGAAATCGCACTGGACGTCCGAGCCTGTGGTCGAGCTGGGCTGGATGGGGTGAGAGACCGGGGACTCTGAGAGCCATCGCTGTCGCTGCTGTGACTGCTGGGGGGTGTTGGTGGCAGCTGTACATCTGAGGGGAAAACAGAGAAGCAAATGCAAGTCAACTTACAGTACGACAGCAACCACAAACCAAACAAGGAACCATTTAGGTGGTACCTGACTTTAGTCTTGCTGACAAACGCGCACCTTTGGTCGAATCTTTCAATCTGGCACTCATCAGGACAGTTCACAAGAATGCCAATGTAATGGGACTGCAGCAGACTTTTACAAACTGTATAAGAGGGGCATTCCAATTTGGTTGACAAGTGGACTCTGATTGGTAGAGATGTTGTCCTGGGAATGAACCAGCGAATGGCTGTTGAGCTGAAACAGTCACAATGTTCCTTCTGTCTACAGAGATTAAGGTCCTGTGTATTAATATAATATTATTAATAATTGTAGCTTCCCATACAGGGAATCCCTGATTTACAAATGTCCGACTTACGAACATGATCCCACACAGGGGGTGTATTAATTTTAATTTTAAAGATCCTACATACAATCGACTTAGAAACAAACTCAAAAATGGAACACCTTCTCAATGCAAGTGTACTACACTGTGAGCCCAGCTGACAATCCTACATTAGTCATCATTCCTTGCCCAGTGAAGTAGTTGATGCTACTTCAGTAAACGCTTTTAAAAAAAAGGTAGATTTTTTTTGAACAATAAAGGAATTAAGGGATGCGGTGAGAACGCGGGTAAGTGGATCTGAGTCCACGAAAGGATCAGCCATGATCTTATTGAATGGCGGAACAGGCTCGAAGGGCCAGACGGCCTTCTCCTGCTCCTAGTTCTTACGTTCTTATGTTCTTATGTATCAGTATGATTCTGAGCACAATCAGGATTATTTAGCAAATATTGTCCAATCAGAGCATCACATGATGTTCCCCTTTACATTGGTATTTTTTATAAATCAGGTTGATGAGTGCAAGATGGTGGACAAAGTGTTTCTTCACCTCGGCAATGCATAAAACAAACAATTTTGGTCAAATGAGGGTTTGAATAGCCAGAGCCTCCCACAAGTCACTGCCTCCCATTCTCTTCTTCAATAAAGTGAGAGGGATATTGCACACGTTGCATCTTGTATTTGTCTTGGGTTTGTAGAAGTTATCACTGTCTCATCAACAATTGCAATACTTTGAAAATTAAATCAATCCGGTAGGTCTACCGTGATGTCTCCAAATCGCTCCCTACCGCAGGTGGACTGGCACATCCCAGGGTGTCCAGTGGTACAAACCTGTTACTGGGCACTGGGAGACAGGTCTAGAGGACTGGCCATGGCATCTGCTTTGAGAAAAGTTTGGCCAAGAGGGCAAACTCGCTGACAATGGCGGGTGTGAGGTGGTTAAATGGACCAGACCAGAGCTCCCACATTCTGTGCCCTGTGGGGTGCTGGCCTAGCATTGGAGCCACACTCCTTCACACTGCAGTCATCACCCACCCCCAGAGTGCCACCTGCAGGCAGTCACAGGAAGCTGCAGTCACATGGGAGGGTCAGCCTTTTCCCTCTGACCCTCAGAGGCCATGGGGAACATGGAATCCAGCCTCTGAGACAGAAAGCATGAGGGCATTGTCAAGCTCCTATTTTGCCCAGGCATTCTCCCCGACAAATTTATCCTCATCCCACAAAACATGTCTCCTGTAACTTTCAGAATTTATATCAGCTTTGTATTCTGAAGGGAGAGGTATGGTGGGAAAGGCATGACGTGGACCAGAACAAGAAACAGAGAAACAGTTGGTCCCTTCTCCCTACAACTGCTAAATGTCCATCGCTCCTCCCTGCCCCATCGTCCCAACACCACCTTTCCACCCACCACGCCCCCCAACCCCACCACCACTACCACAAACCAATCAGCCAGATCTTCCTCCACCAGATAAAATCTAAAAGAACTGCGGATGCCATAAATCAGGAAGAAAAACGGAAGTTGCTGGAAAAGCTCAGCAGGTCTGGCAGCATCTGTAAGGAAAAAAAATCAGAGTTAACATTCTGAGGAAGGGTCACTGGACCCGAAACGCTAACTCTGATTTTTACTTCACAGATGCTGCCAGACCTGCTGAGCCTTTCCAGCAACTTCTGTTTTTGTTCCTTCACTAGACCTGCACTCTGTGATGTCTCCTGAGCCCAGTCTGAAACCTGCTGGAGCCTGACATTGCTCAGGAGAGGGTTCTGGCCAGTGGTGTTAAAATAAAATAGAATCCCTACAGCATGGAAACAGGACCTTTGGCCCAACAAAAGTCCACACTGAACCTCAGAGCATCCCACCATAATCCACACAGCCCTATGGGCAATTTAGCACGGCCAATCCACCTAGCCTACACATCTTTGGACTGTGGGAGGAAACCCACACAGATGCACGGAGAATATGCAAACTCCACACAGACAGTTGCCTGAGGGTGGAATAGAACCCAGGTCCCTGGAGCTGTGAAGCAGCAGTGCTAACCACTGAGCCACCGTGCCACCTCATGGTGTTGTGGCCTTCTAATTGCACACATGGTACTCTTCTAGCAGGGGCAGTGCTTATGGCTCTCCTGAGTATTAACTCTTTCATGCCCTTACATCCACAACCAATGCTTCTGGGACCCGCGTGGTTAAAAACAGTGGTCAATGCCCATGGAGGAGAGACTGAGAGGCCGAAAACTGGCATTCACACAGGCTGGAAATCCTTCAGTGAATGATTAACCAGGAATTTCTGTAAAGTATGGATGCAATTCTGCTCAATGAGTGATAGATGTTTACTTAATGGCATCGCACTGTTCAGAACGTCACGCCAAACTTGTTCGATCGTCAGATTCCAGGGTTCGGGGGTGGGGGTGGGGGAGGCCAGAGATTGTGCCCCATTTTCCCAAAGTCAGGGAATTCAATTTCTCATGCTGTAACTCTCCAGCGCTGCTCAGAGATGGATCTGCAGCACGTTCGAGTCAGGAGGGAAAATCGTAGACAGTGCTTCACAAAGCTATTCCCACCGTGACCACCATTTTGAGGGTTGAAAATTGTCAGGATGCCTTGGTGAGGCCAGTAAAGTGGGACTGAGGGGTGTGTGTGAGAGCTGGAACCTGTTGGAGAGGGAGTGCAGTCAGAGGTCCAAAGCAACTATTGACATCTGGCCAATTCAAACTTTCAGTGGCTACCACACGTTTGTTTTATCGACTATAGGTCTATCGAAGATGAAAGCAAAGGGGATGTCAGACTGGTTAGTCTAGTTGAAGATAGGACTTTGTACGATGAAATCCACATCTGCCATAGTGACACAGAGCAAGGAATCTTCACTCTGGATACGCTGCACCCAGGACCCCAGGCCCCCGACATCTTTGAAATAGTGGGATCTCTCACTTCCATCTGATTGAACAGCACAATCTCATGTTTGACATTTTTGCCCACTGTCGCTTATCCAGGTTTTCATTTCCTACCTGTGTGGACACTGAGGAACTGATTGAGATCTTTGGGTTCGACTTTGACTTGAGGCATTGGGCTTGATTCTGTCTGGGCCTGTGAGGAAAGAAAATTATTGCGGTGAAGAGTAAAGCTGTGCACAGTTGATCAGACCGACCCCACAGAAAAGTTTAGCTTCTGCCTTATTTTCTACTCTCTCTCCCCTTTTCCTTCTCAACATAGTAACTAGGAGCAGGAGTAGGCCATTCAATCTATCGAACCTGCACTGCCATTCAATGTGATCTTGGCTGATCCACCACCTCACCCTATTCTTGCTTTCTCCCCATACTCCTTTAACGTCGAAAAATTTATCTATCTCACTCTCGAATGTGACCCAGCCTCCAGGTCCTTCTGTGATAGAGAATTCCATAGATTCACTACCTTCTGAGTAAAGAAACCATACCTCATCTCAGCCCTAACTGGTCTACACCATAGCCTGAGACTGCATCTCCTTGTCTAGACTCCCCAAAGAGGGGAAACATCCTCCTTGTTTCTAGTCTGTCTAGCTCTGTTAGAATGCTATTCAGTTCAATTAAAGTCCCTCTCACCCTCTTAACCCAAGTGAATACAGCTCAGTCAAACCAATGTCTCCTCACATGATAGTCCTTCCCTCCCTAATATCGGCTTAGTGAACCTTCATTACACTCTCTCAATGGCAAGTCTGTCTTTTCTTAGGTAGACAGACTAAAACAGCACAACGTACTCCTGTATAACTGCAGTTAGACATCCCTACATATCATCTCAAGCCCTGTCTACTACATCTCTTGTACATCCACATTTTCCAATATATCACCACTTAAATAATATTCTACTGTGTGGTTAGCTGGCACTAAAACATACCATTATCTGAGGACTAAAGGGAGAGGCAGATTGACCGGCCTGCTATTGTCATTTCGTTGTTAGTTTGGTCAGGTGGTGTCCCATCCTTCACTCGAAGGGATGGGCTGGTCTCCCAGTGGAGAGAAGGTGAGTCCAGCAAGGATATCAGAGAGCAGCCCACTACTATACAGTAAGCAGACGAGTCAATGTTCATCACTAAACACAGTACTTCGGGCTGTGTGGAGAGGTGCACTGGTGATGTATGTCTACGGTAAGGTACAGCTGCATTTCCCAAATTAGTGTCTAATGAGACGATTGGTGTTCTTACAATGTTAATGAGGAAACTTATAGAACAGGGGCATGGTGCAAACATTCCAAAGCAGAGACTGAAGTTTTGACTGTATAATGTCCCTGTCCTGACACTGAGACTGATGTTTTGACTGTATAATGTCCCTGTCCTGACACTGAGACTGATATTTTGACTGTATAATGTCCCTATCCTGACAGTGAGACTGATATTTTGACTGTATAATGTCCCTGTCCTGACAGTGAGACTGATGTTATATCTGTATAGTACGCCTGACCCTGCTGGCACAAGTCAAGGGAAGACTGTATAATGGAACAGGAATATTATACTATGATATGACAGGATGAGACTTAAGGATAATGTAGCTTTGCTGAGAGGGAGACATGTAGGATCTGGCCAAAGGTGTATGTGGTCGTGCGAAGGCAGTCATTTTAAAAGGATCCTGCGTAAGTGACAGCAATCATGAAGTCCCCACCTTTTACAATTTCAGACATACCGGTTCGTCTGTGGTGTTTGATGGTGGAGCAGAGCTCATATGTTGTCCAGAGAGAGCTGTTATCTGTGTTGCTTGGGAGACATGGCAGGGCTCTGGCAATAGGTTTGGCTCCTGTTTGATCATGATATGGGTCAGGTCCGGTGCCAGGGACCAAAGTCCACAATCCGCCTCTGTCCAGGGAAGGAGAAACGAATAGGAGTGAGATGAAAATGCTGGTGTTTCCATGACAGCAGAGATACAGTCACACGTTCAACTTCAGAACACAGATTACCTTCACGTTATCATTGAAAGCATGGCCAAGAGTACTGACACCATAGCAATGAGCTAGCAAAGGAGGCTGCACTATCAAGGCTGATCAGACAAAGGAACATTTGAAAATGAATCAAACCTTCTGTGACACCTTCAACTATTTCGATGTTTAATATATTTGAAATGTGTATGTTCAAAATTTAAAGGGAATATTAGTAGCCACATTGATTAGTTAAAGAGTGTAACAACTCATCACTGTCACCCTCTCAATTCTCATACAACCACCGACTGTCACCCTCCCAATGCTAACACACCTACTGCCTGTCACCCTCCCAATGCTAACACACCCACTGCCTGTCACCC
>NC_063348.1:11321293-11321650 GCF_021869965.1 Rhincodon typus
GCTAACACACCCACTGCCTGTCACCCTCCCAATGCTAACACACCCACCGCCTGTCACCCTCCCAATGCTAACACACCTACTGCCTGTCACCATCCCAATGTTAACGCACCCACCGACTGTCACCCTCCCAATGCTAACACACCTACTGCCTGCCACCCTCCCAATGCTAACACACCTACTGCCTGTCACCCTCCCAATGCTAACACACCTACTGCCTGTCACCCTCCCAATGCTAACACACCCACTGCCTGTTACCCTCCCAATGCTAACACACCCACTGCCTGTTACCCTCCCAATGCTAACACACCCGCAGAGAGTTACCCTCCCAATGCTAACACACCCACGGAGAGTTACCCT
>NC_063348.1:11321660-11339889 GCF_021869965.1 Rhincodon typus
TGCTAACACACCCACGGAGAGTTACCCTCCCAATGCTAACACACCCATCATTCATTCAGGTCATTCCACCAAAAATCAGGATAATAGCTACTCGGATCAGCAAACATAGAGCGTTAGGGAAACGGGATTTTGTTCAAGTCGTAGGCCACGGGATTTTGGATTGCTTCAAGTTACAGATGGTAGAATGTGAGAGGAAGGTAAATTTAATTGTCAAATCTAAAAGTAACCGGTCTCCTCATAGAGGTGCAAATGGACAATCTCAGTGATGGCATGACAGTGAGGTTGAAAGGTCACCTCAGATGACAGATTTGGGAGGCAGCAACGTGTTCAACAATTTTGGAGATCGGCTGATAGTTTGCTATGATTGTGGATTCAAAGTCTTTTTGCTTTGAGAAGAATAGCGATGTCAATCAATTTAAAGGAGAAAAGGTCAATACCTCAAGAGAGGACCATGAACAATATTGGTCAAGATGGGGGCCAGGAGGGAGAGTTTAGTGATCAGTAGTTTCATGGGGAGCAGGTCCGAGTTGAGCTGAGGGACAAGTTAAGCTCAGAGAGGGAAGAAGGGGAGACAAGAGAGAAACCAGAGAAAGGAATGAGTTCAGGGGCTAGAACAGAGAGAAGCTTCAAAGGAAGGTTGTCCCATTGGGCTAGTGCAAGGGAAGTGGCAGAGACAGCTAACTGGATAATCTTCATGGCAAAGAAAGCATGAGTTCCTCACACTTATTCTTTGAGATGAGAGTGGAGGAGATGGGGAGAGGGGTTTCAGATGGCAGTTTGATGTGGAGAAATGAAGTCATGGGATATCTTTGGAATCCAGGGCCATCCTGGAAATAAGGAGGAGTGATTTAGCAGTCTAGAGCAGGACCTGGTGGTAAAGTGTGCGATCTGTGTAGTTGGCACACTGGCAAGGAGCCCACATCAGCTCCTTGTGGAAGATGTGACAGAATGAAGTGCCCTTCAGGCAGTTGTGAGTCAACCGTGGGGTTTTCTCTGGGATTCAGGACCCTGGTAGTGGAAGTCCTGCCCTGCTGGGACTAGTCAGTATTAGCAGGGTCGGTAAGACATTCAGCAGAGTCCCAGGATTATTGAAGAACCTTGATAGTGAGGGATATCCAGCACCTACTCCCATCCCCAACACGCACCCGCCCCACCCCCGCAACCAAGTGGCCACAGGTAAACCTGACATAGTTTGCAGGAACACTTCAGGCAGTGAGTTAATGCCTTGACCATTCCCCACCTCAATTGCAACAGGCTTGGGAACATTGCCATCCAATTTGCTCATTAATGAGTCTCACTGAGATTCCAGTGTCAGTGGCCGGGAATCCCACATCAGCCCCTGCTGCCCTCCAAAGTCATCGGGGCGGGGGGAGGGAGTGCCACGGGAAGTGGGACCGATCACCATGGTCCCCATTTCAATGGGCTGCATTAACTTCGTCCAAATGCCACACTCCACTATAGCCAATCCTGCCTCCTGCAAGTCTCCAGAGTGAAGAGTTTGATTAATTGCTGTCACAAGTACCAAGATACAGTGAGAAGTGTTGTTTTGTGTGCTATAGAAGCAGATCATATCACACAAAGTGCCCCAGGGTAGCAGAACAGAGAACAGAATACAGTGTTACAGTGGCAGAGAGGATTCAGAGAGAGAGAGAGATCAACGATAACATTTGAGAGGTCCATTCAAAAGTGTGGTAACACCGGGAAGAAGCTGTTCTTGAATTTATTTGTATGTGTATACAAACTTTTATATCTTCTGCCCGTCTGAAGAGGGTGGAAGAGAGTATAACTGGGGTGGGAGAGGTCTTGTGATTATGTGGGTTGCTTTCCTGAGGCAGCAGGAAGTGTAGATGGAGTCAATGGATGGAAGGCTGGGTAATCCACAAACCCTGTGAAAAGTTCTGAGGAAGGGTCACCGGACCTGAAATGTTAACTCTGTTTATTCCTTCACAGATGCTGCTAGACCTGCTGAGCTTTTCCAGCAACTTTGTTTTTGTTCCTGTGAAAAGTGGGATTGGGTTGCAACTATGAGTTGTTAACATTGTTGGCCACGTTCTGGCAAAATAGAGCATTTAACACACAAAATATTTTGTTCTTGTGCCCTTTCCTCTCTTACATCATAAAAACCCGCTTGATATTTTCAAACGTGAAGGAAAACAGAAGCATGTAAAGTGTTCTGTGGATCCTGGAGCTCTCTGTGTAACACCATGGCAGAAATGTCTGCACTAACAGACTTAGTCCCAGGCGCTGCTGAATGAGCTGCCCTATCCTGCTGGTTTTAGAGATTGTTTTACGAGGGAACTTTCAATGACAGCAAAACGCCACCAAAAATATTTGTGTTGGAAGAGCCTAAATTGACACATTTGTACATGTTTGAACAGAGAATAGATCGCACCATAAGATCCCTGTACTGAAACCACCATTCCACATATCACACAGCCCTGTGATGGGCCATTTCAGGGACTACGCTGCCTTCTGTTTCCAATAATTGATTGGCACATCTAAAGAAAAGCTGTTGGGCCCGATGCTATTATTATTAAACCTTGGCTCTCTGGATCTAATTTAACATCCTTGCTGTCTACACATGCCCCCTTCTGAGAACTTCTGTTTTGCTACTACCGTACAGGCCTTGATCTTAACTCAAGGCATGAGGGGGCTTTGTTTTTTCCGTTAAAAACCCCTCCGCCCAATTTCAGAAGGAAGACGTGCCCCAGGAGCAGAGTGTTAGCACAATTAAAGTCGTTCTGGAAAGCATGCAGTATTTATAAGGCACCCTGTATTCAAGGAGCAAGCATTGGTTGACCTTACTCCCTGTTCAACTCGTCTTGAAACCACATCAAATTGGCACCACGGTGGTCAACTAATTGAAGCCAGGGAGTGACAGGAAGGAATTAGGGGGTCTACAAGAGAGGGCTGTTATTAGCTCTCATTCTACATGAAGAGGGTTGGCCAGTGGAAGAAGGCTGAGACAAGCCTTCCTAACCCATCAGACTATACTGTACAGCACTTAACAAGGAAGCACAGAGAGAGAAAAAACAGCACAGGAGCCTGATCCCATTATGGCTTAATCATCCAGCACTAACTTTTAAAATCCCTACAGTGCAGATAGTGGCCATTCAGCCCACACCAAGCCTCCCATCCCCATAAGGTTTTAAACCATGGCTAACCCACCAAATCCGCATCTTTGGACTGTGGGAGAAAACGACACAGACAGGGAGAACACACAAACTCCACACAGTTGCCCATGACCAGGATTGAACCCATGTCCTTAGCACTGTGAGGCAGCAGTGCTAACCATTGTGCTACCATGGGACAGATTGAATAAGGAACTTGATAACACAAGAGACCCACAGACCTTAGACCATCAGCAAGGCAATCAAAAATAATAACAAAAACTGAAAGAACTGCGGATGCTGGAAATCAGAAACAAAAACAGAAATTGTTGGCAAAGCTCAGCAGATCTGGCAGCATCTGTGGACAGAAATCAGAGTTAACTTCAATTCTGAGGAAGGGTCAGTGGATGTGAAACATTAACTCTGATGTTTCTCCACAGATGCTGCCAGACTTGCTGAGCTTTTCCAGCAATTTTTGTTTCTCGATCAAAAATAATAGTCTTCCACCCAGAAAACCAGTAAGTCTTCCAAGTCTGAAGAGAATGTGTAATGGGAGGATGATGAAATCTCCAGACCACCTGACTTTCTAAAGGCAGAGATTTTGCGGTGATAGAGTAGTGGCAAGTATAACTGTATGTACATATACATACTATTAATAATGGGGTCAACAGCTTATGGTGGAGAGATGTTGTATATGAGTCTCAGGGATCTGAAAGGATTACTATGGAGGAATGATGATGTCAGTTGAGTTACAGGCAGGAACAACTTAGAATCTCAAAGGACAGACCCAATTTCTGATCCTCCCCAATGTCTCTGTGACAATGTTTATTGTATCATAGAATCCCTGTAGTGTGGAAGCAGGCCATTCAGCCCATCAGGTCCACACTGACTATCTGAAGACCATCCCACCCAGACCCATCCTATCCCTGCAACCTTGTATTTCCCATGGCTAATACACCTAGCCCCACATCCCTGGACACCATGGGCAATTTTCCATGGCCAATCCACCTAATCTGTCCATCTTTGGACTGTGGGAGGAAACCAGAGCACCTGGAGGAAACCCACGCAGACACGGGGAGAATGTGCAAACTCCACAAAGACAGTCACCCGAGGGTGGAACCAAACCCGGGTCCCTAGCGCTGTGAGGCAGCAGTGATAACAACTGATCCACTGTACCATCCTATAGATAATGTAGAGAGATATATACATACATTAGGGGTACACTATAAAAACACTTCTGGCATACCACAGGGATAGACATGGCACATTATGAGTTGCAAGAAAATGCCTGGTAGCTATTTTTTTCCACTGTGTTTCTAACCATTCAGATAGACCTGGACCCAATTAGTTTAAATAATTCAGACCTTGCTACAAGGGAAACATGGTGGGTGACAGGATGGAATCTATATCCAGTCTCTAAAATTCCCAAGGTGAGGAATGTATTAATTCTATTTTTATTTCATTTGCTGACTGACTGGTCACTTGTGACTCACAAATACTCATTGGAATGGCAGTAGGTATTTGGCTGTTGCTGCTCTCTGCTTTTTTGCCCTTCTTGTCAGTTCCGGAAGTTGTAAACACACATTGGCTGCTCCTAAAATAACAATCACCAAAGTATACCATAAACACAGCAACCTGAAATGGGCCACAATACAGCAAGTAGACAAGTCACTGCAGTGAACTGTATACAGGTAGGATCCTGGTACAGGACACAGAGGCACCGATGTGTGAGACTGCGTCCCCATGGGGTAGCGCCCACTGCCCACCACACTGTTTCCGACCTCAGAGCATCTAATGTCGCCTTTCATGAAGGTAAAGGAATGTTACAAGTGAGATTCCTCACTGGGCCAAACTCTATATAATCATCAACCCACTTACAGTCCCTCCTCACCTTGCTCTGTAGGGGCACAGCCTGTCCTCACCATACTCACTCTAATGGGAATACATTAACTGAATTGGCTTTATTAAGCATTCCAATCACAGCACGGCTGAAAGTTCCACGATTTGGGAATAAGAAGCTGGACTCTCTTTTGTCCGAGAAGAATGTGAGCTAAAGTTACCCTGTTCAATAAAACATATTACTGTTAGCACTCTGTCTCAGAGTAATGTGTGCCTGTGTAAATATGGGAACTCATACTCATAATGTTATTTCTCTGTATCCATTCCCAGCCCTGTATGGAAGTCACCCAGCACTTTCCAATATAAAGATGAGAAGTAACACAAATACAATATCTGTGTTTTTACAACCCCACTGAACATGTGGGACAGTCCATCATGCTTATAACTTGGATCCATTAAGAATCTGGTTATATTGTTATGTAAACACAATGTCCTGGTCCCTCAATAATACTCTGCACCCGAACACCGCAAATGCATATTCCAGATCACTGAGCGGGGAATAGAGCTCTTGCTAGTCTATTCTGGCTGGTGACCCTCTAATGTGTTTGTCAAATTACTTCCATAAAACCGCTGAAGCTGGGCGTGCAGCGATACTTCTATTCTGATAGTTAATACCAAGTATCAAAGCAACAGCAGCTAAAGCAGAGACAACGAGGTGCAGGGCTGGATGAACACAGCAGGCCAAGCAGCATCATAGGAGCAGAGAGGCTGACGTTTCGGGCCTAGACCCTTCATCAGAAAAGGGGGAGGGGAAGGGGGTTTTGAAATAAATAGGGAGAGAGTGGGAGGCGGATAGAAGAGGGATAGAGGAGAGGATAGGTGGAGAGGAAACAAACAGGTCGAAGAGGCGGGGATGGGGCCAGGAAAGGTGAGTGTAGGTAGGGAGTTAGGAAGGGGATAGGTCAGTCCAGGGAGGACGGACAGGTCAAGGGGGCGGGATGAGGTTGGTCGGTAGGAGATGGAGGTGCGGCTTGAGGTGGGAGGAGGGGATAGGTGGGAGGAAGAACAGGTTAGGGAGGCAGGGACGAGTTGGACTGGTTTTGGGATGCGGTGGGGGGAGGGGAGATTTTGAAACTTGTGAAATCCACATTGATACCATTGGGCTGCAGGGTTCCCAAGCGGAATATGAGTTGCTGTTCCTGCAACCTTCGGGTGGCATCGTTGTGGCACTGCAGGAGGCCCAGGATGGACATGTCGTCTGAGGAATGGGAGGGGGAGTTGAAATGGTTCGCGACTGGGAGGTGCAGTTGTTTGTTGCGAACCGAGCGTAAGTGTTCTGCAAAGCGGTCCCCGAGTCTCCGCTTGGTTTCCCCGATGTAGAGGAAGCCACACCGGGTACAGCGGATGCAGTATACCACATTGGCAGATGTGCAGGTGAACATCTGCTTGATGTGGAAAGTCTTCTTGGGGCCTGGGATGGGGGTGAGGGAGGAGGTATGGGGGCAGGTGTAGCACTTCCTGCGGTTGCAGGGAAAAGTGCCGGGTGTGGTGGAGCTGGAGGGGAGTGTGGAGCGGACGAGGGAGTCACGGAGAGAGTTGTCCCTCCGGAAAGCAGATAAAGGTGGGGAGGGAAAGATGTCTTTGGTGGTGGGGTCGGATTGCAGATGGCGGAAGTGTCGGAGGATGATGCGTTGGATCCGGAGGTTGGTGGGGTGGTACGTGAGGACGAGGGGGATTCTTTTTTGGTTTTTATTGCGTGGACGGGGTGTGAGGGATGAGGTGCGGGAGATGTGGGAGACACGGTTGAGGGCGTTCTCGACCACCGAGGAGGGGAAGTTACGGTCCTTGAAAAACGAGGACAACTGAGATGTACGGGAGTGGAATGCCTCATCCTGGGAGCAGATGCGGCGGAGGCGAAGGAATTGGGAATAGGGGATAGCATTTTTGCAGGAAGGTGGGTGGGAGGAGGAGTATTCTAGGTAGCTGTGGGAGTCGGTGGGCTTGAAATGAATATCGGTTTCGAGGTGGTTGCCCGATATGGAGACAGAGAGGTCCAGGAAGGGGAGAGAGGTGTTAGAGATGGTCCAGGTAAACTTAAGGTTGGGGTGGAAGGTGTTAGTGAAGTGTATGAACTGTTCGAGCTCCTCGTGGGAGCATGAGGCGGCGCCGATACAGTCATCAATGTAACGGAGGAAGAGGTGGGGTTTAGGGCCGGTGTAGGTACGGAAGAGGGATTGTTCCACGTAACCTACAAAGAGGCAGGCGTCGCTTGGGCCCATGCGGGTCCACAGTGGGCAATGATGACATTGATGATGGTGAAGCTGTCCTTTTGTTTCTAGTGGAAAGAGGGGAACTGGATTGGGAACTCTTCTGAAATTGCCGAAATCATGAAATACATTACAAGAATTTCCATTGGAGAAATTCCATCGTATACTACAAATAAAGAGACAATCATTGAAGTTCTGTAATAGCTGCTTTACTGTGATAGTGAATGACACTGATTGTCAGCAAATTAATGCGGTGACTGTAAAGGCAGATGATGATGAATAATGTTGATTGATGGCGAATGATGATGAATGATAGTGATTGATAAGAATCTTTTGGGTGAATGACAAAAATAACAATGATGGTAAGTAACACCACCTCTGCCCTCAGAAACCTTGTCCCCAAAACTCTGGAACTCTATTCCCATCATACACAATCATACAGGATGGCAGAATGGGTTCATAGTTCCTTCAAAGTAGAATCATAGGTAAACAAGATAATGAAGAAGGTATTTGGTACGCTTGCCTTTATCGGTCAGTGCAGGTCATGTTGCAGCTCTATAGGGCACTGGTTAGGCCACTTTTGGAATATTGCATTCAATTCTGGTCTCCCTGCAGTAGGAAAAGTGTGATGAAACTTGAAAGGGTTCAGAAAAGATTTACAAGAATGTTACCAGCTATAGGGAGAGGCTGAAAAGGCTATTTTCTCTGCAGCATCAGAGGCTAAGTGGTGACCTTATAGAGGTTTATAAAATCATGAGGGGCATGGATAGGGTGAGTAGTCAAGGTCTTTCCCCCAGGGTGGGGGAGTCTAAAACTAGAGGGCATAGATATAAGGTATGAGGGGAAAGATTTAAAAGGGACTAAGGGGCAATATTTTCATGCAGAGGGTGGTGCGTGTATGGAATGAGCTGCCAGAGGAAGTGGTGGAGGCTGGTACAGCTACAACATTTAAAAGGCATCTGAATGTGTATATGAATAGGAAGGGTTTAGAGGGATATGGGCTAAATGCTGACAAATGGGATTAGATTAATTTAGGATATCTGGTCAGCATGGATGAGTAGGACTGAAGGGTCTGTTCCTTTGCTGTACATCTCAGTGACTCTATGACTCTAACAGATGTGAGTAGCTGAATGGTCTACTCTTTTCTCTACTTCTTAAATTCTTATGAAATAAAAGGTCTCAAAGTCCCCTTGGAAGAAGAGGAGGGGGGATTACTCCTGATTTTGCCAACGTCCATGAAAATTAAGATTGTGGCAGTTTCTATAATGGTCCGGCATTCCACCATTCCAGGTCTTGGAGGCAGGTATCGATTTGAGCAAGCCCTCCCAGGGTATTTAAGCGGGATTGTTTATTTTTATTTTAAGTTAATCATTCAATAACACAGAGTTCGATCTGGCGTCCTCACACATCAGACATCAGCAGTGGCTGACTGGATTGTAGTGATAGCCAAGATAAACAGAGCCTTAGGGTGTGTAAGTGGAACCACAGTACACCACTCTTATAAGGAAGTAACACTGGCACTTTATAAAGCTGCAGTGAGATCACACTTGGAACATGGTGTTCAGCTTTGGTTGATGTACCCAGGGAAAGGTAGAGTGATATTAGGAAGGTTAATTGGATGCCAACTTAACTCACTCAGCTATGAAAAGAAGTAAATGGAGCAGCTCAGTCTCCTATGTGAAAAAAAAAGGATTCAGGGTTTTCACAGAACTGTCAACTCTCTTGACAATCTAAGGAGTGGATTTGACGGCAATTGAACGGTTTGTAGTTGGCTTTAACAGAACTCTGTACCTCAAGATTGAGCAACAGTCAATGTCCAGATGATGGGCATTAAAGTGATGCCTGCCTGCTCAAGTAGATTTCAATAATCCCAAGGTACTATTTTGAAGAAGAGTGGGGGTATTTATCCCTCAATCAACATCACAAAGGACACAATACCCTGTCACTACCACATCTTCATTGTGGAATCTTGCTGCGTGTAAAAGTGGCTCCTGCATTCTTGACAACAATGGCTACATTGCACAAGTTCTCCTACAGCTTTGGGACTTCCTGAGGTTATGGCAGGCGGAACATTATAAAATAAAGCCTGTCCTGAAGAAGGGTCACTGGACCCGAAATGTTAACTCTTGTTTTTCTTTCCGCCGATGTTGCCAGACCTGCTGAGTTTCTCCAGCAATCGGTTTCGGTTTCCAATTCCCAGTCGTTCATTTACTTTAGAAAATAAATTTCTCTCTTTCGCAGTGATCAGGTTGATCTGACTGCATTCCACTGAGCAAATACCTGCGGGGCAGGTAACTGTGTCCCTATACTGAGCTGTGTTAATTTAGGTTAACCTTTACAATTTACCTTTTGGCTTGGTTCCAGTTAACTGAATCTTATTAACCAGGATTCTCAACAGGAGGCTGCTCCTCTGAGCAGGAAGGGCTCTGCGTCAGTGGTTAAATCGGTGATGAAATGACCCACAGCTCCTACTAATTCAACTTTTTGTTCCCATGGGAACTCATTGTAAATTAATGAGCACATCCGGCAGATGACAACTGCTTGGTAGCTTCAGAGTTTCCACAGCTGACGTTCACCTTGTTGGTGAGAAAGAAACAGGCATCACAGAGTGAAACGTTCGATTAGAGTCTTAGATATCTCTGAGCGACACAGGCCTAGCAGGAAGAGAGAGCTAAGTCAGGGAATATACTGTGGAAAAAAGGACTCTCATTGGAGACCGGGAAGGGGGCAGGGGGACGTTCCAAAAATTAATGCCTTAAATAAAAGAGTGGCACGTACCCTTTCACAACCACCGAACATCTCAAAGTGCCAATGAGGCACAGTCGCTGCTGTTGTGCAGCAAACACAGCAGTTAATTTGTGCTCCTTAAACTCCCCCAAATAAAATGATCCTGAACAGACAGAAACAGAAAGAACTGCGGTTGCTGTAAATCAGAATCAAAATCAGAAATTGCTGGAAAAGCTCAGCAGGTCCAGCAGCGTCCATGGAGAGAAATCAGAGTTAATGTTTCGGGTCAAGTGACCCTTCTTCAGAACTGATGGGAGCTAGGAAAATGTTCTCTTTCATGTAGAAGATATGCAGGGTCAGGGGAGAGGGTAAGGAGTAAACGATAGGTGGGGATACAGCCAAACGAAGGAAGAACAGATGGAATGACAAAGGAGTGGATAACAATCTGGATAGCAGGGTAAATAGCTACTAATGGGGGCTGGTAGTGGCTGACAATGGGTTGTGCGCAATAGCAGGCCGTGTGATAACAAGGCCTGGTGTGTGGGCGTACAGGCAAGGACATGGGAGAGTTCAAGCCCTATTAAGGCCAGAAGTCTGCAGGCTCCTCAAGCGGATAATGAGGTTCTGTTCTTCCAGCTTGTGTTGAGCTTCGCTGGAGCACTACAGCAAGCCTGAGACAGAAATGTTGGCCAGGGAACAGGGTGATGTGTTGAAATGACAGGCAATGTCCACTACAAACCCACAGACTCCCACAGCTACCTGGACAGTACATCCTCGCACCCTACATACTGTAAAGACTCCATCCCATTCTCCCAGTTCCTCCGTTTCTGTTGCATCTGTTTCGATGATGCCAACTTTGACAAGGGAGCCTCTGATATATCCATTTTCTTCCTGAACCGATGATTCCCCAGCACTGCTGTTGACAGGACTCTCAGCCGGGTCCAACCCATCTCCCGCACTTCAGCCCTCACCCACTCTGTTTCCTCTGACAACAGCGGTAGGGTCCCCCTTGTCTTCACCTACCATCCCACTAGCATCCACATCAAGAGGACCATTAGCCATCATTTCCACCACCTCCAGTGGGATGTCACCACCAGACACATTTTCCTCTCCCCTCCCTCGTCAGCCTTCCACAAGGACCGTTCCCTCTGGGATACCCTGGCCCACTCCTTCTTCACTCCCTAAACTCTCCCCACTATGGCACCTTCCCCTGCAACTGCAGAATGTGTAACACCTGCCCAATAACATCCTCCCTCCTCAGTGTCCAAGGGGGCCAAACACACCTTCCAAATGAAGCAGCACTTTTCCTGAACTTCACTCAATCTCGTCTACTGCATTCGCTGCTCACTGTGTGGTGTCCTCTACAGTGGGGAAACGAAGCGTAGACTGGGTGACCACTTCACAGAACATTTATGTTCTGTCCGCAAAAACGTCCCTGAGCTTCCAGCTTCCTCCCACTTCAACACACCGTTGTGTTCCCTGGCTGACATCTCTGTCTCAGGCTTGCTGCAGTGCTCCAGTGAGGCTCAGCGCAAACTGAAAGAACAGCACCTCACTTTCCACAGCCTTCTGGACTCAGTATCGAGTCCAACAGCTTGAGGGCTTGAACTCTCCCACGTCCTTGCCCTTACCCCCACACACCAGGCCTTGTTATCACATAGCCTGCCATTACATACAGCCCATTGTCAGCCACTAACAGTCCCCATTAAAAACTATTCACCCTCCTAGCCAGATTGTTATCCACTTCTTTGTCTGTCCAACTGTTCTTCTCTCTCTTTGGGCTCTGTCCTGACTTATTGCTTACTCCTTACCCCCTCCCCCTACCCTATCTTCTGTATATAAACTGGCATTTTCCTAGCTACCATCAGTTCTGAGGAAGAGTCCCTCGACCCAAAACGTTAACTGTGATTTCTCTCCACAGATGCTGCCAGACCTGCTGATCAGATCGTCTGATCTTTTGACAATGTTGATTGAGGGGTAAGCTATTGACCAGGACCCCTGGAGGAGTCTGGTACCTTCCTTGGGGTCTTTTACATCCAGCTGAGAGGGCAGACAAGGACCACACAGTGTAAAACCTAGTGTGAAAGACAGAGCCTCTGACAGAGTGGCTGTCCCTCAGCTCTACACTGGAGTGTCAGCCTTGAATTTTGGGCTTGAGTCCTGAAGTCAGGTAGGTTCCCATAGCACCCTCATGCGCGAGTGCTACCCACTGCATCACAATCAACACAATGATGATTACATCCCAATGCTACCACATTCCTTTATGAACAGTACGGTGGATCAGTGGTTAACACTACTGCCTCACAGCGCCAGGAACGCAGGTTCGATTCCACCCTCGGGTGACTGTCTGTGTGGAGTTTTCACATTCTCCCTGTGTCTGCGTGGGTTTCCTCCGCGTGCCCCGGTTTCCTTTCCACTCTGTAGGGATTTTGTGATTCTATGTGCAGGTTAGGTGGATCAGACATGCTAAATCGCCCATAGTGTCCGGGGATGTGCAGGTTGTGTGGGTTAGCCATGGGAAATGCAGGGTTATTGGGGTTGGTCTGGGTGGGATGCTCTTTGGAGATTAACTCAATGGGCTGAATGGCTTCTTTCTGCACGGTAGGGATTCTATAATTCTCTGATGAGAACAGCATTAGAGTGATATTTTGTGTGAACTCTGTGGAGAAGTGGAACGATTAACACGAGGTGAATGTGAATGATAACCAGGCTTGGAGTCTGTCCAGAGGGAGTGCCAACTGTTAGAACAGCTAAGCAGGCAGAACGGTGAGATGATTTCTCGTCAAACTCTCCCCCTGCAGGAAATGTAACCTGTTGTCACGATTAGAACAGGGCACTGCCACTTTTAGCGGTGGCAACAGTCAGTCACTGTGGTCCAGGTTTATATTTCCAGTCTTTGCAACAACCTACTCTCTCGCATGCTGTGCTAACATGCTCATTACTGATGATCAATCAGCGTCCCTGGCACTAGGCAGTCTCATTAGTGCCTATCTGACTGTTTTACAGGTCATTTTTGATCTGGACCACTGCAAATGCCCAACACAGATGCTTATAGAGCTCACCATTTTATTCCTAAAGTGGAAGAGGTGAAGACAGGGCTTGCAGAGAGGTAACCGTTTCGCATTCCTTGTGGTTGTCCTGGGTAACCCATGTGATGGGACTGGATCTGACATACCAGCTAGAATTCCCTCCTTGTCAGTCACTACTTTTTCAAACACATAGATCTCCCCAAGATGGTTCTGTTGGTGCTTCTTTTTTAAAGGATGGGTCAGTGCAACAAAAATCATATAAGTAATGTTGAGGAACAAATCTTACACGATCCAATTAATCAGAGAGGCATACAGCAGGGAAACAGACCTTTCAATCCAACTCATCCATGCTAACCAAGTTTCTTAAACTGGACTTGTCCCACTTGCCTGCATTTGGCCCATATCCCTGTAAATCCTTCCTAGCCATGTACCCATCCAAATGTTTTTTAAATGTGGCAATTGTCCCCGGCTCTACCGCTTCCTCTAGAGCCCATTCCACATTTTGACTTTCCTTCTTTATTTTTCTACTAAGAAGACAATAGTGCTGAACTTTTAACTTATTTCTTTATTTTTCTACTTTTGTAACTAAGGCTTTGTACCTAGGTACTTAGTACCTACAGTGGCACCAACGGCACTCTTGTACCCCTTACTGCAGTACACGTGACAATAAAATCAAAATCGAAATCTAAACATGCACCACCCTCTGTGTGAAAACGTTGCCCCTCAGGTCCCTTTTAAATCTTTCCCTTCTCACCTAAAACCTATGCCCTCTAGTTTTGGACTCCCCCACCCTGGGGAAAAGACCTGGTCTATTCACCCTATCCATTCCCCTCATAATTTTATAAACCTCTATAAGGTCACCCCTCAACCTCCGACTCTCCAGGGAAAATAGTTCCAGCCTATCCAGCCTCTCCTTATAACTCAAACCTTCTTGAGTGATGGAAAAGGCCTAAGGGTGACCAAAGGGCCTACTCCTGTCCGGATATTGCTACTCCATATTTGGACAACTTTCTTAGAATTCCACTGCTTTGAGAAACTGTAGACATCAACTTTGATGCATCTCCTCTCACCTCCTCCAGATGAGTAATGGACAGATTTAATCTGCGACTGACAATCTTTCCCCTCCCCCAACCCCTCCCCAAACCATCATTAATCCTTGCATCCCTCTGAGATGGTGGAGGAGCGGGGGGCTCGTCTGCACCACCCCCTACACCCATCAGAAACTCAAATTGGGATGTGACTAGGTCAGGTCAACACTATCCCCCATGATTACGGAATCCTTCAGAGATTGCGGAAGGCAAGTGAGCGCCAGAATTGGAAGCCTCTCCACCATTTTAGAGCCAACGGATCATTAAGCTATTGAGCTCATTAAAATGCCACTTCAATGTGGTTTCTCATTGCCCACTGCATTTGGATTGTTGTCGGATGGGAAACTGTTTGGGAATGCTTTACACTGAGGTAGTACGCATGAGGAAGAAAAGCTCTGTAATCCTTTGGTGAAGGAGAGAGGGTGTGTCTGATTTTAAGTCCATCAATTGGCTTTTTGAGGTTTCCATTAAAAAAAAAGGCAGATTCAGAGCCCAGAGTTGGGACACCTTTAAATTTGTAGCCATAACAGATATCCTGCTCAGGGCATAACCCCTCTGCCGTAAGGTGCCCTGGCCTTGACTTCTGATTGGCTGTGGAGCCTGTGGTCACATTGCTAGTTGGCTGTATTCCCAAGCACTGGTTGCTAGTTGGCCATCCTCACTTGATTCGATGATGTGAGATGGGGAGCATGAAGAGCATACAGCTCACTGACAATATTGTAACACACTAGGGGAGAACATTGGAGACCTGGAGGACCTTGCTGTGAGCCCAGGGGTCACACTCACTAATTCTGTCCACTTTGCCCACTACCACCTAGTACCTGTTATCTGTTTATGCAACAGGAGTGTCAGTTGTTGGCCAGCATTGATCGACCAGAGCACGATAGATTCAACCATAATGCCGTGAGTCTGGAGTCACATGTAGGCAAGACCAGGTAAATGAGAGCTGATTGCCTTCATGAAAGGACTTGAATGAACCAGATGGGTTTCTATGACAACTCAAGATGGCTTCATGATCTAAGACCAGCTTTCAACTCCAGATTTGAGAAAAAGACTTAAATTGAAATCTTAGCCAGTTCCAATGGTGGGATTTGAACCTAGGCCCTTAAGAGCATGACCTGGAGACTTCTGGATTCTTCTTGAAGGTTCTCCCACTGCTAACGAGACTCCAGGGGGGCTATGGCCATGGTCTTAAATGCATGTTATAACATGCCTGGCCATGCCTGACCAAGGATAAAGTGAGCACTGAGATCTAGCCCTTTGAATTCATGACTAATAAATCTAGGACAGATCCAGGAGTAACGTTGTTTCGCACAGAGAGTGGTGAGGATGTGGATCCCATCACCACAGGTAATCACTGAGGTGAAACAGATAGAAATATTTAACAGGAAGCTGGGGGAAAAGGCAGGGCTACCTGAATATGGTGCAAGATAAAGTGAATGGGCGGAAGCTTGTGTCGAGCATAAATCTTGGCATGGCTAGGCTGAATAGCCTGTTATGGTACTGTATATTCAATACAATCATTTTGATTCCAAGTTCATATTAAATTGCAGATCATGGCTGAATTTAGAAGACAGTTTGGATTGTTTTGTGAGGTGATGATGGGCTGCGCAGAATTGAGGAGAGTATGTCTTTACAGAGTTGCTTCCTGGCCTAGCTTCTCTCACATACATCCCTAGTACTGAAGAGACGCTTTTCATTGTGAACTATTACCCGAAATGGATGGGGGAAGAGGCAAGGTGGGACTTCCCCATGTTAATACTTCTGTGTCACTGGTGAGATTAGCTTCAAGCGCCCTGAGCTGGCCTTGTCTGCCTGGATCAAATTTGAATGACTAACACAAACACTCCATGGAAAAATGAATTAAACTCCAGGCTTTCCATCTGAGGCCATACGCGTGATATTCTTGGCTTGGAGCCTGAACTCCCCTTTGATGAAGCTGAGCTTTGCCAATTGGGAAGGTGGGGGTGGTGGGGAAGTCGGGGGGGGGGGGGGAACTGTGCCTCGTTTCTCCTGTCTGCCTGCTCCCTCAGTGTCAGAACCTGGTGAGTCCTACACACTGAAAGCTGTCCCAGTCTGAATGAGGTTTGTGGCCCACGAGTCTCCTTGGTGTCTCCAGTGATCAAAGCGCAAACATTAATAGAACAGTCCCTCTGTCAATCCATTCCAGATAAAAAGAGAGGAAAATGAGGCCAGAATTGTACAATCAGGTAAAGAAGCAGCCTCGAATTGGCTGAGGAGACTGGGTACACTGTGAGGCTGGGTCTTGATGGATGATGAATGTTAGAAAGGCAGTCGGGGGGGACAATATCTCCAAGAATACAACCAGATGGAGTTGGCAACCGAATTTGAGGGTGATGATGACACAGCAGAGCGAGCAGCAATAAAATAGGGAGGAAAACATGAATCTTTTCAAGTAACCTCTTTATAAAGAATGTTTCTTGTGGCTGGTGAAGATGACTGGTGCCTGATGTAATGGCCAATTTGCCAGAGTTCATCATCGTTGTATTGCTTATGTGTAAACACCCATCAAAGGTCAGGGCCAACTGAGCTTAAGCTCTTGTTCCTTTCCAGGGAGCGTGAGTGGCGGCATTCACAACTGTGGGATTGGGAGAACCTCCCAGGCATCGGACTGGAAAATGTCTATCCGCTGTCTGAGATGGAAAGGATTGGACACATTCAGCTTGGGTGAGAGACAGAAGGTGAAAGAACGGAGGTGAACAGCTTAGATGGGTAGACAAGGGTGGCCATGACACAAAGGGTTCTATTAGTTATCCTGGCTTCGCAGATCAATATCATTGAATCCTTTTCTAAAGGGTAAAGCTGCTGTAGTCCTATCAGATCAAAGGGCTGCTTTCTCACTAAAGAGGGTGGTGGTTTAGTCAGAGGGTCACCACGCCTTAGGCAAGGGGAGAGGCTCGGAAGGAGTATCCTTTGCGGTAACCTCAGCAAGAGCAGGAACTGAACCCACGCCGTTCTGCACCACAACACCAGCCAGCCAGGGCCTCTTGCAGCATCACGACTCAGGCAATACATTAACACAGGTGAGACTGCCGCTCTTGTTTAGAGTGCCAGCAGATATTCCGCCAGCAGATATTCCACCAGCAGATATTCCGCCAGCAGATATTCCACCAGCAGATATTCCGCCAGCAGATATTCCGCCAGCAGATATTCCGCCAGCGCAAAGACAGTGTGAGTAAAGGCAGCGATTAAAGGTATTTAGGTGGACTCAATTTGAACTGCCCTGTTACAACACCCTTTGCCAGTTACATAGAAACATACAAATTAGGAGTAGAGTAGGCCATTCAGTCCCTTGAGCCTACTCTTCCTTTCAATAGGTTGATCTGATAGTGGCTGCCATAAATCTAGTTACACCCGGCTTAATAAATACTCAATACTCATTCTGCTTCATCTGTTACAGTGCCAAGAACTTATTGCAAGGGGTAATAGTGACATCTC
This sequence comes from Rhincodon typus, assembly GCF_021869965.1. NCBI lineage: Eukaryota > Metazoa > Chordata > Chondrichthyes > Orectolobiformes > Rhincodontidae > Rhincodon > Rhincodon typus. The sequence continues at coordinate 11,339,180 of NC_063348.1, forward strand.
AGACTGTTGTTATCCTACATTGAGTTTCCATTACAATGGATCCAGTCTAACTCTGGAGCAGCACGGGAGGGATTCCAGTTACACCCAGGAATAAATAACATGCTACAAAAACAGAAATTCCTGGAAAAGCTCAGCAGGTCTGGCGGCATCTAGCATTTTCCCAGCTGCCTGAAGAAGGGTCTGCGGACCCGAAACGTTAACTCTGATTTCTCTCCACAGATGCTGCCAGACCTGCTGAACTTTTCCAGCAATTTCTGTTTTTGTTTCTGATTTACAGCATCCGCAGTTCCTTCGGTTTTTATATATCACGTGCTGCCTGACACAGGGAGCACCCCCATCCCAAAACACAGGGAGACAGCAAAAGACTGGGAAGATAGAAAGGAAGAGGATGAATTCGAAGGGGCAGGAAGGGGTTAATGGGGAAGTGCAACTCAGAATGAATAATTGCTGAACACTGGCCCAACGGCTTCATCTGTTTCCACTCAGAGGGAGCAGTGAATCAGATTGTGCAAAAACCACAAGACAAGTCAAGTTCAGATTTACTCCCAAGGCCAATGCTTTGCAGTGCATTCTAAATTGCTGCAAGTTTCAAAGAGAAAGCCCTTGGATTAAAGTGCTGTTTACATCAGTTTAACGAGAGCAGACTCAGGTAGTATGACGAACACACACACACACACACACACACACACACACACACACACACACACACA
>NC_063348.1:11339899-11345000 GCF_021869965.1 Rhincodon typus
ACACACACACACACACACACACACACACACACACACACACACACACATACACACACACACAGTTGGAGCAAATAAAATTTCATGTCAATTAACAAAACATAGCTACTGCTTCAAGAATGTTTCTGCTTGAGACCAAACCCAGAAACAATAAGAAGATAGTGCTAAAGGCATATTTCAAAAGTGTTCTATAAATCAATACAAGGAAGCAGCTCAAGCAGAGAAACTGACGGCAGTTCCATTGATACATGCATTTGATGTATAGACCTCAGCTCCTCAGAAATCAAAGCTTACATGGAAGAAATAATCTCCATCTGCTTCAAAGTTGACAACTAGTTTAAAATGGTTAGCTTCCAAATGGCCCTGCCAGATATAATAGTGAGACAGACAGAGAGAGGCATGTCACACACACTCATACACACACACATACACATACACACATACACACACACACTCTCTCTCTCTCTCACTCACACATACATACAGACACACACTCACACACATACACACACAGACACACACACACTCTCTCTCTCACACATACATACAGACACACACTCACTCACACATACACACACAGACACACATACACATACACACACACACACACTCTCTCTCTCTCTCTCTCACTCACACATACATACAGACACACACTCACTCACACATACACACACAGACACACACACACTCTCTCACACACACACACACACACACACACACACACTCTTGTACACACACACACTCACACTCTCACACACTTTCACACTCTCTCATACACAGGCTCACTCACACACACACACACACACACATATGCATACACACACTCTCTCACATGCACAAACATACAGATACACACACACTCACACACAGAAACACACACTCACACACAGAAACACACACACAGACAGACACACCCAGAGGATGGAAAACAAAGACAACAACAAAGCATAGATTGCACACAGACACATAATTTCTGAAAGTTATGCCATTGTCTTCCTCAGCATGATCTCAAACTCTTGCCATGATGCATATAGTACGATTGTAAGTTTTGAGTGTGTGCAGTGTAGGAGTTTACAGCAAGGTCACTTCTAGGTAAGACATCAGCAAGTGTTTCTTCTCCTCGAGAATCAGAAACTGGAAGCTGTGGGCTTGAATACTGAACAGGATTCACCGTATTCACCCTGTGCAAGGGCTATACCTGGAACTAGCTGGGTAGACATCATCTGGCACAAAAGCCAAGTACTGTCTAATGTTGAATCAGAGATAGTAGGAACTGTCTAATGTTACTCAGAGCTGATGGGGGCTCTACTGGCTGGAGTCTGAATACTTTGTGGGGGTTAGAGAGGAACCACCCAGATCTTTCCTGTCTGACTAGTCTGGGGTTTAAATCTGGTTTCTATCTCTATTGGGAAATCTCATGGTTTCTGGTTGGGAATGGGGAGTGTAACAATGATTCAAAGGCAATGTGGGATGCTCTGTATGGACAGGGGATTTTCCTGTCTATCACTGTTCATATGTTTGTAAGTTGAAAGGGTGAAAAATATTCATCAGAAACAAGCTATTGTCAGAGTTAATTCAAGCCATTGTGCCTATGCTCGCTATATGAAGGTGTGATTCTGTTAGTACCACTGGGCTGCTATTTCCCTGCAATTTATTCCCCTTCAAGTATATTCCCAAACTAAGGATAAAGATAGTATTTTACAAAGCTCACTGTGATAAAGGTATAAAAATTCATATGTATAATTCAATAGCACAGAGGGACAGTGGTTGAAAGAATAATTGAGATATGGGGCTGGATTTTTGTCCAGAACGATAAAAGATTTGCAATATATCATTTTTAGACTTTGGATTTTAAACTAGTGGCATATGGGTGTTGGATACTTTCATGAAGGGGTTTAAAAGAAGGCCTTTTAGATAGGACTTTCTGGATTTGTCACCTAATCCAGTATGTGTCCAAAAGTAGGTGATGGCAAAAGCCCCTGGAGTGTTAATGGAGGAATGTTTATGTTTGGGATTTATGGTACAGAGTTAACATGAGAAAAAAAAAAGAATTAGCTTGCTTTTGACTTAAAATAATCAACAACAATCAAACAGATTGAAAGCTTTCAGGTGTTTGTGAAGGAGACCTAAGTGGATTGTGGTCAGATGCAAATATAGTTTCTCACTTAGAAAGAAGTACAGGAGAGTACGGGGAAAGCACCATTATCTGGAGGAAACAAGATTTCATCTGTGAAATTTCTAAACCATGTGAGTTTGGTCAGAATTTGGTAGATTATTAAAAGACTATGAATGTCTGAGCTTTCAGTATTATGAGTATTCACCAAAGGAGACTTGACAGTTCACAGGGCAGAAGTGGGGTCCCACATTAGACTCAAATATGAAGATCTGAAACAAAAGGATTATGTCTCTGGATTTGAATTGCTGTAAATTAATGGCTTAGAGAATAGATAAGACTTTGCTTTGCTATGTCATTCCAAACTGTGCCCTATATTTAAATAGGTTTGTTTGTTTTACTTTATTTCTTCATTTGTGTGTAATTAACTTTCCTTCCCTATTGGCATTGTGGGTCAACCTACAGCACATGGACTGCAATGGTTCAAACAGGCAATTCACTACCACCTTCTCAAGGGCAACTAGGGATGGGCAATAAATGCTGGTCCAGCCAGCAATGCCCACATCCCATGAGTGAATATAAAACAAACCCTCTGTTTTCTTGTTAAAGAGAAGCTGCAGCATTGTGTGCTTATGTTTCAATGAATGACCATCATGTTAAATAAAAGAAAAAGATCTATCAAGCCAGATTCATTCTGGGATCCAGTAGTAACATCAGCTGGGATCATAACACCAGCCCGATGGTGTCAGGTGTGAGGAACTTCCCAGGTCTGAGGTCACAGTGAAGAACCCTCAGCGTTTGACGGGGGTGGGTGGGGAACCAGATTGTCAACCTGACACCCCAATGAAGTGAAAATAAAAAGGTGGCCACTCCTGCAAGTGCTGAGGAAAATGCTGGCACTGTCAGGAGCAAATGGCTTTGTGTTACATCTCACCCTGAGCATCAGAACGCTCAGAGCAAACTGACACTGAGCTCACTCCCCCATTCACTGTGACCATGGCCACTCTTGACCTTTGCCCCTCCTTCCTGCTAGCTCCTTTGACCCCCTGGGAGACCGAAAATCCTCGGTCAATCCTGGCCTTGAATATATCCAATGCTGGAGCACCCTCTGGGGGAAAGAATTCCAAAGACCCACAATGCTGTGAGTGAGGGAGATCTTGGCTTTGGACCCTGGTGTCAGATGGCGAACTCAAGACAGCGGATTTTATTCCTTCATTTGTGCACACTGCCCACTGCCAGCCACTGCGTAATCTAAAGAGGGGCAAGGTGTGCCTGTTCTCACTCCCATATCCTGGAACAGCCCTCAACCCCTGCTCACACAATGAGTCAACCCTCATTTACCTTTGCCGAACTCGTCCATCTTGATTGGCATGACTGGGCTTTGTGGGGCGGAGTCTCCGCTCAGAGAGTAACTGTGCTCCGCCTGGATGTCTGGAGTGGCTGGGTCAAGATCCATGTCGAGCAAAGGGTTCTTCTCGACCAGTAGTGGGTCATCGAAAAAGCTGCTGAACAGCTCGTTGGAGAAATCGTCCAGGTTCTCGGCGAAATGCTGCAAATGTAGAGAGGAAAACTGTTAGTGTGCACGCCGCAAAGGAAGTCAGGCACATGCTACACGGACACGGGGGGGTATGGGAGTTGAGGGGGTGTGGGTAGCTGGGCATGTCGATCTTCCAACAGAGGTGACTGAACAGAGGGCTTGCAAACCACGACGTCGGTAAACAGCACAAAGCTAATGAGCAAACAAAATCAATCAGGACAACATAAGGAGAAAGATGCAGGTGCAATGAGTGGATTTGAAATGTACTGCCTATTCAATATAGACTCTATAATAGCCTTCAAAAAGGGAATCGGATAAATCCTTAAAGGAGGAAAGGGATGCGGGAATGTAGCAATACAACAGGAGTGTGAAGTGAACTGGATCACCCTTTGAACGAGCTGACATAGCCCTGATTGGTCAAATGGCCTTCCAACCTGGGGGCACCATGGTACAGTTCCATAATAAATCGTCACACTGAACCAACCACTGCATACAATCTAATTTTTAAAAATCTGACATTGCAAACTTGCTTTGTAATAACTAACACCGGCCCTTGTTATGGGCATGAGCTGGTTAGGATAGTGTCAGGGGTTAAAATACTTCAAACTGGAAATCAGTCCCACTGAAAATCAGAAAATGAAGAAGGGTCTAGCCCCGAAACGTCAGCTTTCCTGCTCATCTGATGCTGCTTGGCCTGCTGTCTTCATTCAGCTCTGCACCTTGTTATCTCAGATTCTCCAGCATCTGCAGTTCCTACTAACACTGTCGATTTTACCAGGATGAGTTTGAAAAGCCCAGGCAGTGTCTTTGGCAGTCTGCTTTAATGTTAACAGTTCCCTGCGTGGGTTCCCTACAATGGCCGTGTTTTCACGAACCCTAGATTCTGAAAGCTCACTCATCCGCTTCTCTCAATGACCAGGCTCTATCCCAAACAGTCCTAAGCACTGACTTCACCCAGCTTTCAGCAGTTCTGCAGGCCTGGCCAGCTGCCCAGAGCAACCAAATGAAAATGTCAGTCATCAGGTCCTGCTGTAAGACTGGGGAGAACCACACTGTGTTCCCAGAGGGTCTGGGCTTTCCCTGTACAACACCAACCTTCCCCTACATAACCTCACCAATCAGTCCCGACTCCATCTCTACTTCCACAACGACATCAGGCACATACAAAACAGTTCAAAACTCTGGCAGAACTGACTGTGCTACTGAGAGATCAAAACATAGACCACCAAACAGATTCATCAATCATTCTTGTTCCATTATCAGGACCCATTGTAAAGGACTGAACTGACATAACAATAACCTGCTGTTTCCTCACTCTGACAGCAACCCCTCATTCCGACAGTGACCCCTCACTCACTCCGACAGTGACCCCTCACTCCGACAGTGACCCCTCACTCTGAGAATGACCCCTCACTCTGAGAATGACCCCTCACTCTGACAGTGACCCCTCACTC
>NC_063348.1:11345010-11345303 GCF_021869965.1 Rhincodon typus
CCCTCACTCTGAGAATGACCCCTCACTCTGACAGTGACCCCTCACTCCGACAGTGGCCCCTCACCGACAGTGACTCCTCACTCCGACAGTGACCCCTCATTCACTCTGACAGTGACACCTCATTCTGAGAGTGACCCCTCACTCTGATAGTGACCCCTCACTCACTCCGACAGCGACCCCTCACTCTGACAGTGACCCCTCACTCACTCCAACAGTGACCCCGCACTCCGACAGTGACCCCTCACTCACTCTGACAGTGACCCCTCACTCACTCCAACAGTGACCCCTCACTC
>NC_063348.1:11345313-11349740 GCF_021869965.1 Rhincodon typus
ACCCCTCACTCCGACAGTGACCCCTCACTCACTCCGACAGTGACCCCTCACTCACTCTCACAGTGACCCCTCACTCCGACAGTGACCCCTCACTCCAACAGTGACCCCTGTGTAGCTCAGGTTGTGGGTGGAACTGATGGTTGTTTCGCCGAGCTGACTGGTTTTCATACAAATGTTTCATCTCCCTTCTAAGTGACATCATCAGTGCTGTGTAGCCTCCGTTGAAGCACTGTTGCTCTGTCCTGCTCTGAATTTATATGGTCCGGTCTGGTTTCCAGTTTTGGACCGTAGCGATATGTAGATGGAGTTTATTTCAATATGTTTGTTAATTACATCAGTGGTTGAAAACCCAGGCCTCCAGGGATTCTCGTGTTTGTCTTTGTCTTGCTTGTCCTAGTACTGTAACTTTGTCCCAGTTAAACTGATGTCCTTCTATATCGGAGTGTATTGAAATGAGGGAGAGTTGGTTGTGCCGTTTTGCTGTGAGTTGGTGTTCGTGTATCCTGGTGGCGAGTTTCCTGCCCGTCTGTCCTATGAAGTGTTCCTTGCAGATTCGCCATCATTTAACAGACACACAAACACACACACACACACACACACACACACACACACACACAGACCTACACACACATGCGGTCGCACGCACACAGACACACACATAGACAAACACTCTCAAAAAGACACACAAACACATACACACAGACAAACACACACATACACATACACACATGAGCTTACAGTCATGCACACAGACACACAGATACAGACACAGACACAGACACACACACACACACACACACAGACACACACACGGACAAACACTCTCAAACAGATACACAAACACATACACACAAACAAACACATACGCATGTGAGCATATACGCACACAGACATAAACACGCACACAGAGACACATATGCTCACATGTACACACATGTGTACACACACACACACAGTTAGACAATGGCCACTCAGTGGAACTTACATCTCCTCAGCTCAGACCTTCACAAAAAGAAAAGGTCAAATCTTCAGGATCCCCTCCAGATGAGGCAGTAAACCATTAAACCCAACTGCCCTCTGAGTTCAATGCAAAAGGTGCCGTGGCACCATTCACATTAAAGCAGGGATGCTCTGTCTGTTTCCTGAACACCCCATCCCAAACCAAAGTCAGTAAAAACAGGTCGTTGGGGTTTTGTATTGTGTCCCTTACCTTACAGTGACTACATTTGAAAAAAAACTTCACTGGCCATGAATGAGCGTGGGGTGCTCTTTGGTTATATTTTCTAATCTGGCTGTGTTTTGAAAAAGTTGAATTTAAGCCATTGTTATTTAGCCAACAGAGGGTGAGGATGTGGGGTGTGTAGGATATGTGCACCTTCATTTGAAACAGCTGCTGTGACACCGCACGGTCAGGCTTGGCACAGACGGGGAAGTTTAGCCCGACCAGTTTCCGAGTCACTGTGCCATGGGTGACCGCCCTCCTGCTCGGATGTGGAATCAGGAAATCCTCCAGCTTCTAAAACCATGTTGTACTGCAGTCCTTCCTAGCACCCAGTCCACCAGCTGCGTTGGCCTCAGAAAGAAAACAGTTAAAACTTTCTCAGGCCCGCCCTTTGGAGGCCAGAGGGAGTGAGCAGGATGTCTCCAAATTGCTGGATCCGGCTTGACAATATTTCCCCTGGACTACCAGCCTGCCTGCCTGGGAAGGCAGCACTTGTTGAACATGCTGAGGGTGTGCTTCACTTCGCCAGGGCTGAGTCACACCTGGGTGTGCAATGCACCAGGATAAGGTTTGCCAGCAGGCTATAGTTCATCTGCTATTGATTGTTTGCAGATTAAACAAAGTTCCTTACCTTCACTACTGTACCTGTCCCGGATTATTAGTGAACTGTGTACAAACGGCTTCAACCTGGGACTGGGATATCCTGTATATATCATACATATCTGTCTCTGAGACAGCATGCGTCACTGCTATTGTGAAACAGTGACAGGTGAAGCAAGATATCACCTAAACTTCATCTCAACTCACTGACAACAATTCACAAACAACGCTGCGCTCTGCCTTGCACTCTTTTCATATTCGCAACCATCGAACTTCCTGGCATCAGGGCGACACTGTCTAAGCTGAACTGCTGTGAACTCCTGAAGGTGAAAGAGCGATTCACCAGGTACAGTCCACACCCATGGATAGCTGGCAATGAGCAATGTGTGAACGGCACAGGCTCGGCTCTGAGTTCTCTACATGCTTCATTCTCAGCTGCTGCTGAAAGGATATGGCAGAGGGCACCACCAAGATTGAAGAATAGTAGATGGGAGAGGTAGTAGGGGGCCTGTTGGGTATGAGTAAGATAGAGTCATAGAGTTGTACAGCACAGAAACAGACCTTTCGGTCCAACTCGTCAATATCAACCAGGTATCAAATTAATCTAGTCCCATTTGCCAGCATTTGGCCTACATCCCTCTGAACTCTTCCTATTCACATACCCATCTAGCATGATGGCTCAGTGCCAGAGACCCAGGTTTGATTCCAGCTTTGGGTGACCATCTATGTGGGTGTGCACATTCTCCCCCTGTCTGCATGGGTTTCCTCCCACAGTCCAAAGAGGGGCAGGTGGATTTGCCATGCTAAGTTGCCCTGTATTGATCAGGTTAGGTGGATCATTCATAGGAAATGCAGGGATAGGGGGATGGGTCTGGGTGGGATGCACTTCGGAGGGTCAGTGTGGACTTGATGGACCAAATTGCCTGTTTCCACGTTGTAGGGATTCAATGCTTTTTAAATGTAATTGTACCCACCTTCACCACTTCTTCTGGCAGCTCATTCCATAGACGCAACACTCTGTGCGAAAAAGTTGCCCCTTGAGTCCCTTTTAAATCTTTCCCCTTAAACCTATACCCTCTAGTTTTGGACTCTCATACAGTGGGAAAAAGGCCTTGGCTATTCACCCTATCCATGCCCCTCATGATTTTGTAAACCTCTATAACGTCACCCCTCAGCCACCGACGCACCAGAGAATATAGCCCCAGTCTATTCAACCTCTCCCTATAGCTAAAACCCTCCAACATTCTTGTAAAATTTTTTGAACCCTTTCAAGTTTCAAAACATCCTTCCGATAGCAGGGAGACTGGAACTGCACGCAGTATTCCAAAAGTGGCCTAACCAATGCCCTGTACAGCCGCAACATGACCTCCCAACTCCTTTACTCAATGCACTGACCAATGAAGGCAAGCATATCAAATGCCTTCTTCCCTATCCTATCTACCCGCAACTCCGCTTTCAAGGAACTGTGCACCTGCACTCCACAGTCTCTATGTTCAGCAACACTCCCCAGGACCTTACCATTAAAGGTGTATAAGTCCTGCCCTGATTGGCCTTTCCAAATTGCAGCACCTCACATTTATCTAATTTAAACTCCATTTCCACTCCGTCAGCCAATCTGATCAAGATGAAATAAATCAAGAAGTAGCAATTAACAGATGCCAAGCTCAAATGTACGGGGGCAGAGAAAAATGATGGTAGGGTAGAGATTGCAGCTGATATAAACTGGGTTAGTCACATATTTAGCAGACTGAGTGGCCGCAGTTGGAGCAGCAATAGCTTCATTGATGGAGGAGCCACTTCAGCAGTTATATTAATGGTGCATGATATGGTCTGTGTTCCATATACACAGAGTGTGTCTTACACATATATGCCACATGTGTGCAGGGGCCAGCAAGGCATTAAAGACACAATAAAAGCTTGCGGGTTGATCTCACAGCTCAAAGGCACAGCGTGTGATTTTTCAAAATGGATGCAAATTGGAAAATAGTGAAGTGTGCGTAAGAAAGATTACTAAATAGAAAGCATCAAGAATGAATAGACTTAAAGTCTAGCATGGTGGATACCAATGACTAACCTTGAATTTGGGTAAATAACAGAAAGTAATTGGAAGGGGGAAGTCTACTCAGCCCAACATTTTGCAGACATTCAAAGACCAGAGTTGCCCTAATCATAGACTACCTCCCAACCTCTTACTGATTGACTAAATAAGTCCAGTCCCTGACATTTGAAATGACTAATCCAAACCCTAGAACACTCAGTTACCTCCTCTGATCAATCCTAGCCTGTTCCTTAGTATTAGGTTCAGATTGACTAGAAAAATGCTATGTAGTATGGAGACAACTAAACCCAGAAACCTATACACAGGAATGCACCTCAATTTTACATCTGTTAAGAATGAGCTCACAATCCTGAGCCCAATGGGACTGAACAGCACAATCTCACAAGTGACAGCTGTAAGGCTGGAGGCTGAAAAGCAGCTGGTCAAAACTGAATTGTTAAAAAATCCGAGTGCAATTTACAAACAGGGCCCATTTCTCCATTGTGCCGCCTGCTCTCACACACACACACACACACACACACACACACACACACACACACATACACA
>NC_063348.1:11349840-11362219 GCF_021869965.1 Rhincodon typus
CACACACACACACACACACACACACACACACACACACACAATGTTAAAATGAGCTCAATTCGGTCACTTTTAAAATCCAAGTCCAGTTTTGATTGGACAGTGGGGATAATCTTGGTTTTGACAGCCAGTATAAATCATGTGGGATATCCACAAAGCTTTCTGGTGTTGATTTGTGTTGGCTGGATATTCATTATGAGTGAGTGATCTTCATTTACCCAATGATTTGTTTAACACCATTACCTAACATCAAAGCAACCGCACTCTCTGTTTACTCACTCGGGCCAACTGCTACCTTGTAGATGCACTGTAATTTCCCACATTAAGAGTCTTGTACACCATTTTATAGTAACAGCTTAAAACATGGATTTGTAGCTGTGAATGACATTGTTCTGAAACGACTGCAAAGTATTAGCACAGAAAAGGTGCAGGGTGCTAACATGTGAAATAGGGAAGATATGACAGGAAGAAACAGTTGGTAATTATGTAATACCTTTCACTACTTTAGGGCAGTTTATTGGCAAAGAAGTACTTTGTCTTTGACATATAGTCACTGTTACAGTATAGGCACTCATGGTAGTCACTGTTATAATGGCAAACAGTGCTATATCGGAACCCTGACTCCTGGATCAGGGCCTGAAGGGATCTCCATACAGCCACCAGGGATTTGGAGAGATGAAAGTTTGTGAGTGTACTGGTCAATATCTTCAGATTAACATCTTTTTCAGCCCTACTGGTGGGATTTAGCTGTTCACAAATCAAAAGGCTGTTGCTTTGACTTGCTCATCAACAGTGCATGCGTGCCACAGTAATTCATTGGATCTGCTATTGCTCGTGATGATTCTGCAGGATGCAGCTGAAGGGGTATATAAGTATTGATGTTTCTCCCAGGATTTATCACACCCGCTCAGCAGTCAGCTCTGCATCATGTATCTGTGAAAATTTGTTAATGCTGCTGTCCCTTTCTGTCTCATCACATGGGCAAAATCGGCAAGGTTCATCGTAAATTAGAGAGTGCAATAATTATTACCACAGAACCCCTCCCACATAGGAAATGGTTCCATGCTATTTTTTATTTTGAAAACTGCCAATCTGCTGTTAGCACTTTAACAAGACCGCACCCAGATCCTGTTCATTGGTAGGGTCATTGTGGGCTCCAAAATTATAATAATCCAATGAAACCATTCTTATAATCAGATCGTAAGGCCAGCCACATTCACCAGCCAAATGAGACAGGTTACCAGCAGAGACATGGAACTGAATCTGGGGCCATCTGATCAACATGACATAGAACCATATCTGGCTAAACTGGGCCTATAATATTGATTGCAACAAAGCAGCCTTAGATTGTCAGCCTTTATATATAGCAGCCTTACACTATATAGTGGACAGCCAGTGTCAACACAAAGCAGATCGTTACTCTGTGTAGGAAAACAGTAATTCTTCACAAATTCCCTTCATTTGCTCTGACCTTTTTTTAACAAGTGGCTACCTAGCCCCTTATAGCAATACTCTTTCTGCCATCTTCCTAAACATCCCTTGAACACCCCACCACTGGCCTCAGGAACTGCTGGGTAGCTTTTCACTGAGGCCCCACTCACAACACAAGGGCCTGAATCCTCAGTCAGTCCGTTACAGCAGCCAGGAAAATCCAGCTAAAACAAACCAATTGCCAGAACGAAAATCCAGCTAACCCCGAGAGCAAAGTCATACTTACGGATGCACGATAATATACACTTTCCTCTTGAGTTCTGTGTAATATAAAGTTGGTCCTAAACTAACAAATACCCTCAGAAGGCCAAAGTGCTTCTGCGGTCTATTTAGGAGATGGAGTTAGGTTGAATACATGTTACAGAAACAAGTCATTTAACTCAAATACTCCATACTTCTACAAACATCCCTGTTTCTCTCCATTTAACCCTCTCATACTATCCTTCTATCTCTATCTCTCTCATGCATTTATGCAGTTTCTCCTTGTGGTAGCACGTTCTACATTTCACCACTCTCTTCACAAAGAGGTTTTCTCTTGAGTTCCTCATTAGATTTATTGGTTACTATCCTGTCTTTTACGTCCCTCTAGTTTTGGATTCTCCTACAAGCAGAAATATTTTCTCGGTGTCTCCAATGAATTGGCTAATGACTTTATTACACATGGAGAAATTCTGACAGACTTCCTCTGCGTTTTCTCACAGAGAGGATTTTATTTATCTATGGATATTTAGTCTCAGCTCCTAAAGATTATTGTATTACTTCGAGAATTTGGTTTCAATTAATCCGATAGTGGGCCAGGCTTCAAAGAAACAAAAGATGTTGCCAAGTTATATATGGAGTTCCAGAGGTCACAGTCAATCAGGATACCACTGGTAACTAAATCAGAGGTAACTTCTCCGGAAAGTCAATTACTTGGATGCAGCGATAGTCAAAACACTGGCAACAGTTATGTTTGGAAATCCTGAAAGGTATTCATGCTTTTATTGCTTATTTTCAGTTTAATCTTTGAATGGTGAGATATTTCGGTGCTCAGAGAATTGCACATTTTTCATATTGCACCATTGAACACTCACAGTTCAGAAACAAGATAGATCAAACTTAGAAAGTAGCAGGACTAGGTCATTCAACCCTTTGAGTCTGCTCCACCATTCAATATGACCATGGGCAGATCATCCAATTCAGTGCCCTGTCTCCACTTTCTCCTCATCAGCCCTAAGATTGAAGTCTTACTCCTTCTTGAAAACGTTCAATGTTTTGGCCTCAACCTCTTTCTGTGGCAGAGAACTGCACAACTCTCTGTGTGAAGACATTTCTCCTCATCAAAAACAAAGCTCAGTTTTCATATTGAACAAGGGAATCAGTATATGATGTGTCAAATATCGAATTCCTTCTCCATTGCTCCATTGCAGTACGGGGATATTTCTACAATGGGTGAGATGAAATGTAAAACTCTTTCTTTTCAGGCTTATCATGAACTTCCATTATTTGTTAAAGAAGAGTTAGATGTTTCCAGATCAGGTCCAACATTGTTTACTCATTGCAGATTAAAATGCCCTCTAAACTGGCCTGACTGTATGAGAAGGACTGTGCTCTCCCTATTGTGCTACACTGAGCAGGTTCCCCTGAACTCTGAACATCAGTAAATTATATTTCTGCCAATGTTGGGTGTATGGCCGATTAGTTGGGGTGTGGAGTGGGTCCCTCCTCCCTGTCAGCACTAACTGATCATTATGTCCTCTATATATACAATGCTCTTACATGTAAGGTCTATAATATACATAGGAATTAAAGTTGTTTCTTTAGGGTGCCCTGCAATTTTAAATATGTTAAGGTCTACATTTAAAAACAAACGTTGGTTTGAAATGTTGGCGGACCAAACTTTAAACACTGCCCTTTGACCTCTATGACCTCACCTCAAAGCCAGACCACAGAGATTGGATCTGGTTTTTCTATACTTATAGGATTGATCAGAATCCAGATGGCTCTTGGCATTAGCACCAATCAGTCCCTAACTTCTGCTGAAGTAGCCCATCCTATTTAAAGTTCCGATGGGAGAATCTTTAAATGAGAGTTCACCATCGCCTTGCTCCTGGGAAGACTCCTTTCTGGAGATGGATACAGAGTTAGCGCTGTCTCAGCTCTGAGCACACAATTGAGGCTGATACTGCAGTACTGAGGGAGATCTCAGAGAAATGCATCTTTAGAGTAAGGCATGAAACTTTCAGGACAAGGTTGCTCTCTGTTATCCTAGTCTATTTATCTCTCCACACCAACATCACTAAAAGCGGATATTTCACTGCTGTTCAAACTGACTGCCCTGATTCCTGCATTGCATCTGCACTTACACTTTAGAACACATTTAATTAGCTGGAAAGTGCTTAGGGGTGAACCTTGAAGTCATAAAAGGCTTTGCATAAATGGATTTTCTTCTTTTCATGGAAAGGAAAAGGAACTAAAGTGACTGTTATATTAAGAGGCTCACATTATAATACCTGATTTATTAAACTAGCTCCATTACCATCTCTGACAGTATGTACACCAGAGAGTGGAAATACTCCACCAACAGTTCTATGATAGTCTGAGCCACAGAAGCCCAATAGTGTCCCAGAATTCACTCACAAGAAGTCCCTACATTTGAAAGTGCTAGCTGTATGCCAGGGTGGGTCCTGTCTGATCCCTACTTATTGTAGCCAAAGCAGTCAGATTCCCTGGAATATTAGAAGGAGGTCTTTCAGTAGTAGTTAAGAAGGCATTTAGCATGCTTGCCTTCATTGCTCAGACCTGAAGTTGGGATGTCATGTTGAGGTTGTACAGGACATTGGTGCAGCCTCTTCTGGAGTACTGTGTATAGTTCCGATCATCCGTCATAGGAAGGATATTATTAAGCTGGAGTGGGTTCAGAAGACATTTATGAGGATGTTGCCAGAAAAGAAGGACTCGAGTTATAAGAAGAGGCTGGATAGGCTGGGAATTTTTTCACTGGAGCGTAGGAAGTTGAGAGGTGACCTTATAGAGGTTTATAAAATCATGAGGGTTTTAGATAAGGTGAATGGCAGGTGTCTTTTCCCTAGGGTGGGGGATTTTGAGACTAGGGGTATACTTTTAAAGTGCGAAAGATTTAAAGGAGAAAGATTTAAAAAAGACATGAGAGGCAGAGAGTGGTTCGTGTGTGGAATGAACTTTCAGAGGAAGTGATGGATGTGGGTACAGTTACAACATTTAAAAGACATTTGGATAAGTACATGAATAGGAAAGTTTTAGAGGGATATAGGCCAAACATATGCAGGTGAGACTAGTTTAGTTTGGGATTATAGTCACCATAGACTGGCTGGACCAAAGGGTCTGTTTCCATGCTGTACGACTCTATGATGCTATGTGTTGATGAACCCAGAGGCCTCAGACTGAAAGACATGGATCAAATTTTTTTAATAGGGCGTTACTAAGGTTGATAATGTGTATTGGTGTCTAAACTCTAGGATTTTAAAACTCTCTCCAGTGTGGAAAGAGTGACAGAGTTCCAAGGGAAATAAAGAGGTGTTCAACTTGGGCAGTAATCTCAATCCATTCCTGGCCAATCTCCTGTCAGAAAGGGAACATTAGCCAAGAGGGAAAGCTTCATTCTAAGAGGCGTGTGTGCACACAAGTGTTTATGTATGTGTTTGCATGTGCAAATTTCATTTTATTGTATTTACAGGGTGTGTCACTGGGAATTGATTACCTGTGCTCGGTTCGCAATAAACAACTGCACCTCCCAGTCGCGACCCATTTCAACTCCCCCTCCCATTCTGCAGACGACATGTCCATCCTGGGCCTCCTGCAGTGCCACAACGATGCCACCTGAAGGTTGCAGGAACAGCAACTCATATTCCGCTTGGGAACCCTGCAGCCCAATTGTATCAATGTGGATTTCACAAGCTTCAAAATCTCCCCTCCCCCTACCGCATCCCAAAACCAGTCCAGCTCGTCCCTGCCTCCCTAACCTGTTCTTCCTCCCACCTATCCCCTCCTCCCACCTCAAGCCACACCCCCATCTCCTACCGACTAACCTCATCCCGCCCCCCTTGACCTGTCCGTCCTCCCTGGACTGACCTATCCCCTCTCTAACTCCCCACCTACACTCACCTTTACTGGCCCCATCCCCGCCTCTTCGACCTGTTTGTTTCCTCTCCACCTATCCTCTCCTCTATCCATCTTCTATCCGCCTCCCCCTCTCTCCCTATTTATTTCAGAACCCCCTTCCCCTCCCCCATTTCTGATGAAGGGTCTAGGCCCGAAATGTCAGCCTTTCTGCTCCTATGTTGCTGCTTGGCCTGCTGTGTTCATCCAGCCCTGCACCTTGTTGTCTCGGATTCTCCAGCATCTGCAGTTCCTACTATCTCTAATTACCCTTGAGCAGTTTTCTTGAACCGCCACAGTCCACATAGGCTAGGTGAACCCACAGTACTATTGTCCAGGGAGTTCGAGGGTCTTGGCTCATCAACAAAATTGAACGGTGATATATTTCTGAGCCAAAATAGTGTACGACTTGAAAGGGAACTTTCAGGTGGTGGCATTCCCATGTCTCACTACCGTTGTCTATGTTGCAACAGTCCATCTTGTAGATGGTACATACTGCTGCTAGCTTGTGAGGGTGGTGCTGTGCAGGATGTTTAAGGTGTCTGTGTGCTTGTGTCTCTATATGCTTATGGGTGTGAGGGTGTTTGCATGCTTGTAATATGTGCATGTTTGCGGTTGTACACTTCAATGTGTGCATATATGTATGTGTATGCATGTGTGTATTTGCGTGTGTTAAGTGTTTGTACATGTGCATGTTTGTGTGATGTAGGTGTGTGTGTGCACATGCGTGTTTGTGTGTGCATATATGTTTGTATGTATACATGTTTGTATGTTTACGTATGTTTTTACATGTGTAAGTTTGTGTGTACATGTTCGTACGTGTGCATGTTTGTGTGAATATGTTAGTGTGTGTGCTTGCATGCGTGCTAGGCATGTATATTCTCAGTTGTGCATGTATGTCTGTGTGTAGCTGTATACTGCATGTATGCATATCTTGTAAGTGTGCATGTGCATCTCTGCAAGTGTGTATCTTTGCGTGTGCACGTATGTATAAATTTGCATTTGTCTGTACATGCGTACGTGAGTGTGTGCATATATGGGTGTGAATTGTAGTGTGCACATGTCTTCTGTAGTCAGTGAAACCTTGACAGTAATGTGGTTTCTTTAAAGTAACGACTGCCTACCCTAAGAGGCTGACCTGTGCACAAACAGCATTTAAATGCAGTCCCTCACATGCATGCAGCACCAGTGCAGGTATGTGCGCGCGCGCGCGCACACACACACACACACACACACACACACCCTCCAAGCACAGAAATGCACCATTCTAACATTCACCAGAGGCACCCAATACTGGTGCCAAATTGTGGTACCAAAAATAAAACCTCTTCGGTGCACTAACAACGACCCTTCAGAGCTCCGGGAATACTGCTAACCATGTCAGTTAACTCTCAGGATCTTTAAAACTTGAGTAACATGTAAATAATGGTTCAGAGCCAATTGCAAACACACAGGACCAACAGACTGGCGTGCACTCCCGATCGCATGGAGATACCAGGACTCTCTGATCCTACTCTTGACTGTCACTGAAACACAGCAGACAGGAGCTTACAGAGCTCTCTGCAGACCAACTACTGAGCACTCCACTCACAGGGGGAGTGGTTTATGAGGAGCTGGGAAGGGCGAGGGGAAGAGATTTGGGCTGGTGTGGAAATGAGGGAAACCCAAGGTGAAGACTTTAGGCAAAGACGCATAGTCTAAGTCTGATCTCACCAGATATATTCTACTGAGCGTGCTGCTGGTACTGACAACTGGGGTTTAAACAACATCCTCTGGGACTATGGTAACTTAACCTGATAAATAACAGCACGTCAACTGAGCTTTTCCCCGTAGATAAGGTCTCTCTCCTCTCTTATACTCAGTGCTGGAAAGGAAGACTTCCATTTAAGTAGCACCTTCATAAGCTTGGGATATCTTTACAGCCATGTAACTCTGAAATCTGCTCACTGGTGCAATATCAGAAATGTGAATTAAATCAGCACACAGTAAGATCCACAACAATGACAATGTGGTAAGGACAACATCATCAGTTTTGTGAATAGTTGAGGAATAAATATTGGTGAGGACATGTGTTGCTTAGCAAGGAACAGTGCAGTTCAAAAATATTCTGTTGGTTGCAAATCCCTTTGGGACAGCTATATAAATACAAGTTACTGATGTATGACAGGGGCCAAAGAAGTGAGAGCAAGACAAAATCTCAGGAATACTGAGACCGACTTCAGGAAGGATGTATTGGCCCTGCAGCAGGCTCAGAGGAGGTTCACGGGCATGGTCCTAGGAATGAAAAGCTTAACATATGAGGAACATTTGAGGACTCTGGGTCTATACTCGATGGAGTTTAGAAGAATGAGAGGGGATCTAATTGAAACTTACAGAATAATGAATGGCCTGGACAGAGTGGATGTTGGGAAGATGTTTCCATTGATAGGAGAGACTAGGACCCGAGTGGGCACAGCCTTGGAGTAAAGGGAAGATCTTTTAGAACAACGATAAGGAGAAACTTCTTTAGCCAGAGAGTGGTGAATCTATGGAATTCACTGCCACAGATGGCTGTGGAGGCCAGGTCATTGAGTACATTTAAGACTCAGATAGATAGGTTCTTGATTGTCAAGGGGATCAAGGGTTATGGGGAGAAAGCGGGAGAATGAGATTGAGAAACTTATTAGCCATGATTGAATGGCGGAGCAGACTCAATGGGCTGAATGGCCTAACTTCTGCTCCTACATCTTTATGGTCTTATGGTCTAAATTTCTTTTCTCTCCATGCTTGTCATTATCTCTGCCTTTCGCTTTGCCCGTTCCACCTCCTAAATCTTGTACTGACTTTGCCCCATCTCATACCTCTTGACATGGCCTCGCGGTGTCTTCCTGACTTTGAGGGACCACCTATTATGAGTGTGAGCCCGGGAGGAGAGTTGACAGGCAAATGCATCACAGCGCAACCCTCCCTCCTCAAAGATCGCATCAGTGTATTCACTGACCTTGGCTGCTCAGGAGTTCCTGCTAGAAGAAGTAAAATAGACAATGGCCACGTACACAGGTCATATTGACCTCTGTGCATTCTGGCTCCAGCTCACAGTACAGGCACTATACAGAGAGCAGGTGAGAGAGGAAGAATCTTCAAACAGGAAGTGATTCAGTCCCACTGTTCTTCCAGGAAAAGTAAATCATTAACATCCCTGGAAGGTCCAGCAGTAACAGAAAGTCAAATATAACGCCCCCAAGTGGCACCTGAGAACTCATGGGAAAGGAGCAAGAGACAGTTAAAGAGTATAAAAAGTGTACTTCTTGATCATGGGTCTCTTCCCCTCTCAGGGGGGAACACCACATATAATGTATCACAACCTCAAGGTTAGCAGATGTCCATTGCCCATCCATTGACAGTAAGTCTCAGCAGGCTATTCAACTAAGAAGGCATCACAGTTGAATTCCCGTGTACATCCGGTGGGCTTACTTGACGCTGATTAGAATTTAGGCCTCAGGCTGATTTTTTGTTTTGTTTTCCAAGCCTTTTATAGAAAATTGCACTCCTGACTGAAACCAGCCAACAGGAAATCAAACTTGAGGCCTTCTTTGTCTACATGCTATGGCTTAATTTCTGAGCCACCACACAGCCCCTAATGTACAACAGAGATTTAACTCTCACAAGAGCTGTTCATAACACAGAGACTGATCATAGGTCTCTTCTTGTGCCAGAAGCAAATATCCTCTCCGCTTTTCCTTCACCTGGTTTGACCTGTTCTTTGGATGCAGGGAAGGCTGGACAAACTCGAAGAGACCTAGAGTTTAAATTGTACAATTACTACAACCTCTGGAGTTCCTTTCCTGCTGGCTGAGTTCCACCAGTTTTAATGGAAGTTGCCAGAGCGAACCAGCTGCATGTGTCTGGAAGCGGGGTCATGAGTGAGAAAGCCAACATGATTTATCGGCCTAGCGGATAAATTGACAGTTTGGTCAGTCCCACCAGCTAAAGGAGGAACCTCTTCTGGGAATGATGGAGAAATGCTGGAGAACAGACGTGTAAAAACCAACGACTTGGGGGAAAAAAAAATAGAACGCTTGCAGTTTTGAAGTGCCTCATTCAGCAAACTGATTTCATTTGATGGCTGGATTGGCGTATGAGGAGAGATTGAATTGGTCAGGACTGTAATCACCGGAGTTTAGAAGAATCTCACAGAAATCGGCAAAATTCTAACAGGGTAAACAAGGAAAGGGTTTTCCCAGGGATCACAGCCTGAGGGTATGGAGTAGGCCATTCAGGACTGAGATGAGGAAAAATTTCTTCATCTAGACAGTGGTGACTCTGTGGAATTCTCTGTCACTAAAAGGAGCTGAAACAAATTGATTGAATGTTTTCAAGAAGGAATTAGTTATAAGGGATGACTAGTATGGAGAGAAAGCAGGAACAAGGTGCAGAGTTGGATGATCATACAGAATGGCTCTAAAATCTGATTGGCCCAATCCTACTCTTATTTCCTCTTTTTCCATGTTTCACGACCTGACATGAACATGACATAGCCAGTGAAATACATCATCACTGTTGTAATAAAAACCGAAAGAACTGCGGATGCTGTAAATCAGGAAGAAAAACAGAAGTTGCTGGAACAGCTCAACAGGTCTGGCAGCATCTGTGAAAAAAAATCAGAGTTGACGTTTTGGGTCCAGTGATCCTTCCTCAGGTCACCAGACCCGAAGCGTTAACTCTGATTTTTCCTTCACAGATGCTGCCAGACCTGCTGAGCTTTTCCAGCAACTTCTGTTATCACTGTTGTAATGTTGGAAATGAAGCTACCAATTTATCCACAGTAAGGCCCTACAAGTAAATGTGACAATGGTTGGGCACTGTGTTTTCTATCCTGTTCTTTACTGATACTTTTTTTTCCCCCTCCTATCTCCTTGGCCAACTCCTGTCAGTAGCCTCACGTGGGGATGGTAGATATGTGAGATATTTCTGGGTGTTGCCAATGTCACTCCCAAGTCAGGGAAGTGCCTGAGAACATATAGCATTAAATCGTGAAATCATTCATGTTGTTGGTCACAAAGTGAAGGTGGGGAGTTTGGGGTGTGGGGGATAGTGACTATTCTGTCCATCTTTCTCCACTTTCCAACCATCAGCATGTATCCTAGCAGCTTAACGATATTTCAAATGGTTCAAGAGCTTTTGCATCAGTTTGGTGACAGTAGACAGTGACCATTACTGGTTACTATGTGAGTGGAGTAGTGTTTCCTAACATTGGTCTAGAATTTACTGAATTTGTACGTAGACCCTTTCTGCAATAGTTGTTGTTTAAGATGAATTGTGAACAGAAATATAATGGCTAATTACTAGCTTCTATATCTCAATAGGATACTTCATGTGTCTCATTTCAACGTCAAAGCACCCAACTTCTCAGAAATCTTTCCTCACAAACTCAGTTCCTTGACATTAGGGATAAGATTTTCCTTCCTCTCATTGCTTCCAGAGCCCAGAGACTCCCCTTTGGGCTCATAATGAGAAACAAATGTAGTATCCAGGGTATCGCCGCTCTCAAAAGTATATTAAAAAAATTTCCAACACCTTCCAGTTCTGAAGAAGAGTCACGCCAAGCTCAAAATGTTATCCCTGTTTCTCTCTCCGCAGATGCTGCCAGAACTGCTGAATTTCTCCTGGATGCTGTTTGTGTTTCAAATCTCCAGCCTTCGCCATATTTTGCCTTTATTAAGGTGCTTCGAAAGTCACAGAGTTTGAGAGAGTTGACCGTGGATGTGATCTGAGAAGGCGAGAGGAGTGTCGATTGAGGGAGATGGGGGAATTGATTAGGCGTTGGGAAGAGCAATCATACCGGGAATATCCGCCAAATCCAGTGCGCTAACAACAGGGAAGATCAAAGGTCAAGCCAAAGTCTGGAAAGGATCAGAAGAACAAGTGGGGGAGCAGAAATTAAAATCTTGTCAGAGGTGAGAGTTGTGTTACGTCTTACAGCTAGTGTGCAGTATACCTTTAGGGGACAATGCTCATCAAATCATCATGGTATCATAGCATGTGACCTGATGGAATAAAGGTCTCAGGCTCTATCTTAACCGGGGCCACTTGCAGCATGACATGCTGATGGAAGAATGTTATTTTTTTTGGTGCCAATTATCTAAGTAATAGCCCAAATACTGAGACAAAACAAACCATAGTCCCACCAGACCATAAGGCTACTCTTTCATGAAGTGGCTGGTGGTGGTTTAACCTGAGGGCTATCACACCTCATGTGAGGAGGGGAGGTTGAGGAGAGTCTGTCATGGTTATTGAACCTTTGCTGTTGGCATCATGCTACATTACAAACCAGCCATTCAGTCAACTGAGCTAACCCCTCCTTACCCTTCCCTAGCTTTAGTTCTTACGTATTGGATCTACTACAAGTATTGCTGCATTTGGTGGCACATCATCACTAGCAACGGTGGTTGGTTTGAAACCGTCCGAGATGTTGATAATTGACCCTGGAAAAACTCACTGAACATCCGCGAGACAACAGCCCTCATCTTCAAAGCTTTTGGAAAATTAACAACACCAATTTCTTGTGAGTACAGATCTGTAAATTCAGCAACCAGAAGGCTTTCTGCTTAAATGGGAGTTAAAATGACCTTACCTCCGTCTTAAAAAAACATAGTAAACTGTCAGAGATAGTAGGAACTGCCGATGCTGGAGAATCTGAGATAACAAGGTGTAGGGCTGGATGAACACAGCAGGCCAAGCAGCATCAGAGGAGCAGGAAGGCTGACATTTCGGGCATAGACCCTTCTTCAGAAAT
>NC_063348.1:11367219-11431990 GCF_021869965.1 Rhincodon typus
ACCGGTTTGCAGAACACCTACGCTCGGTTCGCACTAAACAACTGCACCTCCCAGTTGCGAACCATTTCAACTCCCCCTCCCATTCTGCAGACAACATGTCCATCCTGGGCCTCCTGCAGTGCCACAACGATGCTACCCGAAGGTTGCAGGAACAGCAACTCATATTCCGCTTGGGAACCCTGCAGCCCAATGGTATCAATGTGGACTTCACAAGCTTCAAAATCTCCCCTCCCCCTACCGCATCCCAAAACCAGCCCAGCTCGTCCCCGCCTTCCCTAACCTGTCCTTCCTCCCACCTATCCCCTCCTCCCACCTCAAGCCCCACCCCCATCTCCTACCTACTAACCTCATCCCGCCCCCTTGACCTGTCTGTCCTCCCTGGACTGACCTATCTTCTCCCTACCTCCCCACTTACACTCACCTTTACTGGCTCCATCCCCGCCTCTTTGACCTGTCTGTCTCCTCTCCACCTATCTTCTCCTTTATCCATCTTCTATCCGCCTCCCCCTCTCTCCCTATTTATTTCAGAACCCCACTTCCCCTCCCCCATTTCTGAAGAAGGGTCTAGGCCCGAAACGTCAGCCTTCCTGCTCCTCTGATGCTGCTTGGCCTGCTGTGTTCATCCAGCTCTACACCTTGTTATCTCAGATTCTCCAGCATCTGCAGTTCCTACTATCTCTATATTTTTGCGAGTCATGATTTTACACACGTGACATGAGGGGTATAAAAGTCTTAACCATCTTAACCAGGCCACATTTATTCATTTTACGAGATGTGGACATCATTGCCTAGGCCAGCATTTATTGTTCATCCTCAATTGTCCAGGGTGTAATTAACAGTTAACAACATTGCGGTGAGTCTGGAGTCACATGTAGGCCAGACCAGGTGAAGGACAGCAGTTTCCGTCCCTAAGAGACATAAGTGAATGAGTTGGGATGTTTCCCCAACAATTGAGAAGAGTTTCGTAGTTGTCATCTGATTCTTAATTCCAGATTTGTTTTTGAGTTCAAACTCAACCATGGCAGGATTTGAACCTGGATCCCCAGCACATTACCTGGGTTTCTGGCTTAATAGTCTAATGGTAATACCACTGGGCCATCACCTCCCCAAATCGTCCATTTGAGGCATGGCATTCTGATGAGAGTCACTACCATGAGTAGCTTAATTTGTACCCAGGCAATGAACTGCCTGTGACTGTAATATATGTATGTATCAGGAGCTGGAATGAACATGTATGGAATCTTTCACGTTACCCACATTTAGTGCTTGCGTTATGGGAGGTCTTACTACATCAAGCTCAAGTACTCTGCTGGAGGTAAAGCCCATATTTCAGTAGCAGATCAGCACCCAGGGAGAAGGGGGTGGAGATTAGGGAAGTGTAGTGGTCTCCTGGAAACAGTTGGGTAGGTGGGGTCATGACACAAGCTTTCCAGGACGAGCAAGAAACTGAGAGATATTTATCTCCTGGGACCGATCGTCCTCACCTGGACATAACTGTCAGATTTTCCCAGGTTCAGGAAACTTGGTCGAACAGAGTTAAGTTCCAGAGATGTAGTCATGCTTCAGAAACCAACCCACCTCCCTGGCTCACTGACACAGATCACCCTCCTTTAATGAGTTTTTAACAAAAAAATCCACTTATTGTGGAGAATGGTGGGGTTAAAAGGGGTGAATTTCCATAGCACCATTCATGACCCCTGTCCACACCAAAGTGCCTGCAACCATTGAAGTAGTTTTGAAGTGTAGACACTGTTATAGAGTCATACAATCACACAACATGGGAACAGACCCTTCAGTCCAGCCAGTTCACACTGACTATGAGTTCCATCTGCCTGCATTTGGCCCATATCCCTCCAAACCTTTCCCATTCATGATCTTATCCAAACGTCTCTTAAATGTTGTAATTATACCGGCATCCACCACTTCCTCTGGAAGTTCATTCCACACACTAAACACTCCCTGTGTAAAAACGTTGCCCCTCATGTCCTTTTTAAAACATTCACCCCTCACCTTAAAAATATGCCCCCTAGTTTTGAACTCCCCAACCCTAGGGAAAAGACCCTTGCTATTGACCTTATCTATGCCCCTCATGATTTTATTAACCTCCATAAGGTCACCCCTCAACCTCCTATGTTCCAGTGAAAAAAGGCCTAGCAATGGTGTATGAACTGCAACAGCAAATCTGTGCAAGAAAGCTCCCACAAACACTACTCTACAATGAACATATTATCCGAAATATGATAACGCTTAGGCGCAGGACACAGCAAAAACACTCCAGGTCTTTAAACAGTCTCACCGCACAGTTTCTATCCACCTTAGAGGATAAATGAGGGCCTTGGTTCAGCCATGATCTCACTAAACAGGCAGGCCTGATGGGCTGAATGGCCTAATCTGCCCTTATGTTGTACGATCTTATGGTCATCTAACATCTCATTCAAAAGACAACAGCTCCCAACAATGCACTAAAGTGTTAGATTTTATGGAGAAAGTCTTGAAAAGCTCTCTAAGTGAGAGTGCTACACTGAGCCACAGCACTCAAGACCTCAGTGCTTGATGTAATAACTCTTCAATATCTGACGGTTCCATTACTCCAGAGCAACCCAGAATGCTCTTTATTTGTTACTTCAATTGTATAATGGAACTGCAGGCTTTGAACACAGCAATCATAGAAGCCCTACAGTGTGGAAACAGGCCATTTGGCCCATCGAGTCCACAACGATCCTCCAAAGCCCATCCTACCCTGACCCACCCCCCTACCCTATCCCTGTAGCCCTGCATTTCTCATGGCTAACCCACCTTGTCTGCACATCCCTGGACACTACGGGCAATTTAGCATGGCCAATCTACCTAACCTGTACTGCTTCAGACTGTGGGAGGAAACCGGAGCACCCAGAAGAAACCCACACAGACACGAGGAAAATGTGCAAACTCCACACAGATAGTCGCCCAAGGGTGGAATCGAACCCGGGTCCCTGCTAACCACTAAGCCACCGTGCAATGGATTAAAAGAATCTGGATGTGTATATTTACAAATGCTGGCCACAAGATAATCTTGGAATTTGATGCAGCTCATTGCAAACACTGAACAAGAGTAAAGGAGAAGACTTTGCCAATGCAGTCCTGGGGCCCTGATGATCTTGGAAAGGATTGCGGTGAGAAATCTGCGCTGTTATTGCGGCATTAACCATCCAATTCATGATATTGCTAAGTGAGCAATTAATGTGAGCTTGTGCACAGTCACTGCCAAGTTCAGCAATGGTATGATCCACATCGCAGCTGGTGCTGTTATACTGTGAGGTTTTGCTGGTAATAAGCAAATCTGTCGGTAATGGTATACTGCAAGATCCTGTTGGAAATGGTATACTGAAAGTCCTGCTTGTAATGGTGTATACAAGGCTCTGTTGGTGTGCACACACTGCAAGGTCCTGCTGGAAATGGTATACTACAAGGTCCTGCCGGTGAGTGTACACTGCAACATCCTACTGAAAATGTGAAACTGGAGGGCCCTGCTGCTAATGATATGTTGTGGGCCCTGCTGGTAAAGTCTTACTTTCTGGATCAAAGTCCAACATCGGGTTTTGCAGAATTCTGGACTCGCCCAACCTGAAGCCCAAATGCTTCACCATGGAAACCACGTTATGCTATTTTCAGATTGTCTGTAAACACGGTTTTACAAACAAATCCAAACAGCCTGTGGGAGTCCAGCATTTTTTTCTAAGCATGGGAGAGAAACAAGGGCAGTCTGTTCGCTGCAATCTCGCTGTGAGACCTCAGCTAGAAAGCACCAGGTCTTCCTGCAGTTTCCCCCACTGTTTAACATGAGCCTGTAAAGTGTTAACTGCTCTCCTTCACAGAGAAGCCAAATGCAGTCACTTCCCATTGTAAATAATGGAAATTCCTCTCGTTCCTCTGACTCGGAGAGTAAGAAGATCCTTCACTGGCTGGAGTGTCGAGCTGATAATGGAAAAAGCATGTACACACTCAGCCGATGTGTCAGCTCCAATTGATTGGCCTCGTTCTACCCTATAGGCTACAAGCTTACAAATCCACTGCTAGCAGCACTGTTTGCTGGGAGGACCAATGGGAGGACAAGGTAACCATGGAGAAATGGTCGCTCCCTGCAGGCAAATCAACTATTTCCTTTCTTCCTCCCCCTCCCCTTCTTCTCTGAACCATTCCCTACATGGTTAATGTAAAAGAAAACCCAACTCTGACTTACTCCATCTACCGGAATTGTCCCTAAACTCACACAGGCTCCCCTAAGACAGGGAGAGGCCTACATTACCTTGCCGGTTTGCTCAATACAACCATTTTTGCTGAGGTTGGGGGGGTGATGGTGGCGTGTGGGAGGTGCACAGGTTTGGGATTTGTGGGAATATCTCTTTTTCCAATGTACCTTTAATGGCGCGGGGTGGGTACATTAATGGCTTGTTTCGAACACTGTCTGGGCATTGAAAGAAGAGAACATCTGAATGGAATACAGGAAAGTAGCAACTATTTTAGTGACCAGTCCAATCCTTCACATTTTTGACATGTGTGGGCTGTATGGTGACATTTTCACGGTGGGAACGACAGCACTGCATTGCAAATCAGGGGGAGGCGATGGTCCAGTACTATTACCGTTAGACTATTGACCCAGAAACCCAGGGAACATGCTGGGGACCAGGTTCAAATCCTGCCATGGCAGATGGTGGAATTTGAATTCAGTAAAAACTTGGAATTGAGAATCTGCTGATAGCCAGAAAAAACCCAATCTGGTTCACTGATGTCCTTTAGGGAAGGAAACTGCCATCCTTACCTGGTCTGGCCGACATATGACTCCAGGCCCACAGCAACATGGTTGACTCTTAACTGTCCTCTGGGCAATAAATGCTGCCCTAGCCAGCGACACCATCATTCCTTGAATGTATAAGAATAAAGAGTGTATTCCTACTGTGCGATAATAAATCATGGTGGTGAGAGATCATCAAACTTTATGGGTGCAAGGCGACCTTTAGACAGCTCTTATCCTCAGATAAAAGTTTACAACCTGATTTATAACCTCAGGATGTCCTAAGTTGCTTTACAGCTGATGAAGTCGTTCTGAGTCACTGCAGGAAATGCAGTAGTTGATGTATAGACAGCATGCTCCCATGAGAAATCCCTATGTTACTGATCGTTATATCATACATTTTCAGTGATGTTGACTGAGGTGTGTATATGGGCCAGGACACTGGAAGACCTTCCAATTTCCTCTTTGAATTGTTCTATGGGATCTTTCGCAGGCACCTGAGAGGAGCAGAATGGGTGTTGCTTTGACATCTTATTTGGAAATTGGCATTTCTGACACTGTGCCACTCCTTCTGTGCTCCACCAGAATGCCTTAGGGTGAACTGTATGAGAAACAGAACGACCAACCCTTAGACTCAGAAGCAAGCAGAGCTCCAAATGGCGTCAGGGAAAATATTATGTGGAGAGTAAGTGAACAAATCAGTCTGGGTTCTCCAAATGCTGGCTGGAGCTGTGATACCTGTACTCTAGTGCCAAGGTTTATTTGCAATTGGTGCTGGGCTCATCCACATGAGTTTGGTAGGGTATGGGTTGTACCAACATGGGATGCCATGGCAGAGGCAAGGTAGTGGCATGGCAGGTAACACTGACACATTGGAGGTAACACAGGCTGGTACCACTGACCCAGGGGATGATGGGATGGGAGGCACCATTGGATCGAAGGCAGGGCTGTGGTATGGCAAGGTACACACCTTTGGCACATAGAGGTGGCATGGCGTAACGCAGAATTAAACTCTTTCCACATCTACAAATGCTTACATCTGCCCCTCTTTCTGTGACTGACTGGTCCTTTATAGTGCAGCCCGTAGTCTCTCTCCATTGCATAACCTCGAGCTCTATGTTGCCCAGGAACCAGCTGAAAAGGATGGTTCCATGCCATTAGCTTCTACCTCATGTTGGCACAAGACCTCCTCCAGGGCTTCATCATTCTTTGGTTATTTGGGCAAGGAAATCCCCAGTGAGGGGGTGCTTTCAGCACCAGCAGGAAGTGGGGGGGAGGGGGGAGTAGAATTGGAGGGTGCGAGGGCAAAGGGGGAGATGGTAAGGAATCCAGCCTGTGGAACAAACTGCACATGTTGTCAGTGGGTCCCGCATGTCAAGCACAATGGCCGCCATATTGGGGTGAAAGTTCAGCTTGAAGCAAAGATCTTATCCGCTGTAATACAGATGTTTCTTTAAATACTGAAGCTATATTGCAAGCAGATTATCATTGTGAGTTCACGTCAACTGTTACTAAGATTTTCACTTATCTATCCCCTATCATGATCCCGGAAGGTCACAGAGAGCCCCACAGCTGTTCAGAAGTGTGGTCACTGTTGCTATCTGAGAAACCAGTCTTGCCAAAGTCTTAAAAGGTTCGCCATGAAATTTCGCTGGGCAGTCCCTTTAAGGATTGTGGCTGTTTGTACGAGTCAGCAATCAGCAGCCACTTAACTGGAAAGGAAGAAAAATGTCCTGGTTAGTGAGTCAATGTAGACCAGCAAGTTGTTGAGCAATCAGAGAAAAGCAGCTTTGAAAGTCTGAATGTGCTCTTGTCTCTCTGTGCTTCATATCGTTGCTACTGCAGATTTCGAAAGATTGGTCCAAGTCAACTCTGCTGTAATGATGTCATATGATGTACAGCGGGGGGTCAAGGGGACCTGAGGAGGTTGGGACAATCTTTCATCGAAACCCAATGGTCAAAGCCCCTCGACTTTGTGGACCCAGAAAGCCTCTACATTTTTCCCAAAACAGCAACTCACGTTTATACACCACCTTTAATGCTGCAAACCTATCCCAAAGGAGTTCAGAGTTATCTCCGGGAGACAGGCAGAGAATGTTCGGGAGGGAGTTACAGAGCTCAGGGCCCAGGCAACTGGGACACAATTGTCAAAGATGGAGTTTTTTTTTTAATTCATTCACCAGATGATAGCTAGGCAGCATTTATTGTCTATCCCAGAGGGAAGTTAAGAGTCAACCACATTGTCTGTGGGTCTGGAGTCACATGTAGGCCAGACCAGGTAAGGATGGCAGCTTCCTTCCCTAAGGGACAGACGTGAACCAGATGCTTTTTTTTTGCTGGCAATTAACAATATGGCAGCTCAGTGGTTAGCACTGCTGCCTCATAGTGCTTGGGACCTGGGTTCGATTCCAGTGACTGTCTGAGTAGAGTTTGTGTGTCCTCTCATGTCCGGTTTTTCCGCCTACAGTCCAAAGGTGTGTCGGCTAGTTGGATTAGGCATGGTAAATGCCAGTTTATGGGGATAGGTTGGGAGGTTGAGTCTGGGTTGAATACTCTTCCAAAGGTCAGTGCAGACTTGATGGGCCAAATGGCCTCTTTCCACACTGCAGCGATTCTATGGTTTCATGGTCATTGTTAGACTCTTAATTCCAAGTTTCAATTGAGTTCAAATTCCACCATCTGCCACAGTGGGATTTGAACCCTGGTCCACAGAATGTTACCCGGGTCTCTGAATTAACAGTTCAGTGATAATACCATTAGGCCATCGCGATATATTTCAAAGTCAGGATGATGATTGGCTTGGAGGGGAACCTGCAGGTGGCGATGTTCCCATGTATCTGCTGCCTTTGTCCTTCTAGATGGAAGTGGTCATGAGTTTAGAAGGTGCTGTCTAAGGATCTTTGGTGAATTTCTGCAGTGCATCTTGTAGGTGGTACACACTGCCGCTACTGAACGTCGGTAGGAGGGAGTGGATGTTAAAGGTGGTGGATGTAGTGCCAATCAAGCGGGCTGCCTTGTCCTGGCTGGTGTCGAGCTTCTTGAGTGTTGTTGGCCTGCACCCATCCAGGCAAGTGGGGAGTATTCCATCACACTCCTGGCTTGTGCCTGGTAGATGGTGGACAGTGTGCTAGCAATTGCAGAAATCCAAGCCATTTAAAGTGAGGAGACAGAGAAAGAGACATCAAGTTTAAGGCAGGAATTCTACAGCTTAGAGCCCAGGCAGCTGATGTTGTAGCCACCAATTGTGCAGCTATTAGTATCAAGGATGCTTCAAGAGGCCAAATGAAAAGAGTGCAGATGTCCTTAAGAGTTGTGAGTCTGGAGGTGATAAATGATGGTAGGGTATAGAGGGATTTTGAAATCAAGAATGAGAATTTAAGGATCAACGTGTTACTTAACTGGGAGCCAGCAAATTCCAGAGGCAAACATGCATTAGGGTTTGAGCCTTGCTGGGAGTTAAGACAGAGGTAGCAAAATTGTGAAAGATCTTAGGTTTGTGATGGGTAGAATGTGAGAAACCAGCAAGGAGGACATCAGAGTAGTCGAGTCTACAGGTAAAAAGGCAAGCTGAGGCAGGAGTAGAACCAGCCGATCAATCAATAGAGAGGGGATGGTCTGTACTGGTAATCATGATATCAAAATTCGTCATACTCGTTTAAGAATGTAACTGGATGCAAAATAGTTGTTAAAATCTGTTGGACTGTCATTTAAAACTCAACTGGTCCACAAATGTAACTTCAGAAGGAGACTACCTCCTAACTGGTGCAGCTGATGCCAAGGTGCAGTGGAGATAGACCACATCTAAGATCATTTCTGCTGAAGTTAAATGGGGTCTGTTATCAGACCATCCCAGTGCCTCAAATATACATAAATATAATCTTGTACATGCAAGAAATGTCTTGGGTTTGTTTGATAGATAGAGTTAAATTCCAGTGTTTGTTTCTTCATCTGCAACTGTGCAGAACCAAACTGCTTTAGTGACTATGTCTGTATGTAAAGATATTTTTATGAATCAAGCATATTTTTGAAACAAAAAAACCTATACATGACTACTGTCTCACCCAACCTCACAGGGCAATAAATGTTGGCTTCCCCCGGAATGTTCACATACTAAGGACAAATAAAAAATAAATCCTGCTTGAATTCTTATCTAGCTTGCTAGCATAGAGCCGGGTGCCCGACTCTTAATAAAGCTATCTGTGATGGCCTGAAACTGTTACGCTGCCGAAGAGAAATGGGGCATTTTACACTATCCCGGAGCATTCCATGAAAATTGGCACGGGCACAAGTTCTGTAAAGCCACTCACTGGCCGCTTGCACAGCGCTGACACACAGCCAGTTATACTGGTGCACTCCTTGCCAAGACTTCAACTCAGGGAGATTCCAGCTTCAGGGGTTTTGCAACCTATGACATAATGACAGGCTTCAATCAGGAAGCAGGAAAAATACGGGGAGTCTTCCAGCTCAGTGCAGGAATGCTGGCAGGTGTAGTGAGGAAGGCAGAACTCTCCAAGGTTCAATAAACACATCACCTTGAGACACACACTGCTTGGCTCACAAGCCGCGCTCAGTCTTTAATTTTGTGCGATATGGGTGCTTTGCTGTGGTGATAGTCATCGGCCCCAGAAAATAGAGTTACCATATGAATAGTTAGCTCATTCTAACAGCCTTCTTCTCTTCATAGAGGTGTTAGTCCATTTGTAATGGCATCTCCAATTTATTCATACAACTCCCCTAATATAGTCAGAAGGTGTTACAGAAAATGGAATTTGCTTCTGAAGCACTTGACGAGATGTTAGGGCTGAGACAGTCATAGAGCTGTACGGCACTGAAACAGACCCTTCGGCCCAGCTTATCCATGCCAACCAGATATCCTCAATTAATCTAGTCCCTTTTGCCAGCATTTGGCCCATATCCCTCTAAATCCTTCCTATTCAAGTACCCATCCAGATGCCTTTTATTGAGTCATAGAGCTGTACAGCACGCAACGCAAGAACTTGGTTAAAGGGTTAGTTTTTATGGAATGTTAAGGAGCACGGGCAGATTTAGGGAAGTAAACTTAGGATTTGGACAGCAGAGGTTAAATTAGTTAAAATTAGAGATACACAAGAAGCCAGTATTAGAGGAGCGTGGATATTTTGGAGGCTGTAGGCTACAAGGATTGGGAGGGGTAAGGCTGTGGAGAAATTTAAAAACAAGAATTACATTTGAGGTGTTGTCGTACAACGACAGCGTATAGGTCAACAAGCAAAGGGATCTTGGGCAACAGGACATATACAGAAACTAAATTAAACGGATTAGTACTGCTACTGAAATAATAAACAGTGGAATGTCAGTGAAATGTTTATCCATGTAATTTCAGCAAAAGTCCCTTCTAGATTTTAAAGTTTTAACTGTCAATATAAAAAACTTCATAAAAACAGGTCTAAGGCAGAATTCTTACTCGGGACTGTAGAGGCATTCAGAGAGAGGGACAGTGCTCTGTTATTTGGCTACACTGTGTAATAAATGCCTTTATTGTGTTAAACGTGCCACTGATAGATCACAAGAGGAGCTTTGCAATAGGCCTTTGATCTGAGGTTAGAAACTGGGACAGGTTTGAACTCTGTCAGGTGAAATTAAATAGTTTGCCACTGCCTGAGACAAGCCTACAGGCCCGCGGTTACCATGGAAATGGTCCCTGTTTTAATATCATGTATCTTAGCGAGTAACATTTAATTGAGTCAAGACAAGGCTCTCTCTCTTTCACACATGGATTTCCACATGCCGGTAAAATGAGTGTTACTGGCATGATAACATCATTTTACTGCCTGTTAATATGTAACATTGGCTCGCTGTGACTTTCCAAGGGGCCTATCACTGGGTCAAGGAAGGAACTGCCTGTTTCAATCCCTTTCAAATCAGATGAAGATATGACACCACTCGCACCGGTGTTTGCCTGTGCTGGACACTCTCTGACTGATTCCACCGGTTCTGAAAAGGAGGGTTTTAAATCATTTTAGTGGTGCCTGTAGGAGGAGTGGGCCTTTGGCAATATGAAAGCCAACACACTTCTCCAGATCATATGACTGAACTGCCCCGCACTACCATTTTGGAAGCTCAGGATGATGTTTAGTATGCATTGCTGAATCCAGCCCATATACCCACAATCAACATCAATAGACATGCACAATCACACATGCATACAATTTATGTCTCGTGTGTACTGGTGCAAATGTGTAATCTTTTACACGCAAAAACACAGATTATGCATGAACATATTTTCATGATTTAGAATGTGTTGTTTAATTAAACCAGCCACTAACCTGACCCCAGATGAACTGTTCAGCAGATGGCCTATATACCAGTGCCAGATTTTTTTTTTCAATGAGTGGCAATCTCACGCTGATTCTCACATTTTGCAGAAGAGGGGAGCTCTGCATTTCTGACAGGACGTTCTGATCGGGGAGGGAGGGGACAGGTCTGATGGACCGAGTCATGGGTTCCCAAGGAGGTCAGGTCAGAATCTGAGGGGTGTAATGGGATCTAAGGGAGTGAATACACAAACCTTAAAATCCAAGATTCAGAATGCTGCCAATTTAGTCACATAGTAGATCATATCAGGTCAGAAAGATGGAGCCCATACTTATTACAGTTTGGAGGAATGAAACGTAAACCTTATTGAAACATACAAGACTCTTAATGGACTTGACCAAGTCGATGTGGAAAGGTTGCTTCCCCTTGTAAGAGAATCTAGGACCAGAAGGTTCTGAGTAAAGGGTCACATATACTTAAGACAGAAATTTCTTCTCTCAGTGGAGAGTGAATCTGCGTAATTCTTTACCACAGAGGGCTTTAGAAGCTGGATCATTAAGAATATTCAAGACCGAGATTAGCAATTTTTTAAATCAGTAAGGGACTCAAGGGCTATGGGGAAAAGGCAAGAAAGTGCAGTTCAGGCTTACCGGATAGGACATGATCTCATTGAATGACATTGCAGATTTAATGGGCTGATTGGCCTACTATGCCTTATGTTTTTATAGTAGCTCTGGGTCAGTTGGTAGCACTCTCCCTTCTATCCCAGAAGGTTCATATTACCCTCCAGTGTCTTGAGGAACACAAATGTAGGGCTGCACTTTGGTTCTGCAACAAGAGAGTGCTGCACTGCCAACCTTCAAATGAGATGCTGGACCAGGTATGCTGGTTCTTCAGAAAAAGGAGTTTGGGACAATTTCTAATCAACCTGTTCAGAGATGTTATGGAGCAGGTAGGGACACAACCTCTGTGCCACAACAGCCCTAGAAGAGCAGCTAGATCTTCCGGCCAACATTTACCCCTCAATCACATCATTAAAGCAGCTTATCTGGTCATTTCTATATTGTTATTTGTGAGGGCTTGCTGTGTGTAAACTGGCTTTTGCATTTCCAATGCAACACTGGGTATAAGAAGTTTTGACATAAACACAAGTC
Organism: Rhincodon typus; assembly: GCF_021869965.1. Taxonomy (NCBI): domain Eukaryota; kingdom Metazoa; phylum Chordata; class Chondrichthyes; order Orectolobiformes; family Rhincodontidae; genus Rhincodon; species Rhincodon typus. Next base: position 11,379,439 of record NC_063348.1, read on the forward strand.
TTTGCCTTTCTTTCTGATCAGAAACCAGAAATGGAGTGGGATGAACATGAGGAATTCCTCTTCAATTCCTCTTCTTATATTAGTGTTCCCATGCTATGTGGATGATGACCTCGAGCTTCCAAATTAAACACAGCTTTCAATATGTCCCAGTTAGCCCATAGCAAAAATAATAAGCTTTGTTTGGAGACATTGGGCAGATTTTCACATTGGACAGAAAGAACTTCAAAAGAAATACAATTCAGGGGAGATATTCAACAGGCTTCTGAATCGATATTGTCTGTTTTGAATTATTGACAGAAGTCAAAGTGACCTGGAGAGGGTGGTGTAGCCGAAAACAACGTGACTGGGAAATAACTAAGACTAGACAGGTGGAAGAGAAATGAAAATAGATGCAGTGTTCAACTCCTTCAGGAAATGAAAAGCCGGACTGTCAGGATGCCTATGGGAGATTCTGTTCTTGGCAATACATCCTAGTGCTGCAGCTTATATGGCTCTTGCTCTGTACATCAAAGGGATCACAGATCAAGACATGTCCTTTCAAATTTGGAAGTTGGATTTGAATGGAGTTCAGACCAATTGGAATGGAATCCTTCGAGGTTTCTCAGCAGAGTGCAGAATCCGGACCTATTGCTCTCCACATGAGCTTCCTCCTACTTGAATTTTCTCCTCACGTCTTGGTCACAGATCTCTCTATTCCCTTCTTCCTGACTTATGCACCAAGTCTGTTTCAACCTGTTCCACTTCCTCACCCCACCCATGTGTAAAGATCTGTTTCCTTCACAACCCCTCCCCCACCACCCCACCCTCCACCAACCCCCAGAACTATCCATATAAAGATCCAAATTGTCAGTGTTTGTTTTATAAAGAGATTTCAGTGCATGATCACCCCAGTTCTATGTGGTTGTGAATCTGTCTATAATGCTGAGCTAATTGGCCTTACACTGACAACCTCACTGAAAGAGACCAAATCAATGGCTGGTGACTGGGGGGACTCACTATATCGCGCGACTGTCACCTTGTGTTAAAGTGGTTACTTTTGCGATGCACTGAATTTACGCAGCGTCCTTCCCGACCTCAGGCATGTCCTAAAGTGCTTTGCAGCCAATCAAGTTGCTTTGAGGTGTAATCACTTGTAATGGAACATAAATGGCAGCCATTTTTGTCACAGCTTCCACAAACACCAAGGGAGCAGATAATTTATTTTAGCGACATTGGTTAAAGGATAAATATGGACCATGATACCAGGCAGAAATCCCATTTCTCTTTGAAATAGTGTTCTGGGATCTTTCCTGTTTACCAGACATCGCCTCTGTAAGATGGCATCTCGGGAAATGCAGAACTCCCTCAGCGCTGCAGAAGGGTACTCTCCATCTGGCCTGTGTTCTGTCCAACCCGAAGGCTCACACGGATATACATGCAAACATATTGTCATGATTTACAAAGTGTTGTTTAATTAAAGTCAGCAATGGGCCTCAGTCCAGACAAATTAATTGTCTGCGGTTAGGGACACATGGCTTGCTAATGTTCCTTTCAAGAAAGAGATCTTGCTCCATGCTGACACTTGGTGCAAAGAGTGGAAAATATTGCTTCCACCCTGAACTGAAGTCCCTATCTCAATGCGATCAGTTAGCCTTTAGCCAAGCATATGTACTAAAGAGATACTTGTGACAAATGATTTCCTTCAGCTGTTTTCTGTACTTGACATTGTAAACAAATGTCCAAGAATGTTGTTTGGTCACTAATTCCAAGGCAATTTTCTAAACATGTTTCCCATTTCAGTGCAATTAGTAACCAGATTAAATCTTTATGCACTTCTAACGACCAAGGAAGGTCATTCCCAGCTCTCCCCATAGCACTCCTGTACTCTCACGATCCATCAAATGCCAAACAGAAGACGTAACGTCATGACTTTTTTTGTTTAAAAATGCAGTGAACTTGTGGAGAGACTTAAAGAGAGCCTGGTGGAGAGATTGGCTATCTCTGCAGGTACAAGTGGTATTGCATTCATATTAGATTTAGGGAGGTGATGGCCTAGAGTATTATCAATGGAACTTGAATCCAAAGATCCTAGGTAATGCTCTGGGGATCTGAGTTCAAATCCCAATAAGACAAAAGATTTGAATTTGGATTCAGTACAAATCTGTAGTTAAGAGTCTAATGATGACCATGAAACCATTGCCAGTTTCTGTGGGACAAACCCATCTGGTTCACTAATGTACTTTAGGGAAGGAAATGGCTGTCTCTGCTTGGTCTGGCTTATATGTGACTCCAGACCTACGGCAATGTGGGTCAACTCTTAACTGAAGTAGGGTCCCAACCTGAAACGTCGACTTTCCTGTTCCTCTGATGCTGCCTGACCTACTGTTTTCCTCCAGCTCCACACTGTATCAACTCTTAACTGCCCTCTGGATAATTAGAGATGGGCAATTAATGTGCAATGTTCACATCCTGTGAATGAATAAAAGAAAAACACACATTTATTCCTTACGTTTTAGACTAAAATAAGGCTGGGCGTGCACATATTTGCAAAGTTGTACCAAACTATAGGAATATGAGCTTCCCCATGGTTGGTGGGGGGTGACTAGAGGCATTTCTGGAACTGGTCCACAGTTTGGAAAGCTTGGTGACGTTTTGGACATAGCTCATGACCTCTTTGCTGCCAGCACACGGGAGTAGCAAGTCCCATTAATTCTCAGCGTTGAACATCTGTGCTTTTGGTGACAGTGTTGCCAGCTATGACTCAGTGACAGCGCTCTGCACTCAGTTGGAACATCATGGGTTCAAGCTCAAACTGGGAAACATACAACATAACGCCCCCACAAGGAGACAGGCAAACTGTGCTGATAAATAGGGAAGTGCTATTGCACAGCTGAGTGCAAGCGTAAGAAACGACAGTTATTTAACACGTGTACAAATTATGGTGAGTAGCTTCTGACCTCGTAACAAAGTAGTTTATTTTGCAGGAAGTTCGGCTGGTTCTGACTCAGTAGTCACCCAGGAAGTAAACTTAGGAGGGGTGGGGATCACTTTTAACTAGCACCTCTCAATCACACGGGTAAAAGCAAGGAACATGGGCTAAAAATTCAATCCAGACCCATTTCCAGGTTGCCTAGTGACTCAGCCCAAAGCTCAGGGAGTTAAGGGACAGATCAGACACAATGTAATTGCGTGCTAGAGCAGACAGTGGGGCTGACCAGCTTCACTGTATCTGGGAGGCCTAAAGATCGATGGAAACTCAGACCCAGCCTACAAACTCGGGATGTCAGTTCACTTGATGAGGCAGATCTATTTGATGAAGAGTCACTGGACCCAAAAAGTTAACCCTGCTTTCTCCCTACAGGTGCTGCCAGACCTACTGAGTTTCTCCAGCAATTTCTGTTTTTGTTTCAGATCTCTGCACTCACAGATCTTTGCTTTGTTTGAGTGTTTAACTCAATGCTACATCTTTTACAGGCATGCCCACCTTGAGGAAGTTCCATTCCACTTTCCAACAGGATTTCTGTTCTAATCTTTCCCCTTGTTTGCCATCATTACTTTTGCTTCCCCTCCTGGTATTTGACAACGTTTTGTTTTTTGCAAGACTCGCTTCTGCAGGCACATCGTGTTCCTCAGGGACTGCCTCCAGCTCAGATTCACCCCATGTGGATTCCAACAGAAGCTTCGTCCTTTGTGTTTCGAATGCACTCACGAGCACGGCTATCTCCATGACTTGCAACGCTCCTCAGAGAGCTATTCTGAGATCTAATCCTCCTTTCAGTGAATGGGCAATGGGGGGGTGCGTGCTGAGGGTGTGTGCCGGGGCAGGGAGAGGTATTGCCAACTGAAGAATCTTGAGTAGGTCAGGCTTAAGGCCTATCAGATCAGGCCCGTATCCTATCAGATGGGTGCAATGAATTGCACAGCCCTCATTCAAAGGAGACTAGGGCAGTGTGCCAGCCAACATTTTGTTTTCAGTTTAATGTCAAAACAGTGACTATCTGGCCATTATCCTTTTGTGGGGTCTTGTTATTGTGCAATTAGCCGCTGCATTTTTGAAATGACACCAGTAAGTAACTGCACTTCAAAGAGCACTTCGCCAGATGTGAAACACTTTGGGGTTATGTAAAGCATTATAACAAGCACAAATCTTTCTTTCATATTTCAGCCCTCTTTCATCGCGCTCTATTTTCTTACAGGTGAGAATTCCGGACAAAAAGGTTTCCAAAAATGCATCAATGGAAGGGTGCAAACAAACACACGTTAGACAGGAACCACTGCCAGCATATTGCGACCATGTGTTCCCCACGAGCCTGGCTTGATGCTTTGCCCTCACGTTTCAATAGAGACACTGTGCATCCTGATCTAATTTGATGCCGTTTGAATTCTGTATTGATCACACATTCTGACAATAACTCATGGCTGGCTTTCTTTGTAGCTATTCCAGCCCAGCTGTAGCTGATCTGTGAGCGCTTAAACGCTCAGCTATTTGACACCGAACTCAGGACGATGCCTATCGAATGGATAGGGCAGCCAAAAGAGACCAAATCCTTTCGCGTCTCAGATGGAATGTTTTGTACGTGTTTCTTTTTAATTGCTAACACAATAACAGTGACTGGATGGTGCTAGAGGGAGCAATCGGGGTAGAAGTTCTTTGACAGCAATGCTTAAAGGTGAAGCCTCCACCAGGACAGGAAAAGCATGTGTATGGGAGCACAGCTGTAAGGCCAAACTCCCTACACCACCACACACTACCCTCGAAGCAGCTGCGGGGTAGGGTAGTTGCTGGGTACAGACTGTCATACATCTCCATCTGGAGTCTGCCTTTGCAAAGAAAGCCTGGAGAGAGATGCAGTGGCTTTTGTTGAGGTTCATCCTCAGCAGCTCAGCGAAGCAAGACTCTGGTGTTCCACGGGTCTGTTCCCCAGGACGCAAACATAGACAAACATCGACTGCACCTGGAGAACCATCAACTCGGTGAAAGACGCTCTTGAAACTTGTTGGTCTTCCAGAGCAAGGTTTTGACCCCGGCCGAGTGTCGCAGACTGGCCCATTCCAAGGTCCAGGACAATGTGCTGAGGGATGCACTAAAGCTTGGGACAGCTGCTGCTAAGGTGCAGTGGGGAAAGACCCGCACCTGAGGCCTTCCTGCTGAAGTTAAATGGGAGTCCATTCAGTTATTGTGCCCTCCCAGCGTCTCAAATGTATGTAAATATAAGTAAGAAATGCCTTTGGTTTGTTTGCTGGATAGAGTCAAACTCCAATGTTTGTTTGTTTCTTCATTTGCTACAGTACACAACCAAACTGCTTTAATGACTATGTATTGATACAAGGACACTTTTATGAATAAAATGTATTTTTGAAATGAGAAGAAAGGGAGCAACCTCACTTCTAATGTGCTGTATGCGTCATGCACCTCCCAACTTGGAACTGTATTCCTACTTCCCAAGTTACCAACCTTCCCAAGGCTTCCCTAGAGTCTCTGGGAATTGTGGATTATCCTGGAGCAGGTCACTGGGAGCAAACCAGAAGAAGAATTGCGAGAATGTTAAAAATTAACTGTGCTTTATTTCATTTTCTTTGAACACATGCTCCTACGTGTCGGGAGCAATATTAGAGATACAAAAATAAGTCAGTCTGACTTCACATTGCCATTGGAGGGGAGAGATCATGTGATGAAGGACAGATTCCAAGCTGGCTAGGCCAATAGCCCTTGGGTCAGAAGCTTTGAATTGATAGCACTGTAGGAGCATTTTTATCATATAGACCACAGCGATTCGACACAAAGGCTCACCAATAGCTACCCAAAGGCACCCCAAGAGAAGGGCAATACATGGCACCCTCGCCAACTAAACCTTCAAACCGAGGATGAATCACCCATGCTGCCTTTGGTCAGCTGTGGGCTTTGTGTGAGCGTGAACTGATTGAGATCTAAATGACAAGGCTGTATAACGTTTACTGAGTTATTCTGTCCAAGGGTCCCATTGATCATTTGCATCGTCTTCACGCTGCAGAACAGGGATGATTCCAGCAGATCACCAGAACGCGGAAGTGTGGGAAAAGATAGCAGGGAACTGTTAGTGTCTGGGCAATTATTGCTATTGAGAACAAGAGCTGCTGCCAATGCAGAATATGTCAGTCTGAATGTGTGAAGGGAAATGACACGTTACAGCATTTCCTGTGTGTAACCCTGTGCCTCCATTACCACGGCAACATTTAGTTGGAGTAGAAGAAAAATCCTGGGGTTTTTGCCAGAACTGAGGGAGAGATTTCTCTGTGAGTGTATAGAGCCTGGGCTGAGTGAGGATGCATTTTTTTTAATCTGTGCCCATACCTGACCCTTCGTAATTTCCATATTTCACTATTCCCATGCTCTCAAGCCTGAAAAATAATTTTCCACGACTCATCCGAATCATTTTTGTTCTTACCTAGTTCCACACCACACCGCTCACACATCTTTGCTCACTAGTCCATGTTGGCTCCTTCCTGCCAATCGTCTCCAATTTTAAGATTCTCATTCTTGTGTTTATATCCCTCATCTATTCAACCCTACTGATATCAGGAACCACTTAGAACCATACAAACAGCCCTCCCACACACTCTACCTTCCTCTGACTCCAGACTCTCATTCACTGCTAAATCCCATCGGAACGTCACATCTTCAGGAGCAACATTGTGACATTCTATCTCCTAAACTTCTTACCATTTCGAGCCCTCTGGTTAACTTGGTTTGATGCTTTGCCCTCACATTTCAATGGAAACAGTATATCCTGGAACTAAACCTCTGCTTAAGCCAACTTAAAACTATCCAATTTGACCGAGCAAATATCCTAATATCTTCTGTATGCCAGCTCCCATCTCTGCTCACAGTATTGTGAAGGTCTTTGGGTCCTGATCCTATAGGAACATGGGAATTAGGAATGGGAGGAAGCAGCTTGAGCCCGTTCTGCCATTTAACACAATCGTGGCTGATCTTATCCTGTCCTCAACTACACTCTCCTGCCTGCTCCCTAAAGCCCTTTATCCTGCTTTTCATCAGAAACACATCTATTTCTTTCGTGAATCTATTGATTGATTCTACCTCCACTGCACTCTGGAGCAGTGAGTTCTACAGATTCACAATCCTCTGAGAGAAGTCGTTCCTCTTCATCTCAAGTTTTGAACCTACGTCCTCTCACTTCATATCCACGACCTTTTGTTTGAGACTGTCCCACAAGGGGGAGCATCTGTTCAATGTCCACCTTATCAATTCCCTTTAGCATTTTGTATGCATCAATTAAATCCCCTGCCCTCCTCATTCTTCTCTAGGCTAAAGATGAAATGCAAATCATCGTTGTTTATTCTCAGGGAATCTTTCTACCTAATGCTGGCTCTACACTAGTCTAAATCTACTGAAACCTGTGCAGTATAAATGACGCTGATCTCTCCTGTGGTGTCAGTTGTGGTGCCTTCACTGTAAGGCTGATCTGTGTGTGAGAAAGGACACAGCAATTTAGTGAGCCCATCAGCAGGTTAGAACAGACACGAGTTGAGCAAACTGTGTGAACAGGAGGCCCCCTGCAAGTCCTGCATTCTCCTCTGTCCAAGGCTCACAGCCTGCTCAGGTATGGGGATTAGTCTGGACCCTACCTCTGATGTGCAGCTTCACAGGGCTGGAACACATTATTCTGCATGCGCAGTCCATGTACAGGATGTGGAGGTCAACCTGACCTAACCACAGGTTGAGACAAACACTGTGGGTCAGCTACTGGAACAAAATAACTAATCCACCTAACCTCAGCGATGTGGCAGCCAAATGCAGAGATATCGAAGCTTGACAACACTCATGGTGAGAAGGAGTCGCTACTCTCACTGCAAGGTCTGTCACTTCCAGTTAATATGCTTACACCTAGTTTTAGACACTGGTGCTTGTAGAGGTGAATCTGATGGTATGGGTACTACTCAAAGAAGTAGTCTCAGGAATAGGATTACCATTGAAGTTGACTCTTGATGAAGTCATTCTGCAGCAGTTCTGTGATAGCTCCATGTATCAGGAAATTGTGAGCTCAAATCCCCAACCACCCCAACCCCACCCCGAACAACAGCACACCCCGTTGTCAGATGACTCATATTTTGGATGGGTTGTTGGACAGTGGGCCATCTTTCCTCAGAGCTAGTATTCAAATTGGCAAGCATTTTGCTAAAGGCACCATCCAAATATAAGTCTTTTTTTCCTGATTGTGTACCATGCCCTGTAACGCACAGCAGTTCTCTCTGCTCCGAACAAAAGACTTTATTAATAATGCAAGTGGTGCAAAACTTGGCAGAGGAGCTGGTGATGGAAAAGAACACTGTAGAATGAAGAAAGATCTAAGCGGGCTGGGTATCTGGGCAGAACGGCAGGAAGTGGAGTTTGGTCCAGAAAAGTGTGAGGTTATCTGTTTGAGGAAGGCCCATAAGACAAGGGAGATACACAATGAACAGTAGGATGCTGGGAAGTGTAGAGGAACAGAGTGATCTTGGAATGCAAGGCCCTCAGACCCTGCGAGGCATCTGCTAAATCAAACTCGAATGATAGGACTGTCAGAAGGTTATGCTCCTACAGTGTAAAATACCAGCTAGAGCACAGCTGGGGTACTGTGGGCTGCTCTGGTCATTATTGTGCTGCACTGGACAGTGTACAAAGGAGGTTTACCAGGATGTTGCCTGGGCTGAACAGTTTTAGTTATGAGGCAACATTGGACAGGCTTCAATTGTTTTCTTTGAAAGGAAAGAAAGCTATAAAGAGAGACCTATGTGTGTGTCGCATGTTTGATCACAAATAACCATAAGTGTGTCACATGCTGCATCACACACGGTTTCAAGTAGGGCACACAGTGGGTCCCAGATCTTTGAACATGTCTCCAGCAGTGGATCAGACACAGCTAAGGAGTGTGTCACCCACTGGATTAGATGTAGTGAGGACTGTATGACTGTGTGAACCCCTCACGGTTAGTACCATGTCACCCACTGAGTCAGGAGAATGTTAGACAGTGGGTCACACACACATGAGTGGCTTACACAGTAGATCCAAAGCCTTGCTAGGACTAAGTCCTACTCCAGCTACTGCACTCACAGCCACATGTCCTGAAGTGGATTACACATGGACAGCTATGTATTTTTATGAAAACACTGGATCCCAGCTCAAATCAAGTGGTCTGCTCAGTTAAGCTTCCAGCTACAACCTGCCCCACATTCAGTGTGGCATGTGGAGGATTGGCAGGATCTTCTGTTTTTTTTTAAACGGCCCAATATTCAGATAAAGATGTTGCAGTTTTAAAGAGAGATAGTGGATGAGTAAGTGCAGCACAGACCACAGCAGCTGAATGCAGGTATGTGCAAGTGAAAAGGACATTAATGAAATCAGTCAGTCTCTGGATTACTTATTGAATCTGGCAGGCAGCAGGCAGAGATGTGTTTTGACCTGTGGTTGTCTACATTGGTATTCCATTTAGATGGAATATCTACACAGCTGTCTCCTGTAACAGTTTAAACTTGCCCTCTTTTAATGAGGTATCCCCTGTATTGATAACCTGCAAGCAATCATCTATCACAAGTAATCTCCAACCAATTTTCTATACCTTGGGGCCAAACTGTTCCAACAAATACTTTTGCTATTTAGAAAATGTAGTTCAACAGTGCTTGCTCTGTTACTTTTGGAAAGAGAGTGTTAGAATGAGCTAGATAATGCTACAATAATAAGTGTTACAATGTGGGAGTGTATACAGAAGATGTTATAACAGAGAGGACTACAGGCAAGGATAATAACAGAGCAGATAACAATAGGAAGGTGTGTAAACAGAGGTAAAGATAGGTGAGGGAATTACAAGCTGGTGATATATATTCAGCCCTCACTCCTTCCACTGAGCTGAAAGGAGCCAGGAGTTGCACATCTGCATGTGGCCTGGACCACAGCCACCAATGCATGCACAACTGCTTGGTGTTTTGACAATGCGCAATCAGCATCACCTACAGTGCAGCAAATAACTGAGACAAAAGACAAATGTAATTTACCAGCGACAACTAATTCCCAAACTCTAAAGGGCTCTCAATCTCAGTGAGATTCTATGTGAATACTGCCTGGTTACACCAGATGGAGTGTGTTATGGCTCTGTGCAAGGGAGCCTGGATAACTCACTGTGTAAATCATGGGATCCTTATTCCATGTCTTTGCTGCAAACTTCCCCCATTGGGTAATGTCATTTCCTTAAATATTTTATACAAATTACTTTCTATCTCCTGTCCTTCAATGAAATATTCCAATAAACATTCCACTTTGGAAGTTGGGATCTTATTCCTAATTGTACCGTTAACTCAATCATCACAAGCATGCTTCACAGCTGAAACAGTTAATAAACAGAGGGTACAAGAACTTGCTTTTGGTTGAGGACGGCTGCAGACCTAAAAGCGGAGAACTGTTAGCCTGAGTCTGCTTTGAGTTTCCCGACAACTCTGCTAAATGCTGAGGAGACAAAGGTTAGAGTTGGAGCAAGATATTGGTGCAGGAAGGTGTGATTGGTGATAGAAACAGCAGATAATGATCCATCAGATACTGAGAGCGATGGTCATACAGTCATACTGTCATACAGCACAGAATCAGACCCTTCAGTCCAACCAGTCAATGCCAACCAAAATCCCAAAGTAAATTAGTCCCACCTGCCCGGGCCTGGCCCATATCCCTCTGTGGCAGGTAAAGATAAGGGGACAATCCTGCCATGATTGTGGGAGCGGTTTGGTGAGTGAACGGAATGGATTCAGTCCAGAGTCCTGTCAACCAGAATGAGGTAAGCCCCCAGCTCAGGATGAAAGGAAGGCCCAGTGGGGAAAGTTGCATTGAACAAACAAATGTGATCGGGACTGTGGAACTGGAAGGAATGGGATCCTTAAAGGAAGCACTGTGTAAGAATGTGGAGTTGAGATCGTTGTGGGAGTCAGTGCACTGATGGTGAATGTTGGTTTATAGCCAGATGTGAGGCCAAAGGGCAAGGAGTGGAGCGGAAGATTCAGAAATCGATCATGTGAAGGCAATGGTTGGAATTGGAAGCAAAGATGGTGGTATTTTCCAGCTGAGGATAAAAGCAGTAATCCTCATCAATCTACCGGAAGAAGACATGAGGGAGGGTGGTCTGAGAACATTCCACATATTCCATGAAAGGGCAGGTATCAATAGCAACACCTTTTATTTGGAGTTGAAGGAGAATTTGATTGAGACAAAAATGGATTAAGTGAGACAGTGGAAGCGGGGGGGTTGGATGTTCCCCTCTTCAATGAGGTAGCATAGAGCCTCAGACTGTCCTGGTGGGAGTGTGGGGAGATTGGATGTCCAAGATGAAAAGGAGATGAATAGGGCCAGGAAGCAGGCAACTATTAAAGCAATGCACAGTATCAGAACAGTCAGTGGTAACAGTGGAAAGAGACTGGACAGACAGAGAAATAAGTCCAGAGGAGCAGGAACAGGCTTAAAGAATGGGTCTACAGGGGCCGTCCAGTTTGTGCATTTTGGGAAGGAGGTCACAGCAACTTGTTCAATGTTGGGAATCTGTGAAGTTGTATGCCATGAAACAAGGATCTTCACAGATGTTGACGGAAATGATAGCGCCAGAAACAATGGTCAGATGTTTGGCCGTACGTTCCTTATCCTGCTAGTGAAGTCACAGGCTAATTATGGGCTGGGGGGGGGGTCCAAGAAACAAGGTATGCATCATTATCACTTGTATTTAAAGGGCTTAAACCAAGCAGGGTGTCACCACACTCTTCGATCTTGGTTTCAGTAGTAACCCTTCTCTGAACGTTCGACTCTAGTCTTTAAAAAGCGGGCACCTTTGTCCCTCCCTTTCTCTGTCAGCTGTGCCTCAGTTGGCAGCATCCCAGTGGGAAGGATGTGAGTTCAAGTTCCTATTCCAAGGCTTTGCACTCGGATATTCAGGGTCACATCCCAGGGCAGTACCGAGGAGTGCTGCACTGCCAGAGGTACAGTCTTTCTGATCAGACATTGAAATAAGACCCAGCCTCTCGAGTGGATTTAAAAGACAACTAGACACCATTTCAAAGTAGAGGTGAGTTATCCCTGGATTCCTGGCCAGTATTAATCCTTCCATTAATGTCACAGAAACAGGTTTTCCAGTCGTTGTTGTTTGTGGGGCCTTGCTGTGTGCCAATTGGCTGCTACATTTCCTACATGATAACCCCTTATAATATTTTTCATTGGATACAAAATACCAAGGCAAGTCCTGAGGTCATGAAAGGTACTGTAAAAATGCAAACCTTTCCTTTTTTCTCTCCCCCGCTTCTCTCGTCCCCTTGTGGTATTGGTAAAATTTGATTCAGAGATAGCAGGAACTGCCGATGCTGGAGAATCTGAGATAACAAGGTGCAGAGCTGGATGAACACAGCAGGCCAAGCAGCATCAGAGGAGCAGGAAGGCTGACGTTTCGGGCCTGTGTTCATCCAGCTCTGCACCTTGTTATCTTTGTAAAATTTGAGTCTGATTTACATCTTCAACAAAGATTGCATCAGCTGTCGGTGGGCTTGAACATGTAAAAGCAACTAACAGCCGGTACTGAGCTTGATTCAAAAATAAACTGGGGAGCAGTGGCGGGGCAGACAGAGAAACCAAAATAAACTCCACAGAGGAAACGAAAGCAAAACCGACAAAAGACGAGAGACAGAAGCGAGACCAGCAGGATGTCAGTCAGAGGAGTGAGAGACGGAGGGGGGAGTTGGGGAAGCTCAGAGATATTTGGCAGGTGTGACAAGTGCTCAGGCTAAGTTTGTGTCATCAAAGACTTGGAGTGCTACATTTATCTGGGTGCTCACTATAGACGCCCTTCCATCCTCGCTGACAATGTTACTGAGTTCCATCTGGTCCTGACAAATCCAGAACTTCATTAGACACGATTTGATGAGGGAGTCAGAGTGGGACACGAGGGAGAATTGGAAGCAAACTGGGATGGGGACATGGGAGAACAATGAGGAGAGAGGGAGGTGGGCATAGGGAAAGGTGAGGGAAACACGGTCGAAATGAAGATGGACAGGACGGGGAGGTAGGTAAAGAGATAAAGGGAGGTGAAAATATGATATCGGGGAGAGGGAGGAGGAGTGAAATCCACAGTCAACATTCCAGAGTCTGGAGGATGATTCCCACACTGAGACCCACCAGCACAAATATGTTTAGTCAGTGGGAATCAGAGCCACCAGGCCTCATCTTCTGGCTGGCACTTTTGGACGGGTAGGACATTGAGTCTACTGTCTGTCTGCATTGACAAGGATCTCAGTGGGTAATGCTGGACCAGCCACAGAGAGGAAGAGTCAACAGGTTGTCACATGGAAGGAGAAGGCTGGAGGTGGGAGAAAGACATGGAGAACAGAGACAACAGGAGGGTGGGTGAAATGGTTCGTGGTAGGGGGTATAGCATTAGGGGTTAATAGCTGTTATGCCAAAACTTAGAGCACATCGTCAGATCACATGGCACTAGGACCTGATGCCCTTTCAGCATTACTCACTGGGATCCTGGACCATGCAGACAGTGGGGGTGACACAGTGCCTCACTACTTAGCACTGCTGCCTCACAGCACCAGGGGCCCGGGTTCAATTCCACCCTCGGGCGACTGTCTGTGCGGAATTTGCACGTTCTCCCCATATCTGCATGGGTTTCCTCTGGGTGCTCCAGTTTCCTCCCACAGTCCAAAGACATGCAGGCTCGGTGAAATTGCCCACAATGTTCAGGGATTTGTAGATCTAGATTAGATGGGTTATAGGGATGGGTCTGGGTGCAATGCTCTGAGAGTCAGTGTGGACTTGTTGGGCCGAAGGGCCTGTTTCCACACTGTTGTATGGATTCTATGTGATAAACTCAAAAGTCCTGAAGGAAGAAGACTTAAACGGAGTCCTGCTAAGCCATGTCTCTGTAAACAGTGTTAATGGTTAATAAATATTCAATAGTTCACACTGGTGTAGTTTCCAATCCTCAGTTGTCATAAGCATCCAGACTGCAGTGAACGGATGAGCAAAGTTGATAGCAGTGTAACGATGGGACAGGGGTATGGCAATCAAAGGAATGAAAAATTTCTGCATCATTACTAGGTGCTCCTGGCAAGGCTGTGCTAATTCCTCAAAGCTCAAAACCAACCTGGCATCTTCAGGCAGCCCTCTGGCCTTGCAGGGTGCCAGTCGGTCCTGTGACCATTCAGCACTTTCTAAAGCGAGCCTGTGTGTTTAGAATATTGGTGGAGTGCAATCTCAGTTTGTCAGGGTGGCACTTCAACTCACAACATGTGGGATGACTGGTGTGCTGCAACTCGCTGCCCACCACAGATGCATTCTGCCTTCCAGTCGCCCCCAACTTTTGTTTATTATCCATTCGCAGGATGAGGGTATCACTGGCTAGGGCAGCATTTATTGTCCTTCCCTAATTGCCCAGAGGGCAGTTAAGAGTCAACCACATTGCTGTGGGTCTGGAGTCACATATAAGCCAGACCGGGTAAGGATGGCAGTTTCCTTCCCTAAAGGACATTTGTGAGCCAGATGGGTTTTTCCCAACAGTCAGCAATGGTTCATAGTCATCATTAGCTTCTTAAATCCAGAGTTTTACTGGATTCAAATTCCACCATCAGCTGTGATGGGATTCAAACCTGGGACCTCAGGATGTTACCTGGGTCTCTGGATTAACAGGCCAGTGATAATGCCACTAGGTCATCACCTCCCCATTGGCAGCATTGCCATCATCTGTCTGGACTCCACTCCCTGCAGTTTCTTGCCACTTCTGTGTGTTTACGTCCCCCTCCTCCTTTCTGATTCACATCTTTGACCTAGCTGATTGCTGTATACGGTTTTTTTGAACACATTCCATTGAAGAACCTTTTGGCATCATTCTCTGGTTAAAGATGCTACATATCTGCTATGGCGATGGCACAGATATGCTACATTGTCCTGTACTGTTCGGGGATATGCAGACCAGGCGGGTTAAGTAGGATATGTCTGGCGTTACAGGGATAGGATTGGATGCTCTTTAGACGGTTGGTGCATACCTGATGGGTGAATGGCCTCTATCTACACTTTAGAGATTCTATAATTCTACGGTGTTGGTAGCGGGGGGGCATATACGACCCCTTTTTACACATCAGTGCCAATCCCAAGTTGTCAGTACTTCTAAACTTGTTGGTCAGCTTTTGTTGCCCAGGACTGGGGCAGCAATCTCCTCACAGGGTGGGAGGGGCGTGGTGTTGGCACAGAGAGGAGAGTCAGAATAAGCTTCGTCTCTCCGCCCTCCATCCATGCCTGCTTCCCCACTCTTTCTCCACGCAGGCCTAAACCCCAGCAAGGGAGCGAGAAATGAAATCACCGGGTGCCACACTTTAATGCTGACGAGGGTGGGAGCCAGATTAGTGAGGGGGAGAGGGGCCCAGTTTATAAAAAAAAATTAGAAAGAAGCAAAAGCTCACAATGTAAACAGCAGCCAGCAGCGGTCAGACAGTCCTCTCGCCTTCTCTGATCTTGGTGGGTGGGACAAGACTGCTACAGCTGGAGTTTCTTAAGGTGAGGAAATAAACAGAGTCTACACCAAGTGATTTCTTTTCCTCTTAAAGCTGCATGTTTGACAGTTCAGTGGAATATTTAAAAGTGTTTCTGAGTTCAGTTAAAATAACATCTGTTCTCTCAGTGTTTAATACAGACCTGGGCAGAAATGACTCTGAGGCTGCCCAAGTTGTGTTGCTCTGCTTTCCAATGAACTGCCTGTTACTGAGATGCAATTTAGCCTCTTTGCTGGACCGGCCAGCTTGGCTGCTCAACTTTAGCTAGACCTCATGCCTTTGTTTCAGAGGTATCAGCTATCACACACCCACCTTGAAATACCAAGTCTTGAACCCCAAGGATTTAAACATAGTATCTGAGTGAATGCTCCAATGCAGTAGCCAGGGAGTGCTGCACATTGCTATTTGTGGGAGCTTGCTGTGCTTCTGTGTTTCTCCACAATTTAAAAAGAAAACTAGCCTTGAACAGGTTGAAAGCGCTTTGAGATGGTGTGAAAGGGGCAAAATTCACATGTTTCTTCTGCAGTGAAACCAGCAGGGACGTAATGTCGTGATGTCAGCACATCTGTTGCAATACTATTCGGCGTTTTACCTTCAATACCAAGCTTCGAGTCAAAACAGAATCAGCCACTCCAGCAACTTCACATCACAAAACCGAGATGGGACGGTCGGACTTTCTAAACAAGCTGGTTCCAGGCACTGAGCTTATCCCCCATTCAAACAACAGCATCTTTTTAAACAGGAACTGGAGCTTTCTTTTCATTTGTTCATGCAACGTGAGGATCACTGGTTAAGGACTAACCCACTCCATGACCACTGGATGGTCCTGCAACATCTGATGAGATGATATTCTTTCCTCTTGTCAATCAGGAGGCCACTCAATTCCACCTTACCGCTCCACTGGGAAACTGATCAGACAGGTGAGTTGCCTATTTTACGCAGTTATCTCAGAATACAACAGGACCTTGATCAGATGGGCCGAGGACTGGCAGATGGAGTTTAATCTAGATAAATGTGAGGTGGTTGCATTCTGGGAAGGCAAATCAGAGCAGGACTTATACACTGAATGGAAACATCCTGGGGAGTGTTGCCAAACAAGAGACCTTAGTTTTTAGGTTCATAATTCCTTGAAGATAGAGGTGCAGGTAGTCAGGGTAGTGAGGAGGCATTTGGTACACTTGCCTTTTTTGGTCTGTGCACTGAGAATAGGAGTTGGGACATCATGTTGCAGCTGCACAGGACATTGGTTAGGCCACTTTTGGAATACTGCGTTCAATTCTGGTCTTCCTGCTATAAGAAGGATGTTGTTAAACTTGAAAGGGTTCAGAAAAGTGTGTTGCCAGGATTGTAGGGTTTGAGCTATAGGGAGAAGCTGAATAGGTTGGGGCTATTTTCCCTGGAGAGTGAGGGGTGGCCTTATAGAGATTTATAAAGTCATGAGGGGCATGGATAGGGTGAATAGCCAAGATCTTTTTCTGAAGATAGGGGAGACCAAAACTAGAGGTTATAGGTTTAAGGTGAGGGAGGAAAGATTTAAAAAGGACTTAAGGCACAACTTTTTCACACAGAGGTTAGTGTATGTATGGAATGAGCTGCCAGAGAAAGCGGTGGAGACTGATACAATTACAACATTTAAAAGGCATCTGGATAGGTATATGAACAGGAAGGGTTCAAAGTGATAAGGGCCGAATACTGGCAAATGGGGCTAGATTAATTCTGGTTGGCAAGGATGAGTTGGAGCAAAGGGTTTGTTTCCGTGCTGTACAACTCTAAGACTATGTCTCCTGCAGGATTTTGCATTCCATTAATTGAAATCGAGGTTAAATAATTTGGTTAGTCTAATGGGGATTGAATAGTTTGGTTAAATTGATAGAGGTTGAATGGGTTCAGTTAATTAAATGGAAATTGAACACATTAGGTTGAAATTACTCTCAAAGACTGAAGGAGGGCTATGTTAAAGTCTCCGTTCCTGAATGATTGAAATGCTTGGTGGCCTTTGAAATGAGATTGAATTGTCTCAATCACAATCCTGCCATACACAAACAAGTCCATGGCACAATGCCTACAGCTCAGCAAGACATTGACTGAAAGAAGCACAAAGATTAATGGTGGAGAACAACTGTTGAAACAGCTTCACTGGACTCTATGCCAGGGACCTTTAAATCTCACCACAACTTGGGTAAAATCAGGACAACATTCGCAACAATTCACCATGTCAGGAACTAGAGAGGGTGACAGGAGCCAGCTTCCCTCTGATGAGAGGCAGACCACGTCCTTCAGAAAGTCTGGTATCTTGAAAATATATCAGATAAGGAGACAGAGCATGAGGGCAAGTTAAAACAGATCTGCTCTGTACGAAAGCCTCTTAATGCCCAAGTAGAGACAGAAATACCCAGTATATTTCTTATTAGCAATGGTGTACTTGGCTACGGGAATGGGTAGGGCAAAAGACACATAAGTGCTGAATCAGCCGTTTGTATTCAATGACTGAATGGCCTACTCCTGTTCTTATGTTTCCTGGTTCCTAGATCCAACATTAGATGGTGTCATCAATCCTGGCTGGCATAAAGGTACTCTAAGAATGAGCCTGATTAACCTGGCTACCATTGACAAAAGGACTGAACAAGGTGATGTTAGGTTTCCCCAACTGGTCAAGCCAATTCTACTCAAGGATAGAGAGCGGGCTCTTTTCATTGTTGACCTGAGCAGTGATCACCCATAAAACTGAAGGACTATTGAACAACGTAGTAAGCTGTCCAACCCATTCCTATTTGCAACATCATCCAGGCAAGCAGAGTTAATCCTATACCCCCACGTGGTATCTGTTCTCGGTCTGGGTCACATCATCATGTGATACACAATAAAGCAATTACTATGAGTCCAGTTTGTATAGAATATAAAAAAAAATGCAAAGACTGATTCATAGTTTCATAATGAAAGAAACAATTAGTGTACTCCAGAAAGTTGGCCAGAAGTACTAAAACAAGACAGTAAGAGATTCTTTAAATATCTGACAGCACAGTAATAAAATGATGATGTTCCTATAGAAAGTGAGCACAGGGAACTAATAATGGAAAATGAGGAGATGATAGGTGAATTAAACAGGTCTCCACTGTTGTGGATACGAGCTACGAAACAACATTAACTCAGGAAACGGAAGGGAGCAATGAACTCAAGAAAACTACTATCATCAGGAGTGGGACTGAGCAAAATGTTGGAGCTGCAGGTTGCCAAGACCCTGGGTCCCAAATGGCCTTCGTCCTGGGGTGTTAAAAGAATCAGCTAATTGTGAGACTTGGTGCATTGGTTTTAATGTTACAAGACTTAGGGATGGTCCCATTAGATTGGAAAGTAGCAAATGCAACCTCTATGTACAAACAAAAGGGAAGAAGAGACAAAGCATGAAACAACAGGCCAGTTAGCTTAGCTTAACGACTGTCATAGGAAAGATACTAGGAATTACTATTACATCACAGCAGGGCATGACCAGAAGCTTAAAGTAATCAGGCAAAGCAAAAATGGTTTCATGAAAGGAAAATCATGTTTAATGAATTTACTGGAGTTCTTTGAGGAAGTAACATGCGCTGTAGTTAAAGGGAACCATTAGATGTACTGTATGTGGATTTCCAAAAGCCAACTGAGGTGCCACTTCAAAGCTCATGGATAGGGGTGACATATTAGCATAAATAGAAGATTGGCTAGCTAACAGTTCAGCATAAATAGGTCATTTTCTGGTTGTGAGATATAACAAGTGATGTGTCAAGGAGACCCGTGCTAGCACTCCAACTTTTCACAAGTTATATAAATGACAGGATGAAGATTCAAAGGTATAATGTTAAACATGTTGATGACATGAAGCAGAGCATTGATGATAAAAGTCTCTTGTCAAAACTGATCATCATGCAGACATCAGGACAAGTTAGAAGAATATTAATTTTCCCCTTGAATTATATTCTTGTGAATTGTCTTGATGGATGCATTGTTGCATTCAGTGTCCTGAAGAAGGGTCACTGGACCCGAAACATTAACTCTGATATCTCTCCACAGATGCTGCTAAACCTGCTGAGCTTTTCCAGCGATTTTGGCTTGTGTACGTTCCTGGAAGTTTCATCACGTGACCTTCTGCTTCCAACCACTCCATCCCACTAACAGTTGGCCAAAATGGGTTGGTGCACTGCCTGCCCATGACAACTTGGAAAGTAAACACCATCTTTGCTTGCTGATTGAGTGTCTCTTGGATCCTGATTAGACAGCCACATCTGGCATAGATTTACAAATAACAAGCAAAAGTGCTCAAAGAAAATTAAAAAGGAAACAAATTAGTTTTTAATGCTTAATGGTTTTTGTCCCTGGTTGCACATAGCAGCATCCTAGAGATTTATCTTCAGTTTCTGAACAGTCTAGGTTAATCCCAGAGCGTTGGCAACCCTGCAGCAATGTAACACTTCAGTTGAATGGACAGGGAGGTTGTGTCACAGAATAAGGCAGATCACTGTGAAATAAGTAACTTCTGGCAGAAGCTGAAACATTTGAAGTAAGTCAACCACAGGAGCAATGCTAAATGCTGAAGGTTCAAGTGTAGTACCATGAATGTCTCATGAATTAATTTTTTTTTTATCCCCTTTGACTCTGGAGCTCCCTGAAGTGCAATGAATGAAATATATTCGCCTTGTCATGTAACATCAATCACAAAAAACAACATACACAGCTTTCTCTCTTCGGTATCTCTCTTCCCCACTCTACCAAGGGAGGCCAATGTTATGACAAATCTCTATTTGCCAGACACCAGTCTCTGCGTTCCTCTCTGCCTGAGGCTGTCAATGAAGTGAGGAATACTTAGCTTGGATCCCCCAGGACCTGGGTCTAACCAGTGTCATTCTGGAGCAGTCTTAGTCCCAATAGAATGACTTCAAACCGAGGTTTCAGAAGTCAGGGAGCACAGTGTAAAATAATAGGCTCCAGCACAGACCCCTGAAATGCTTTAGAAACTGAAAGAACTGCAGATGCTATAAATCAGAAACAGAAACAGAAGTTGCTGGAAAAGCTCAGCAGGTCTGGCTGCATCTGTGAAAAGAAATCAGAGTTTTACCCGTCTGAGTATTAACTATATAGTTCCTGTCACAGAGATAGTAGGAACATGCAAACCAGCCTTCCATCCATTGACTCCATCTATACTTCCTGCTGCTGTGGGAAAGCAACCAATATAATCAGAGACCTGTCCCACCCTGGTTATACTCTCTTCCACCCTGTGCAGAATACATAAAAGTTTGAAAACACATATGAACAGATTCAAGAACAGCTTCTTCCCTGCTGTTATCAGACTTTTGAATGGACCTCTCAAATGCTAATTCTGATCTCTCTCTCTGCACCTTCTCTGTGGCTGTAACACTGTATTCTGCACTCCGTTAATCTACCCTGATGCACTTTGTATGGTACGATCTGCCTGTATAGCATGCAGAACAGTACTTCTCACTGTATCTCGGTACATGTGACAACAATAAATCAATCAATCCTTCGAGGCAATGTAAAGTTATTGGATTCCAAATTATTTTGATACAATTACACCGCCCTCAATATTGGCTAACAGACATAGAACAAAGAACAAAGAACAATACAGCACATGAACAGGCTCTTCTGCCCTCCAAGCCAACGCCAACACATTTTGCCCTTCCATACTAAAACTGCCTTCACTTACAGGATCCATATCCCTCTATTCCCTTCCTACTCATGTATTCGTCCAGGTGCTTCTTGAATGCTGTTATTGTGTCTGCTTCTCCAACCTCCTCTGGCAACATGTCCCAGGCTCTCACCACCTTTTGTGTGAAAAACCTGCTTCACACATTTCTTTTAAACTTCCCTCCCCCACAACCTCGCACCTTAAACCTGTGTCCCCTAATAATTGCCCCCTCCACTCCGGGAAAAAGCCTCATACTTTCTTTCCACTCTACCCATGCCATTCATAATCATAGAATCCCTACAGTGTGGAAACAGGCCCTTCGGCCCAACAAGTCCACACCAACCCTTGGAGGATCCCACCCAGACCCATCCCCACCCCATATAACCCACCTAATCTACACATTCCTGAACACTATGGGCAATTTAGCATGGCCAATCCACCTAGCCTGCACATCTTTGGACTGTGGGAGGAAACCGGAGCACCCAGAGGAAACCCACACAGACACGGGGAGAATGTGCAAACTCCACACAGACGGTGGACTGAGGGTGAAATTGAACCCGGGTCCCTGGCGCTGTGAGGCTGCAGTGCTAGCCACTGAGCCACTGTGCCGCCCCAAATCAATTAAACTTCTATCAGGTCGCCCCTCAACCTCCTGCATTCCAGTGAAAACAACTCCAGTCTATCCAACCTTTCTTCATAGCTAAAATCCCACATACCAGGCAACATCCTGGTAAACCTTTTCTATATTCTCTCCAAAGCATCCACATCCTTCTGGTGGTGGGATGACGAGAACTGTACACAATATTCCAAGTGCGGCCTAACTAGCTTCAATCTAAGTGTAATATGTAGAGAACACTGCTGTAGTGACCATTTTTATTTTATACTGATTTCAAATAAAACGACTGCACTGTGTAAGGGACAGAACTCTGATAGAGAGTGAATACAGGAAATAAGTCAGAACTGATGTCTCCCTTGGTAAAGTATCCTGCCTATGCACACTGTCAGCTTGTGTATAAAGAATGGTTGATTGGCTGAGGTCCTAGGAGCAGACAGACCTGGGAATATACATGCACACATCATTTAAGGTAGCAGGGCCATTTTAGAAACACTTTTGCTTTATTCATTCATGGGATGTGGGCATCACTGACCAGGCCTGCATTTATTGCCCATCGGGCAGTTAAGAACTTATGGGTTTATAGCCACATGTAGGCCAGACCAGGTAAGGACAGCAGTCTCCTTCCCTAAAGGAAGTGAACCAGATGGGTTTTTCCTGACAATCAACATTGTTTCATGGCTATTTCCATGGCTCTTAATTCAACTGAATTCAAACTCCACCATCTGCCATGGCAGAATTTGAACCCAGAACCCGGCCAGGGTCTCTGGATTAATAGTTTAGCACTAATACTACTGGGCCATCACTTTTGACACAGAAAGGATAGTAGAGGTTTGAAATTCTCTTCCATAAATGGCAGTGGATGCTGGATGAGTTGTTAATTTTAAACCTGGGACAGATAAATTTCTGTTAAGTTTAGGGATATGGACCAAAGGCGGTTTAGTCATAGATCAGACATGAACACACTGAATGATGGAATGGACTAGAGGGGCTGAATGGCCCACTTCTGTTCCTGTGAGAGTGCAGTTAATGAAGCATATGAGATCTGCACTTTATAAATAGGGACATAGACTTTAAAAGGAGGGAGGTTGGGATAAGACACTGATTGAGCCTCAGTTGCATAACTGTGTAGAAGTCTGAGTGCCCCACCTTAGGAAGGATATAAAGGCGTTCCCTGGGAGCTGCAGAAAAGATCTGAAGAAGTGCCACATCGAACTCTCCATCCGCAGCCAGACCTGCTGAGTTTCTCCAGCACTTTCTGTTTTAATGCAGTGAAGATTGCTGAGTATGGTTGCTAGAAATGAGGGAGTTCAGTTACATAAGTTAGATTTGGAGAGGCTGGGGCTGTTTTCTTGAGAGTGTTAGAAGGCTGCGAGGAGATTCGATCAAGATGTTTAACAATTACGGGGCGGAGGAGGGGGCTGGACATGTGGATAGAGAGAAACTGTCCCCATTGATAGAATGATCGAGAAGTAGGGGGCACACATTTAAAGTAGTTGGCAAAAGAAGCAACAACATTATTAAACAGTGTGTGGTTAGGATCTGGAATGCACTGCCTGAGAGTGTGGCAGGGGCTGAATCAATCAAGGCTTTTGAGAGAGAATTGGGTCATTGACTGAAGACGATAGGTTTGCAGGGATGTGGGGGGAGGACAGAGGGGAGAGCATGGCCATGAAGTAACATTCTACCAATGTATGAGATGATGTTTATGTGGCCCTACCCCCCGCACCCGCCCCCACCCCCCCAATCCCCCCCCGCCCCACAGTGGTAAGTCCTTCCCCGTTAGGTCAGCTGTCCCAGCAACCATGGTTTAGACACTCAAGGTGAACTTTCCATAGCCAGCAGAGAGGAATTCCTACCTACCACTCAAACTGCCTGACAACTACTGAATTCCCAGCAGCTGGTAATAGCCAGGTCTGCAACAGCAACTGCTACTGAAAGAGGTGCCTGGCAATGAGGCCCAGACTTAAAGCAAAGTCCACCGCCTGATCAGGATCCATCGGGTGCTTGTTACCTCAGTCACGTTTTCACAGTTTCTAGTTAGCTCAGCACTCCTCACTTAAAATTACTCTCCCCCCAATTCACAACCCGTCCTTTTGTAGCCGACCTTTCTGCAGCTACCCATTCCCCTCCTTTCGGCCCCCTTTTGCAGCCTCACCGCTCCCTCCCCACCTGCCAAACTGCTAAGCCCAACCCGGTACTGTCACTCCCTGGGCCCTAGTCCCACAAGGACCTCCCCTTGCTCACTGCCAGCATTCACCATCTTTCTGGTCCACCAGACACAGGATCCTTCTCTCCCGCACAGGAGAGAAATGGCCTGTGATTGGAACAGTTGCTCCTCAGAGAGTCTGACTGTCCAACATATGGAAGAGATTCTTTCATTCCCACAATCTGGGAATTCAATGGGAGGCAGATTCTCCCACTGCCTCCATACATGTTGAGCCCCCAGACTGCCATGCTTGGATGATCAGTGCCTCCTGACGTAACTGGCTAACATTGGAACTTGGAATTGAACATGGATGACTAAAGGTTATGGGATAGTAACTCTGTGGTGTAAAGGTCACGCATGGACTGGCAGACATAAGGTCTCAAAATGACAGCAGACTGGGTTATAGACTTCAGATAGCATTGGCACAGTAGCAATATCACTCCAGCTGTAATCCAGAGACATGGGCTGATGGTCTGGGGCTCGGATTCATCTGCTACTCTTTAGAAAGGACATCTGCCATGACATACAACTCATTGTAGCTGGCTCTGAAATGGCGTTACAAGCTACTCGGGCAACTAGGAATGGGAAACAAACAGATGCCTTATCAGTGTTCCCCACATCACATGAAGGAAATAGTATAAACTCACTGGCCTTGCAGTAGTCCTTTGCTGTGGTCAGGTAGTGCAAAATTTGGCATTGCAGTCACCTGGCATTGACAGTACAGAGGAGGGGTGCAGACTGAAAAGCCCTTGGACGGGAAAGGTTTGGGAAGGGTTAAGGGTTGAAATAAATCCCACGCAGACCAATAGAAGGATTACTGTGTTTCTAAATGAAGCAGTGTTTGGAATCACAGCCCTCATCAGTCATGGCAGAATGCATGGAACACAAAGGGCACCTTTCACAGTGCTCGTGTCCAATTAGTTTTACCTCACCATCCAATGTCAGAGGGTGGACATCTACGTCTCTGTTAGAAGCTCCACCAGGTGTGTTTCTTAAAAGTTCCATGTTATGAGAAGAATGAGTCATTGCTGCGTTTATCAGAGCTTCACCCATGGAAGGAAAGGCACAGACAAATTCATAAGTACCATCTTGAACTTTCATTCCTTCCTTCTGACCCCTTATCCCAAGCCCCATCTTACACCCAGCAGCCTTCCTCCGTCTCTCCACCTCTCAGTCTCTTCAAGACCTTTTTCAAATGGCACCATTTGACCAACCTTTGGTCACTCCTCCTTGCATTTTCTTTGCACTGGTGTCAACTTTATTCTTAGTACCCCTGTGAGATGCTGTTTTCATTAAAGTAACTACATAAATGCACGATGTTGTTAATAGAGAGAGAAGAAACACGTGCTAGTAGGAACATATGCACATTGCGACGGGCACACTTGAACCACAGAGCCACCAACAAACAGCCACTGAATACAGATACCGTGGCAAAGTCACACAGATAGTCAAAGCACACAAATAGACTCAGGCACACACAAAGAAACAAAAATGCAGATGAAAGAGAACGGAGACATGAGTGTGCAAAGACTTTGTGCAAGTTGGTCAGACTCAAGTTTGTGGCAGATTTCAGTTCTAACATTTGGCTATGAGCAAGCAGGGAATCACCGGGAATAAAGGACACAGACAAGGATACGCAAGTTAAACAACTGGAATGTGCAAAGCGAACAAAGGAACAAGTAAGGAACAAAGCAGAAATTGCTGGAGAAACTCAGCAGGTCTGGCAGCACCAGTGCAGAAAAGCAGAGTTAACGTTGTGAGCCCAGTGACCCTTCTTTAGCATCTGCAGTTCTTTCCTTTATTTAAGGAGCAAAGCGGGATGTACAATGACAACACAGAGAAGGAATGCAATCCAGGAATGCACACCAGAAACACACTTCAGGATACGAAGCAGGAATACACAAAAGGAGTACACCATAATACATAATTCAACATACAACAGGAACACATAAGGAGCACATACCAGGGTCACACAAACAACAACAGGATACACATCGAGAAGAAACCAGGACATACCACAAACTAATAACCAGTTATGAATAAACTGAGGAACAAAATGGGTACACTACAAAAATGCATCAGAAACAAACAGTAATTCCACAACAACTTTTGGGCATCTCACAATGCTGCACACCTAATGACTTATTCTAGTTGTGCAGCCTGCATCAAAGTAAATACGGTAACCAACTTGTACAAAGCCAAACCCATAAACTTCGGGATAAACGAGCAGTTTATCTGAGGAAGGGTCACTCCATCCGAAACGTTAACTCTGATTTCTCTCCACTGATGCTGCCGCAGATGCCGAGCTTTTCCAGCAATTTCTGTTTTAGTTTCTGATTTTCAGCATCTGCAGTTCTTTCGGTTTTTATTTGCTTTTGGGGGTGTTGATACAGGGGCAAATATTGACGCAGGCAAAAGGAAGAGGTTTCTTGCTTTTTTTTTAAACAGTTGCATAGGAACATCAACATCCTTGAAAGGACTGACAGACCTTGGTTTAACACTACATCCTAAACACGACATCTCTGACAGTGCAGCACATTCTGGATACTGAAGCCGAGATTACAGGCTCATGTTTCTGAACGGGGACCTGTAATGACAAATTTCTCACTTGGAAGAGGCAAGCGCTACCAAGTTATACAACCTAGGTACGAAATAGACTAACAGCAGGAACTTAAACAGGAGCATGCCAAAAATAAACCAGGAAGAAAACTGGTAAACACTGAAAGCAATTTAGGAAAGTGAATCTATAGCAAACAAAAAACTAGCAATTTCCTGAGAGCAAACTGGGAGAACCACATAGGAAGAAAATAGGCCTAAACACAAAGCCTAAAGCAGAAACAAAGCTAATAATTACCAGGGCGAAACAGGAAAATGCTCAGAAGAAGCAAACATATTATTCCAGGGTTGAAGTCCCACCTGCTCCAGAGGTGTGAGAGAACACTGTTGAAAAGATCAATTAGGAAATATCTATAAATTCAGCAGCAAACAAACCGGTAAGTAGCAGGAACAGACGAAGAACAAACTAGATTTCCCTGTGAGGGCTGGACTGGTTGGAGGAGCGATGTGAGAATATGGGGCTTTAGAAATATCAGCTTGAATGACCAATAAGTCATGATCACGAATACAACATACACTTCATCTTACCAAATGTCAATGTAGAATCTATAGGTTATTAAACAGTATAGACATGACTCAGCCACACCATCCCAGCCATATGGCAATAGATGCATCTATATAAAGACGTATTTAGAGTTTAGGTCTATTAGCCATATAGTGGAAAATAGCAAACAATGGATATTCATTAATCCAGTGCTAAGTATAATATAGACAGTATTAAATGCGTATAGTTTTTTCATATGTCATATTCTTTATATACTATATTATAATATATTAGCAACACATGTTATATAGAATGGTGTAGATGATACAGTATAGTTCCATATTTGTATTTGTTCTATATAATGCAATAGACTCCAAACTGTTCCACAGATGAAATCAGAGCACATTAACTGTTCCTAATCACTTTAACAGGACTTGCCTGTCTCACACTCACACAGGACTGGTCCTGTTCACTGCATTGTGCTGATACATTCTAAAAGGCCTGCACTGCCCTCCCTCATTCTAATGGAACTGAATTGTCTCCCTTTACTCCACTGGGACCAGACTGACCATCACCAGCATTTTCACACAAACACCTTTCTTTAGGCAAACATCTCCTGAATTGAAAAAAAAGTATTTCTCAAATACATTCCAAATGTTGGTGCTCAGTGCTAACATTCATAATGTACCATTCTCAGTTATAAGCTGCTTTATGTGGTGGGAATTCCAGCTCCACAATTATTATACTAACTCGCCAGTAAATGAGCCCTGTTTTCTGAGCTGTGTTCCATATAAAATACAGCAGAGAACTCCAACTAAGTGGAATATCCTGCAGCAGGATATGCACAGCTGGTTTCCCTTCAAGCAGACATATAAAGCGAATCCACAATGGTCTGAGTCAGCTCACAGACACTGATTACAGCTGAAGTTTGTATTAGTATTATCAAGAGCCAGTTGACATTTTACTTTGTTGGGGTATGGTTTAATTGAGAACCACAGAGAAGGAAAATATGTGTCTTGGAGGTGGAGCACATCTGTGTGAGTAAGTGTTTTTGTGTTACATGATTTAGTGAGTGACCGACTCCCTGGGAGCTTGTGTTTGTGAGGATCCCTGAATCTGTGTGTACCTGTCTGTGCAAGCTTGTGTCAATGTATGTGTTTGTGAGGATTCCTGTATCTGTGTGTACCTGTCTGTGCAAGCTTGTCTCGGTGTATGTGTTTGCCAATATATTCGTGCGAACTCTATGTGTGTATGCGTGCGTGAGTGTGTGTGTGGTTTCTGTCTCCTTCCTCACGTGTATCTGTGTTTGTTTATGTCAGTTTCATTATGTGTATGCCAGTATTTTTGTGTCTGTATGTATTTGTGCATTGTTCATGAGTGTTTCTGTGTGCATGTCTGTGCGTTTCTGTGTTTTTTTTTTAATATTTCTGTGCGTATTGTGTTTCCGTGGTTTGTACGTTTCTGTGGTTTGTATATTTCAGCGTGCATGCCTGTGTATTTCTGTGATTTGGATATTTCTGTGTGCATGTCTGCATATTTCTGCGGTTTGTATATTTCTGTGTGCATGTCTGTTTTTGTGTCTGTACATTTTTATGTCTCTTGTATGTTTCTGTGTGTACAGTATTTTTGTATAGTGTCTGATTTGTGTGTGTATTTCAGTCCGTGTCTGTGTCCTGGTCTAACTGGAACAAACACAAGATGAAGTGAAGAAGTAGTAGGATGTTGGAGATGGAGACAGAGTGAAGAAGCTCTGTACAGAGGAGCGAGCTGCTTAGCCCAGCAACTTACCACATTGGTGAGGAAATCGGCTTCGTTCAAATCTTCCAAATCCACAAGGCTTGAAGCCGCGAAGAGTTTCTCTACTCCAAAGTTATCCAGGATATCCATAGTGGCTGACGGAGCTGGGGAGGGAAGGGGATGGTGGTGTAGGGGCTCCGGTGGGATCTTGCAAGATGCTGGAGCTCAGGGGAATAGCCTTTAGGAACCCGGGCTCTTTAAACCGTGCTCCGGGCTTTGCTAAAGGCTTCCCCTGCCTTTAGGAAAGCTCAGGCTGCTCCGGTCAGAGTGTGTGGGTGCAGCTCTCTCTGTGTCTGTGAGCTCTCTGATGTCTGTGTTTGATGTCAGTTTAACACAAACTGCTCGCCAGCTGCAGGTTCTAGGCTCGGTCTCTGTCTATTGGCAGTCTCTCTCTCTCCCTCTTTCTTCTTGTATGAACTCCGACCCAAACTTCATCTGACTGTCACTAGCCAGTTCACACACTCCTCACACATTTCCCTCCCCCCGCCAACCCCACTCCAAGACATAACGTCACTCCCCTCTCTGCACAATTAACCTTTTCAGTTCTCTCAGCCAGCAGCTGCAGAACATGCACTGTGTTAAACTTAGATCCCTCTCCCTCACAGTGCTGGGGGCAACTAGACAGGTGTACAGATGACTTCACAGTGCCAACTGAAGGGCAACAATAGACCAATTTGACACCTACAAAAATAAACCTCCTCCATTCCCCACCTCCGTCCTGCTGCCCTGTCCACTCGGTAAAGGCTAACTGGCCTCAACTGTTGCTACGGCAACACCATTTTAGCCACCTACACCCATGCTAAGGAAAGCCCCCTCCTGTAACAGATAGATTTTTGATTTGATTTCTTATTGTCATGTACCAAAAGTACTGTTTTGCCAGGCAAATCGTACCCTACAGCAGGGTAATAGAACAGAATGCCGAATATAGCGTTACAGCTGCGGAGAAGGTGCAGAGAAAGATCAACTCTAATATATGAGAGATCCATTCATAAGTCTGATACCAGCAGGGAAGAAACTGTTCTTAAATCTGCTGGTACTTATTTTCAAATTTTTGTATCTTCTGCCTGATGGAAGAGGCTGGAAGAGAGTGTAACTGGGGTAGGAGGGGTCTTTGATTATGTTGGCTGCTTTCCCAGGCCAGTGGGTAGTGTGGATGAAGTCAATGGAAGGAAGGCTGTTTCTCATGATGGACTGGGCTATGTTCACACTCTTCGTAAATTCTTACAGTCTTGGGCAGAGCAGTTGCCATATCGAGCCACGATCCATCTGGATAGAATGTTTTCTATGGTGCATCCATAAACATTGGTCAATCCTTGTGGATATGCTGAATTTCCTTAACCTTCGGAAGAAATAGAGGTTTTGGTGTGCTTTCTACACCGTAGTATTGATGTGGATGGACCAGGACAGATTGTTGGCGAGTCTTACTCCTACAAACTAGAAGCTCTTGACCACTTCCACCTCAGCACCATTGACACAGACATGGGCATGTCTTCCACCCCTCTTCCTGAAGTCAATGACCAGACTTCACGAGCACATGTTCTCTGTAGCCATGTCAAATTGACAACCAGTGAAGTGCCCATAATACTCTGCATTTTCCCACTGCACTTCACCAACAATAAAGGTCATAGTACACCTTCCGAAGGAGGTGGCCATTTTAGTGTGGTGAGTACCATCCCAAGCCATGAGAGGCCAACACTCCATTACCACGGTTCTGCCCTCGTTCTCTCCCAGAATTAGGTTAGGATATGGCCCTCGTCCTCACTTTTGACCCCACCATATTCAAGTCATCATCTTCTACCAGCTCCAGCATCATGTCACCACTGAATGTAACCTCCCTACCTGACCCACTTTTACCCAAATTCCATCAGGGACACCCTGGTTCACTCCTTAAACACCCCCCATCCACCACTCATGCAACTACAAGAAGTATAACACTTGCTCTTTACAGCCTTTAAGACTGAACATTGAATTCAGCAGCTTCAGAGCAGGAACTCTGTCCACCATTTTGTCTTTTTGTTTTGACAAATACCAGTAGCATTGTTTTATGCCTTTGCTTTAATTGAGCTGTGCTTTTTGTGCCATTAACACTGGACCAAGGCTTTTTTTTTAACTACAACCATTACTATTCCCTTACCCTTCTTTCCAGGACATCTTTGGCATTTAATCTCCCCTTCCGAACCCTTCCTTTAAATACCTCCTGTTTGTTTCTTCTTCAGTATGATACCCATTGCATTTCCTCCTCTCTTTCCAGTTCTGAAGAGTAGTCATCCTGAACGCAACTTCACCTCTCTTTATCAGATGCTGCCAGACCTGCTGAATTCCTCCCGTGCTCTCTGTTTTTATCTACCTCAAACACTTGATGGGCAAAGAACATGACATCCTAACAAGGCGGAGTGTTTTTAAAGGGTAGGAGCAGAAATGAGGTGAAAAGAGAGTTCATAGAATCTCTATGGTGTGGAAGTAGGCCATTTGGCCCATCAAGTTCACACTACCCCTCCGAAGAGCATCCCACCCAGACCCACCAACTACCCTATCCCTACATTTCACATGACTAATCCATTAACCTGCACATCTACGGACACTAGGGGCAATTTAGCACGGCCAATCCACCTAATGTGGACATCTTTGGATTGTGGGAGGAAACCGGAGCACCTGGAGGAAACCCACACAGATACTGTGCAAACTCCACAGAGACAGTCACCTGAGGCTGGAATCAAACCCGCTCTCTGGCACGGTGAGGCAGCAGTGCTAACCACTGAGATGCCGTGCCACTCTCTGCCATCATAATTCATAATGCCGTGCTGGAGTGATCATGTAGATGTGCATATTACAACAGCAACATGAACTCCTTGAGTGACTGGACATACCATCACACATGTGTCACAAGTGAGGTTACACACCCAGTGTCTTCTGTTCATTTATTTAATTTGCTAGTTAAACACACAATTAGCCATATCTGAATACCCAATTAGCCATATGTAGCTAGTGACTGTGGTGTTGGACAGCATTGTAGCTGCTAGGAGGTTGCACCTATTATAAAGGAGGCAAAGACAGCAAAGGGTTGAATGGGGAGCCTCCATGAGAAAGCTCACATGTGCCCCCTGGTGGACGACCTGCTGAAGACCATCTTTGCTCCCTCAGGTAATGCAGGTACATTGCTGGAGGAATGTCATGAAGACACAACAGGAATGAGGAGAAGAAAATGAACCATCTTCAAGGGAATTGCGGAGTTAAGCATTTTAATGGAATTCTGTCATTCTATCGCACAACAATTAGAGCTCTAAGCTGTCTGTGCAGCTGTGAGGTGTAAAAATAGATGTGTATATTTTGATGACTGAAATGGTCTTTAAGTCTAAAAGTGTCCTGTTTAAAAAAATGTATATATTTCTATTTTTTGCACAGAAAACAGAGCTGTTAAATATAGTAGTTCAGGCAATCCAGCAAACTTTGGCAGCTTTAATTATTCTGTGGGTTAGACTGAACTGTTGTTGGAAACAAAAGCAAAATACTGCAGATGCTGGAAATCCTAAATAGAAACAGAAAATGGTGGAAACATTCAACAGGACAGGCAACATCTGTGAAGAGAGAAACTGAGGTAATGGGTCAGAGGTTGCCAAGGAAGATAACAGCTTGAATAAATACCCATTATTTATGGTTAAAAAGGCATTTAGCACGCTTGCCTTCATTGTTCAGTCCTTTGAGTATCAGAGTTGGGACATTATGGTGAGGTTGTACAGAACATTGGTGAGGCCTCTTCTGGAATACTGTGTCCAATTCTGGTCACCCTGTTATAGGAAGGATATTATTATGCTGGAGAGGGTTCAGAAGAGATTTACCAGGATGTTGCTGGGTATGGAAGGTTTGAGTTGTAAAGAAAGGCTGGATAGGCTGGGACTTTTTTCACTGGAGTGTAGGGGGTTGAGAGGCGACCTTATTGAGATCTGTAACATCAAGAGGGGTATTGATAAGGTTAATGGTAGCTGACTTTTCCCAAGGGTGGATGATTTCAACACTAGTTAAGGAATTGGGAAGTAAGCAGAGGGTGGAGGAGCAAATTAGATTGAGTGAGTTTGAAACCAAATCGGCTGCAGAAAGAGAAATAAAGAGAGAGAGTTGAATATTGGTTTAAGAGAAATTAAAAAGTGAGTCAAAGGAACAAAAGGAAGAAAAGAACTTAATAATTAAATGTGTTCTGAGGAAGGGTCACTTAACCCGAAATGTTAATTCTGCTTTCACTCTCCACACATTTCTACAGTGAAAGGAGAAAGATTTAAAAAAAGACAAAAAGCCAAATTTTTTACACAGAGGGTGGTTCGCATGTGGAATGATCTTTCTGAGGAAGTGGTGGATGTGGGTACAATTACAATGTTTAAAAGATGTTTGGATAGGTACATGAATAGGAAAGGTTTGGAGGGATATGGGCCAGGAGCAGGCAGGTAGGACTAGTTCAGTTTGAGATTATGTGTGGCATGGACTGGTTGGACCGAAGGGTCTGTTACTATGCTGATTGAGTGTGTAATTCTATGAGCCAGCAACTCATTGGGAAGAGGTACTCGTGAATTATGGATTGAGACAATTCGCTAGATGATGTCTGCCACTCCATCACTAACTATGAAAATAGCACGCGCCCCCCACACCCCCACCCCCCAACACACACACACACCACCAACCTTCTCGTGATTGCTCAGTTGACTGGACCGTTGGTTTGAAGAGCAATGTGATGCCAACAGCATGGGGTCAATTCCCATCACCAGCTGACGTTATCATGAAGGACTCTCCTTCTCAACCTCTCCCCTCACCTGAGATGTGGTGGCCCTTAGGTTAAATCACTGCCATTTGTCTCTCTCTATTGAGGGATCAGCCATATGTTCTGGTAAGACTATGGCAACATGACATTGTGATATTAATCAAGTTACTATACTTGCATATTAATTGTCCAGTAGAAAGTTAAATCCATTAATTAATAATGTCAATGCTTTTTAGCAATGTGCTAGGTATTAAAGTTTGTCATTCAACATTAAATATAAGGAATTATATGTCTGATGAAGTCTGTCGGGTACTGAACGGCTCAATTATTAAATTCAAAAACAGAAATTGCTGGAAAAACTCAGCAGGTCTGGCAGCATCTCTGGAGAGAGAAAGCAGAGTTAACGCTTCAGGGCCCGTGACCCTTCCTCAGAACACATTTAATTATTAAATAATTTTTCTTCCTTTTGTTCCTTTGACTCAATTTTCTCTTTCCCTTAAACCAATTTCAATTCTCTCTCTTTATTCTCTTTCTGCAGCCAATTTGGTTTCAAACTCACTCAATCTAACAGGCTCCTCTGTCCTTTGCTTATTTCCCAATTCCTTAACCTCACACTGTTTACCCTGTTGTTCACTAGGCTTCCAGATACACTCATGTTCTTGCCATGTTTGTACGTAGTTCCAGCAACTTTGTGGGAAATCTGTTTAAACGTAAAAGTCCACAGGCGAAACACGGAGGAAGCTACAGAGGGATTCAAGTTTGCTGATGACACAAAGATTGGAGACGTTGTAAATAGCATAGCCACGAGCATAAAATTACAAAGAGACATTGATAGATTAAGTGAATGGGCAAAATTGCAGCAGATGGCTCTCAGCACAGTTAAGTGTGAGATCATCCACTTTGGACCCAAAAATAATAGATTTGTTTTAGTTTTTGTTTTAAATGGTGGAAACCTAGGAACAGTGGTAGTCCAAAAAAAAAGAGGTCTATGTACATAGAACATTAATTGTAGTAGTTAGGTACAAAAAATAATCAAATGTATAATGGAATGTTAACCTTTCCAACTAGAGGACATGTAAACGGGAGGAAGTTTTTTATACAAATCCCTGGTTAGACCACATCTGGAGTATTACACACAGTCCTGGGTCCCACACCTTAGAGAAAGGATGTATTGGTCTTGGAAGGAGCACAGTGTAGATACACCAGAACGTTACCAGACCCTAAGGGTTAGTTTATGTGGACAAATTACATAAACTAGGCTTGTATTCTGAGGAAGACAGAAGGTGAAGGGACGGTTTTGTTTAAGGTTTTTAAACATTTTGAAAGGAGTTGATAGAGTAGATAGAGAGAGGCATGTTCTGCTGATGGGGTGGTCTTGGACAAAGAGGCATAATGTTAAAAAAATGGCTCGTTGCAATTTCAGCAAAAAAAAAGACAGAAGATAACAGAAGGACCGGCACTCTCATTGCACTAAAATGCATAAATTGATTCGCTAAGATTATTAACTTCCCATTGATGAATTGCAGCAGGCTATGGTTTACAGTTATGAAATGTCTTGCTTATGTTCCAGAATGAGAAATGTCCTTATGCTGCACTCCTGTATCCTGAGCTCACATCTAGGTACAACACGCTGAATGCATCAAAGGTTAACGTTTCAAAACAATCACTGCATTAATGTGGTTCAAGAAGGCATCTGACCACCACTTTCTCAAGAGCGCAATAAATGCGAGTCTAGCCAACAACGCTGACATCCCAAGAATGAATACTAATATTTATTAAAAAGTTCCAGTATAGGATAGGATGACCCCTGCCCCAACAAATCCTCTCAAGCATTTTCTCTTAATCCTCAGTCTTTAAGTAACTTTCTTCATATGTTCAAGGCTATTCTTAGGGGTAGATTGGCAGGACAAGATGAGCCATGTCTTCGCCTCATGTGTATATTTTGGGGATGGCTTTTCGGAGGCTGGGGAGATAGAATCTCCGACTGACTCTAAAAGGTGTTGAAATTATTGAGCAGGCCTGGGGTATGTGCGTGTTGGGGATTTTGGAAGATGGCAGTTCTCCATCTTGGGTCTTCAAATGAAATCAAGCCCAGTGCCAATATAGATAAACTGCTCTCACTGACACCAAAATGTGATTTTAGCCCAGAGTAGGAGAAGGTTATTGGCATATCCTCCAACCACCTAAAGCATCCTCCTCATGGTTCCTCTTAAACCTGCAAATTACAGCAGAGTCTGGAGCAGACTGCAATAGGATCCCGGGGCCAGCATATTATACCATAGCATTGAACAATTTTGCCTTTAGAATTGTCTTTTTGTGTTCTTGTTTCTTTAAAGTTTTCTCTCTCCCCACTTGCACATTCCATCACCTTCTGGAGAGCCTGTCATTGCTTCAAATATGGTATATCATGCTTGTCATTTACCACTTGTCGTGGATTTTCAAAGGAAAAGATGGATTAAAAATGTGTTTAAAAATCATAATGGTTGATTTCAACTACAGTGATGGCCGGAAATGGCCATTATGAGATTGACCACCATTTATTCAACCTGTCCTCTTTCGTTCCCCTTTCATTTTTCTGTAGGAATGCTGGATCATTACAATGACATCACTACCACACTGATGCATGTGAAAGTCAACATGTCCATGACATGAAATAGACCAATAGATATTGTAGTGTGTCGCTGCCTCCTCTTCTCTATCTATTTCTTTCACTTTCAGCCCGTTTATAGTGTGCACTGCATTGGAAATGGAGCCTTATGCATCTTAGAGTCACTTTCATCCATATGTTCCTCCAGTAATGCATTCACAATGAAATGTCATTTCCATCAACGCTTTGCTTTGCTTTGCAGTGGGATATTACGCATTGTCTTGACTCATAGGAACCCAGTATCCATTAGTAGTGCTACTAACCAGTCACTATAACAGTGTTATAATTTACTGACAATATGCACGCCGTGGTGCAATTAAGAATCATGATTACAGAAGAATTAAAAGCTAATGTGTCATTTGATTGAAAAGGTTTTGCAACAATATCGAAAACTGTTGTGTGATCCGCCCCTGTTATTTTTGCAGAATGGCTTCAACAGCATTGACAACACAACGTTAGCTGTAGATAACACAGTGTGGAGCTGGAGGAACACAGAAGGCCAGGCAGCATTAGAGGAACAGGAAAGTTGACGTTTCGGGTCGGAACCCTTCTTCAGATATGACCCGAAATGTCAGCTTTCCTGTTCCTCTGATGATGCCTGGTCTGCTGTGTTCCTCCAGCTCCACACTTTGTAATCTCTGACTCCAGCATCTGCAGTTCCTACTATCACAACGTTAACTGTAGTTCTGTTTCCAGTTGCTGTACTTTCTGCTGAGCATTGACTGAACAGGCCAACCAGCGGAAAGATTGCTTCCCAGGCCTGTCAGGATGT
Source organism: Rhincodon typus (assembly GCF_021869965.1). Taxonomy (NCBI): domain Eukaryota; kingdom Metazoa; phylum Chordata; class Chondrichthyes; order Orectolobiformes; family Rhincodontidae; genus Rhincodon; species Rhincodon typus. Next base: position 11,416,526 of record NC_063348.1, read on the forward strand.
CTGGTCACAGATCTGAACCCATCCCAGGATATATTGTCACAAGACCACCTACGTCCATCCTCAGATCCTGGGCAGTCAAACAGCTGCCTTTCCCATATCTGGTGTTCAAGGTAAATGAATGAGGTGTGAGGAATTTTGTTTTGACGATCCAAGGATTTGTCTTGTGGATTGTGTCCGAGAGATTAATCTACAATTCCCGCTGACTCCCAGACAGTTGATAACCCTAGCAGATGGGCTGGATCCAAGAGGAACCAGTGGGGGCAAAAAAAAACCCATCTGTTGAGATAACACAGTGTGGAGCTGGAGGAACACAGCAGGCCAGGCAGCATCAGAGGAGCGGGAAAGTTGACGTTTCAGGTTGAGACCTCCTTCAGAAATGGCTTACTATCTCTGACCCATCTGTTGGGTTGGGTTTCAAGATGTTGCAGATGAGATTTCAATGCTTTCCATAAGGTCGTCCTGGTAGCGAGGAATTCCAGGCTTGGTGCTGGTAACCACAACTTAATGATAGATGCAGCCATCATTCGAAAGTAATGGTAACAGTACCTCATCACAGAAATCTGCTTTCTGCTTCAGGCCCAGCTGTTTGGGATCTGTACAGTCCCCTATCAGTCTCGCACAGGGCATTGGGAATATTTACACATGATGTCAAGGGAGGATACAGATATCTTTATATTTGCAAATGCTTGCACATAGTGTTCTGAAGACAGCCTGATTTCCTCGGAGCAACAGAAAGGATTTGCATTTAGATCGTGTCATTTGCACCTTCGGGACTTCCTATTTTAATTCTTTTGATGTAAAATGCAGGCAGGAAGTCTGCAAACAATAAGGCTCCTTCAACCAACACCGAAATACGTGGCTTAATATTGGACTGGGTTGGAGGGGAGGGGAGGGCCTATTCTGAGGAAGACAAAATGGCACCTGTAGCATGAATGGGGGCTCCTGGGACAATGCACTGAACACCATCTTGGTAAAGGCAGGGCTAATGTTCACCAGCAGCTGCAGTATGAACAGATCATGGCGTGTCTACCTACAGCAGGTGGACTGCAGTGGTTCAAGAAGGCAGCTCACCACCACCTTCTCAAGGCCAACTAGGGACGGCAATAAATGGTGGGCCCAGCCAGCAACGGTCACATCCCACAAATTTTAAAAATGTTATTCAACATGCCAAACTGGTTTGTCACCAGCACCATGGAGCTAAAACAAGGGGCTTGGCAGCTGCCAAAGTTACCTGTTGCACCAATTAGTTGCTTTTGAACAAATGGTACCACCAGGTGGATCAACTGTCAGACGTGTGGCACCTAAAGCAGACCTTCTCTGAAAATGGGTGGAAGGATCCAGAATGATGAGACCCTGGCAAAACCCAAACCCATTGTTGCTTGATCCTTAAGGAAGCAGTTTGCAACGTTGCCAGCAATGACCAAGAGCTCACTCTGACAGAGGAAGAATAGGCAGAGTTGTGACACTGCAGCCCAAGTGAGAAAGAAGGGGGAAGGCCAAGTTGTGCTTTTTCTTTCGTTATGAACACCTCACGCTGACGGGTTTAATTCGCATCCCCGTACTTTAATTGATAAAATTTTCGAATCATCGAAAGCAGATTGCTGCCTCGCGCCAGTTGTGTTGTGAGTGCCTGTGCAATGTGCAGCTGGGCATTGATGGTGGCCATTTCTAACGGTGGTGCCCTATCGCCTTGCTTTGGCGACACACAATCCATTCCAGATACAGGTGAGATTGGGCTTCTTCTTCTGCGAATCAAGCAGGTAAAGAAGGAAGGGCAGGCCAGGGCAGGGCAAGAGGGAGAAGGAGCAGAAAGCTGTATCCATCCTTGACTGTACAACAGGCCACTGTGTCTGGCGCATTTGAGCTCCCACAGTCAATCAAAAGACAGCTAATGTCTAAAGGAGTGATGCAGTGATGATATGACTTATGGCTCCAGTTTTACAACCTATGTGCAGGACATACACAATGCCGTCACTAGCAACATAATCGTGCGGGGCATGGGAGTGCAGAAGGAGCAACAGTTGAGGCTTTGAGATTTGTGATCAACATCCTGGGTTTTACCATTGACCAATTTCTGAGCTGGAGTTGCCATTTTCCTTTCTTATTCATTCACAGGATGTGGACGTTGCTACATTTATTGCCCATCCCTAATTGCCCAGAGGGCAGTTAAGAGTCAACCACATTGCTGTGGGTCTGGACTCACATGTGGGCCAGACTAGGTAAGGATGGCAGTTTCCCTCCCTCAAGGGCATTAATGAACCAGATGAGGCTTTTTCTGACAATCAGCAACAGTTTCATGCCGTCATTTGACTCCTAATCCCAGATTTTTTTATTGAATTCAAATTTCACCGTCTTCCACATTACCTGGGTTTCTAGATTAACAGTCCAGCAATTAATATGACTAGGCTATCACCTCCCATACGGCAACAAGAGCAGGTCACAGGCTGGGAACACTGAAGTGAATAACTTATCTCCTGACTCCCCAAACCTGTCCACCGTCCACCAGGCACAAGTCAAGTGATAGAATATTCCCACTTGCCTGGCTGGAAGTAACCCTAACAGCACTCAAAAGGTTTGACGCCATTCAGGAAAAAGCAGCCCGTTTGATTGGCACCACATCCACCACCAACTCGCAGTAGCAGCAGCGTGTACCATCTACAAGATGCACTGCAGAAATTCACCAAGGCTCCTCCGGCAGTACATTCCAAACCCACAACCTCGACTGCTTCAAAAATACATGGGAACACCAGCATCTACAAGTGGCCCCTGACTTGGAAATATAATCGCCGTTTCTTCACTGTCACTCAGTGAAAATCCTGAAATTCCCTCCTGAGCGACACTCTGGGTCAACCTACAGCACATGGACTGCAGCGGGTCAAGAAGGCAGCCCACCCCCACCACCTTCTCAATGTCAGTCAGAGACAGGCTGTGAATGCTGGCTTGCTAATGATTGAACGAGTGAAGACAAAAACACTGAATGTTCTGCAACCTTGCCATGGACCTTTTAAAACAAGAAGCTGAGGAGCAGGACCGTGAGTTACCAGTTTGTGACAGAGACAGTTCCTTTCTGATCAGGTTGTACATGAAGAATTAATACAAGTGTGATACCAGTAACCTCATCTCTGATTCCCCATTCACAACCTTTACCTTCCCTTGGTCTCTGATCATTGCAGTGTCCATGTGGGCCCAGTGCAAAACTTACCACAAATTAAACATGGCAGAACAAATTTAAAAATCAAGGTCAAGTCCAACTTCTGGGCTGAAGTTCACTTTAAGGGGGGCCTTATGGTACAATGGAGTTCTAGCCGTTGAAGCGAATCAAAGATCCTCAATTGAGTCCTGACAGAGCTGATACTTTTGAGGTCTGCAGTGGTAGTGCCAGGAGGCCTGGGTTCACATCCCACCGCTCCAGAGGTGAGTGCTACTGACATGAGAATCATAGAATCCTTAGAGTGCAGGAAGAGGCCACTTGGCCCATCGAGTCACCGCTGACCCTCTGAAAAGCATCCCATCCAGACCCACATCGCCGCCCCATCCTATCCCTATAACCCTGCATTTCCCATGGCTAGCACATCCCTGCACACCATGGACAATTTAGCATGGCCAATCCACCTAACCTGCACATCTTTGGGCTGTGGGAGGAAACGGAGCACCAGGAGGAAACCCCACACAGACACAGAGAGAATGTGCAAACTCCACACAGACAGTCACCTGAGGGTGGAATTGAACCCGGGTCCCTGGCGCTGTGAGGCAGCAGTGCTAACCACAGAGCCACCGTGCCACCCTATTCACCGGAGGAAGCTGCAGATGGCCTTGGCGATTTAAGTTTGAGCAGCTTTGGTTCCTAAGGCCCAGTTTCAGGCTATGCCATCTCAGCAATGGGTGGAGGGGGTGGGGTCAGGTGGGCATCAGCCTGGCCTGACCAGCTCAATGAAACAGCTTGGGCACTGAGAGGTGGCAGGGTTTGGAGGGTGACTGAAGATTGTGGGAGCAGGCAGCCAGTCTGTGGTCCCCAGTGCTACCAACCTGGGGCTAGCACCTGAGACACAGTGGCAATCTGGCTCGAGGACAGGATGTTGAGCCACCCTGAAAGCATGCACAATCCCTTGACCACTGCCATTGCAAAAGCACTCTGAGATTGCGTGACTTCAACCGGACCTTCAACTGCAGACCACAAGATTCTGGTAGAACGTGCTTGTGTTGTGAATGAAGCTGCAACATTGGCCATCAGACAATGCACCACGTGCAGCTCCATGAATTCGACCATCAATACCATGCAGGCAAGGATGGCATCCAGGTTTTATTCAAAGCCCAGGGTTAATCAACGTTGTACCTTGACAAATTCAGGTTTTCTATTAACCTTCCCAAAAGTTCTGCACTTTGCTGAGCTCACAATTCTCTCAAATCTGGAGAACAAACCCTACATCCAAGGGCGCCCCACGCAGAGCTCGTTTGTAACCATGCCCTCCAGTAAGTTGGCAACTCCCACCCTCAGTGCCCACTGCCCTAGGTTGGAGCCAACTAGGGCCCAGTTCTTCACCATGTACAGACTGCACACTCCACCCCACACCCCCACCAAATCTCTCCTTTAAGATCCATGCAGTGTCAGCTGGAATCTGAGCTGGTGCCTATGGGTGTGCATCGATGTGGGAGCCATTTCTTCCCCATTGTTGGGTTGTACTACTCTGAGACAGTAGAGGCACAAAGGAGAATGCTGTGGTGTGGGAACAAAGGTGAGTTGGAGGTGTATGCATATACCATCCAGAGGGGCTGGAAAGATACAAACAGCACTATTGGGGCGAAGATGGTTTCAGCCAGTGAATATTGGGCATCCCAACACTGCCACCTCCATCGGAGTTTAGAGAGCGCAAATGCACCCCTCCCCCCCCACTCTGGCTCACCACATCTACCCCTATATGTGCGCCAGCTTGTTCTGCAAGAGAGAGAGGGCAACACTATCTGTTTGGCCAACAAAGCCCGCCATGGTTGAACAGCTACAGTTTATGCAAGCAGAGGGAAGCGAGGGCGAGGCCCACAGCAGTGCCGAATGTGCAAGGGGTAAGGGAAGCGTCGAGGTGTGAGATAGGAACCCTGAGAAGGACGGCTGGTAGGTGAATCTGTGGAGGGGTTGGGGAACTGAGGCCAACGACCTCTCATCAGTCACGGTCTGTTCACCAGGCAGGGTGTTCACCAGTGTCCCAGGTTGTGAGACCTTCTCTGAAGATGGGGCCTGTTATTTCTTTCGTCAATCTAGGTGGGCACACGACTCACCTCCATGGCAGTGGGGCATGGGCTCAGGAGACTTTGCCCAAAAGGAAGGGAACACGACCACAAGAGCCCTTAGAGAGGGACTGTAGATCTGCACAAGTAAAAGCCCAATTATGGGCCATCTTACATAGGAGCTGGCATGTTCCCAACAGTGAGCACCCTTCCCAATGCCACTCACTGAATAGGGAGTTTACAAAGGGCAGCCAGGGGGCTATTGAAGGTTGACCCAGAGAGGGGTGCCAGGGAAGGGCCTGCAGTCCTGTGGCACCAATGTTCAAAATTGGAAGGGACCGCCTCCAACCCTTTTCTCCCCCAAATATTTTAATTACCCTTTTCTTACTGGGGGCAGGGTCCCCTGAGTTCTCCTGGCAGCCTCAGCAGGTTCCACCTCTCCCAACGGCACCTCTGAGGCATCAGATGCCCCAGCATTTTAATGGAGGTGTGTCCTGAGGAGAGCAAGTGGATGGGCACTGCAGAGGTACCAACAGGACGGAGGAGGAGGAGGAAGCTGGCAGGGATGCTGGCACCTAGCAATCACAGAGTCCATTGTTTGGCAATAACATCAGGGTCCCCCGGGGGCAAAATTTAACCCAAAGCACCTCCCGCCAGCATTCTCAACACTTTCATACTCGCAGGGGCATCACCTGGCAAGGTAGGAGCAGATAACATACTCTGGGCATCAATGCAACAGGCAGGCTTTTTCCTGTTACTGTCAGGAAACAGCAGAGTAGACTTTGACTTGGAAATAAATGCCTGGGGAATGGTTTCGTGGGCTGCTGATTCATGACCATCCGTTTTCCATCAGTTTTAAGTCAAAATCTAGCCCAGTCAAACTGCCTTTTATTTTCACTTTTAAGAAAAAAATTTGCATCCTAAGCCCTCAGAGCCCACAATAGAGAGAAAAATGTGCAGTTCTCACCCCAGTAAAATTATACTGTACCAGGCCCCAGACAGCCTCGCCCTTGGAATCTCAATTACAACCCTCACAAAGAATGGCTCTTTATAAGTTACAACACAGCTATTAAGGGAATTCAGATGAAGTGGAAAGTAATTCGGCCATCCAGATTTAAATTAACTCTTAACATGCCGGTGACAACGCTCTGTGTACCAGCTGAATCATATCCCTTCATTCAATCCTTTCCATGCCTGACACCTCAAACATAAGGCGGGGGGAGCGGTTTGTGTGTATGAAAATGTCACATTGCTGCAGCTGGGAATGCCACTTAATACAAAACCGTCTCTGATGTGGGATTGTGAAATGGCGACTGTGGTGTAAGCTGTTCTGTTGTGACACACTTAACCACAACATGTGAAGCGCCAAGCCAGAATTACGGTATATAACGTAGAGAGGGTTCAGTCTGAACGGGCACTAGGTGCCAGGGTGGGTGCAGTGCAGGCTGATCAGCACGATACGGGGCTTTAAGTGGATAAAGTAGGGGCACAAATCACCCAACCTTTGCTTAGATTCTTCTGAGCATCACAGGGTGAGAGGTGACTCAGCAGGTGTCTTTGAATAAGGGATTCGAACAGGTCGACATAAAGGAACCATTTTCTCTGGTGAGAGAATCCAGACAAGGGGATATACAAATGTACAAATTAGGAGTGGAGTAGATTATTCAGTTCCTAGGGCCATTCAATAAGGTCATGACTGATCTGAGGGCGTTATGTTTCCAGCTACCGATAACAGAATCTTAAGATGAGAAGCAAGCACTCAGTATGCATTCACTACAGAATAATATTATGGTAGTGAGATAGTGATGTCTATCGTGTTGTAGCAGAAACATGAGCAGACTAGAAGCATGATGGAACTTGTGAGGGTTGTAAGGGAGAAAGTTGTGCTTACCTGGAAGGGTACAGACTGTACTACAATCCTCTGAAAGGAAGTTTGAAGATACATACCTGAGTTAGAACTAAACTGGAGAGAAAACTTCCCAAATTCCAAAAAGCTACAAATTACCTGAAGGGAGATCCATGTGGTATTCAAAGTGGAGTCAAGCTATTTGCTACCTTAAACATCCAATTCCTCTGCCACTGACACTCTGTAGTAGCAGTGTGTACCATCTACAGAGTGCACTGCAGAAATTCACCATGCCTTCTCTGATAGCGCCTTCCAAATCTGCAATCTTTACCACCTGGAAGAACAAGGACCTTGTTGGAACACCATCACCTGCAAGGTACACGTCATCCTGTCAGAATTGGAACCATATCGCTGCGTCACAATCCTACAACTCCTTCCCCAAAAGCATTCTGGTTGTATGGACACCACACAGACTGCAGCAATTCAAGAAGACAGCTCAACACCAGCTTCTTGAGGGGAATGAAGAATGCGTAACAAGTAGCAACACCAACATCCTGTGAATGAACAAGAAAAAAAAACCAGGAAGAATATATTCACCAAAATGGTTGTGGGAATTCGAGAACTGTGCCCCACAAAGAGACTGTCAGCTCTGGAGACAATTTTTATGACTAAGATTAACAAGGTGTTTTTGGATCTGGGTATCAAAGTAAATGAACCAATGGAGTTGAAGTAGCAATCGGCAATTCTCTGATCACATGATGGAATAGGTTCAAGGGGCTGAATGGCCTGGTCCTATGTTTCTTTAATACAGTGGTTAATTTCATATGGTCCAGTGCGCAGGCAGTGAATCGACGAGATAACCACTTCTGTACTAGACCAGAGTTTCCTCTCAATCAGATGCTCAAACCAACTGTTCAAAACATGCAACTGAAATTAACTGCAGGTTCATTTTGCAGTCTTCAGGTTGATTAGGCCTTCAAACTCCAAAAAAGAGAGACTTGTAAATGCCAGACATCTTGAAGTTAAAAGAACAATAATTGCTGGAACAACTGAAAAGATCAGTCAACATTGGTAAAGGTAGAGATCCTGAACAGAAACAAACATTTTAAACATGTCAAAAGATAAATTGAGAGGACAGTTAGAAGCAAAAGACATTACAGTTAAGGAAAGATTGAATGGTTTGTGCGTGTACCATTGGAGGTTAGAAGAATGTGATGTGACCTTATTGAAATGTATAAGATACTGAAGGGACTTCATAGTCTAGGACCAGAGGACATAATCTCAGAATGAAGTATTGCCCATTTAAGACAGAAATGAGGAGGAATTTCTTCTCTCAGAGGGATATGAATCTGTGGAATTCTCTACCACAAATGGCTGTAGAAGCTGGTCATTAAGTATATTCACGGCTGAAAGAGACAGGTTTTTAATCAGTTAGAGAATCAAGGGTTACGGAGATAAGACAGGAAAGTGGAGTTGAGCATTATCAGATCAGCCATGATTTCATTGAATGGTGCTGCAGACTCGATGGGCTGAATGGCCTACTCTGTACCTGAGTCTTCCGGTGATTAGATTGACAACTAACCCCGAAATCCTGGCCCGACCTTCACTGACAGATGGAACAAATTGTGAGGCATGTCTGCCACCAAGTGTGTTAATGTAAGACACTGCTAAGGCCACATTTGGAGGACTTGAGTACAATTCTGCTGTAGGAAGGATGTTATTAAGCTGGAAAGGATGCAAAAAACATTTACAAGGATGTTGCTGGAACTGGAGGGTTTGAGTGAAAGGCTGAATGGGCTGGGACTTCTTTCCCTGGAGCGTCAGAGGCTGAGGGGTGACCTTACAGTGGTTTATAAAATCATGAGGGGCATTGATAAGGTGAATAGCCAAGGGTTTTCCCCCAGGATAGGGGAGTCCAAAACTCGAGGGCATAGGTTTAAACTGAGAGGGGAAAGATTAAAAAGGGGCCCAAGGACCAACTTTTTCACAAAGAAGGTGGTGCGTCTATGGAACGAGCTGCCAGAGGAAGTTGTAGAGGTGAGTACAGTTACAATATTTAAAATACATTTGGATAGGTACATGGATAGGGAAGGTTTAGAGGGATATGAGCCAAATGCAGGCAAGTGGGAGTATGTTTCTGTGCTGGATAACTCTGTGACTCTATGTGTAATTGAAACTGTCCAGTGGAATTCTCAGCTCTTTAGGTTACATTTGGAACATTGTGCATGTTTTATGAGAGAGAATGATGTGTTTACAGCTTGTGGAGGGAAGAATAGGAACTGAACGGACATGGGATTCCCCATTGTAGAACTTCAAAGCTGTGCAGTGAATGCTGTGTGGATTCATGAAGTTGATGGAACCATCGTTATGAGGTAAGAGCCAAAAGAAAGGAGAGATTTCTCCAAAATTTTATCAACCATGTGGAACTATTTTCACTAATTGGTCAGATGGGGATCAATTTAAAATGATCACTGAAGGTGAAAGGAGAGAAGTTAGATTTTTCTCACAACAGAGCCTTGGTACATGTAGTACCCTGCCAATGCTTCCAGTGAAGGAACCTTTAAAACTGAAAACTCAAGCATTACAAGGTATAACATAATGGTGATCTTGTGGGTGTGTGGGGGATAATTTTGGAGCATTCTGGTTAACAGCCAGCACAATGGGCTGCATTCTCCTCCCTATGCTAAAAAGGCAAAAAAAAAACAGATTTTGTGGAATTGTATTAATTGCTCCTTGGGACCAGAAACCTGTGAAACTTTTTACCTCACACAATCATAACCAGAAAGATGGTTGTCGCCCTCAAAGGTGAATCACATCAGCCTCAGATCATCTCTGCAGGAGTTCCTCAGGGTAGTGTCCTCGGCCCAACTATCTACAGCTGCTTCATCAATGACCTTCCCTCCATCATAAGGTCAGAAATGGGGATGTTCACTGATGATTGCACAATGTTCAGCACCATTCGCGACGCCTCAGATACTCAAGCAGTCTGTGTCAATCAGGGTCAAGAGCCGGTCAATGTTACCAGCTTAGATTGACACGGAGCAAGTAATTTGCCTGTCACAAAGCTGCCATGACTATCTCCAACAAGAAAAGAAACTAACCATCTTCACTTGACATTCAATGTCCAGAAAAGATTTACCTGGCTGTTGCTGGAACTGGAAGGTTTGAGTTATAAAAATAGACTGGAAAGGCTTGGACTTTATTCAATGGAGCATTAGGGAATTGAGGGGTGACCTATTGAGGTTTGAAAAATTATGAGGCGTATAGATAACATGAATAACAAAGGTCTTTTCCCTAGGGTGGGGAAGAGCAAAACTCAGGCATTTTTTTTTAAGGTGAGAGTAGAAAGATTTAAAAAGAGGACATGGGGGCAACTTTTTTACAGTGGTTCATGTGTTGAATGAACAGCCAGAGGAAGTAGTGGATGCAGGTACATTACAACATTTAAAAGACATTTGGATAAGTACATGATTAAGAAAGGTTTGGAGGGAGATGGGCCCAGCACAGGCAGATGGGACTAGAATAGTTTGGGAACATGGTCAGCATGGACTGGGTGGACTGAAGGGTCCATTTCCATGCTGTATGCCTCTGTGACATCCCTACTGCTGAAACCCTCCACTATCAACACCTTAGTTTTACCAGTGACCAAAGACCGAACCGAACCAGTCATTAAAAATACAATGGCTAGGTGGGCAGGTCAGAGACTGGCAATTTTGTGATGTATACTCTGTGAAGTTTGTCCAGCTACTACAAGGTGCTAGTCAGAAGTATGATGGAATACTGTCTACTTACAGCATCGCCAAAACTCAAGAAACATGACATGCAGGGCACAGCAGTACAGGTAATTTGCACCCACAAGTCATCTTAAAAATTTATTCCCTGCACCACTTGTGCAATGCGACTGCAGCTTGTACTATCTACAAGGTGCATTGTCACCAAGGCTTCTTTGATAGAACCTTCCCTAACAGAAATATATCACCATTCCTTCATTGTTCCTGCACCAGACCCTTAAACTGTTTCCCCTTATAGCTCGTCACCACAGGAACGTCAACAGCTCGAGAAGGCAGCTCATCATTACGATGGGTAATTAGGGATGGGCAATAGCTGCTGTTCTTGCTAGTGAGACCCATGTTCTGGGAATGAGTAAATAAAGAAATGCTTTTTTAAAAAAAATGTAATTCAGTAAGGTTCCAATTAAACCCATTCACTCTGCCAATTTACCACCCAGGTTATGAAACTGAATATCTACCCTCAGGGATTTCGGACGTTCATTTGGAATTCTCAACTTTACAATAAATAAAATCAAGGCTTAGTAAGAGGTGGATGTTTCTGCTGTTTATTGCTAGAATAGAATATCTTGCATTGGACAGGCAACTTTACTTCTTGATAACAATAAAACTCTTTCTATTTGCAGTAATTACATACCAATTTTTCATCTCAGTGTCAATGACTGCAACTAGCAGGAACTTGTGATGCACTGGCCAGCCATGGTTAGAATGGAAGCTGCTATCAGGAGGAATACAGACATAGCACAGAACAAAACCTCCCACATAAAATTAATAAGCAACATTATATAAATCATGGACAGTCCTGTGTAGTGATGAGACTGTGCTTTTATTTTGGAGGTTTAGTTGGGGGAGGAGAGCCTTCCAGACAGGAGGATTTAGATTTGGGTGTGTTCCCTCAAAGTCGGATAAGATGGATCGTGTCCCAATATCATCACGGCCCCTCTCTCAGCTTTCACCTGGTTGGGTTTGATGGAAAGCAGAGAGCTCCACTTGCAGGAGTTGGGCAAGATATTTAACAAGTGATTACATTTTGTTCTAATCGAGGATCCTGCACTTAACAGGCAGCAGACTGACCCGCTGAGCTGCATGGAACTCACTAGAACGATCAACGTGAATTCACAGCGGAACGAGATTCTTCAGTGAAACTGACAAGCAGGGAGGGTGCTGATCAATTACACTGAAGAGCTCCGGCCTTGGCTGGTAAGAGGCCGCTGTTCGTACAATCCATACAGTCATCGAGTCATACAGCGCGGAAATGGACACCTCGGTCCAACCAGTCCAGGCTGAACATAATCCCACAATAAACCAGTACCACCTGCCTGCTCCGGCTCCTGACCCACATCTCTCCAAATCTTTCCTATTCATGTATCTATCCAAATGCTTTTTAAACATTGTAATTGTACCCACATCCTTGGGAAGTTCATTCCACACACAAACCACCCTCTGTGTGAAATATTGGCCTCTCATGTCTTTTTTAAATCTCTCTCCTCTCACCTTAAAAAATGTACCCCCTAGTCTTGAAATCCCCCATTCTAGGGAATAATGAAAGGTATAGATAGAGTTAAACTTCTATCAGGTCGCCTCTTGGCCTCCTGTGCTCCAATGAAAAACTCCCAGTCTATCCAGCCTTTCTTTATAACTCAAACCTTCCAAACCCAACAACATCTTGGTAAATCTCTTCTGAACACTCTCCAGCTTTGATAATATCCTTCCTATAACTGGGTGACTAGAACTGGACACAGTATTCCAGGAGACGCCCCATCAATGTCCTGTATAACTTCAACATGACTTCCCAACCCCTTTACTCAAAAGCCAATGCAATGAAGGCAAGCGTACCAAATGCCTTTTTAACCACCCTGTCAAAATGTATTGCAAACTTCAAAGAATTACGTACCTGTACCCCTAGGTACCTCTGTTCTACAAACTACCAAGGCCCTACCATTAACTGTATAAGCCCTACCCTTGTTTGTTGTACCAAAATGCAATACCTCACATTTATCCAGATTTTACTCCATCTGCCATTTTTAAGCCCATTTACCCATTTGATCAAGATCCTTTTGTAATCTTAGAAAACTTTCTTCACTGTCTACAATGCCATCAATTTTGGTGTCGTCCACAAACTTATTAACCTATATTCTATATTCTCATCCAAATCATTTACATAAATAACAAACAAAAGAGGATCCAGAACTGATCCCTGTGGAACACCACTGGTCGCAGGCCTCCAGTCTGAAAAGCAACCCTCCCCTTTACTCTCTGTCTCCTGCCATTAAGCCAGTTATGTATCCAATTGGCAAACTCACCCTGAATCCCATGTGACCTAACTTTGCTAATTAGTCTACCATGCAGAACCTTGTCAAAGGCTTTACTGAAATCCAAATAAACACTGTCTACTGCTCTGCCATCATCAATCTTTTGGTAACTTCTTCAAAAACTCAATCACATTTGTGAGATACAATTTTCCTTGCACAAAACCATGCTGACTATCCCTAATCAATTTTTGCCTCTCTGACCTTCTCTCAGATGGAACCTTCATTCATTGAATTCCCCTGGTCCAGAGCTCCCAAAACCTCTTGGAACACTTGTCCTGACAGAGAGGGAAGGGGAGGCAATGCTATAGCAATAATGTCACTAAATTAGTTATTCAGAGCTGCGCGCGCTAAAGCTCCAGCCACACGCTTTCAGATCCCACCAGGGCAGGTGGTGAATTCTCCACTTCATAAAGTACCTGGAATTAAAAGTTAATTGTTAAGATCTCATCTGGTTCAGTAGGGGAGGAAATGTGCTGTCCTTATAGCTGGTCCGGCCTACATGGGAAAGGTTTGGAGGAATATGGGCCAAATGCAGACAAATGGGACTAGTTCAGTTTCGGAGACCTGGCCAGCATGGAAGGTTTGAACCAAAGGGTCTGTTTCCATGCTGTGTGACTCTGTGTGATTTCAAACTCCCAGTAACATGGTTGACACTGAGCTGCCCTCTGAGCAATAAATGCTGGCTTGGACAGCTGTGGCCAAATCTCATGAACAGGTTTTGAAAAAATAGACTGCTGCTCTACGCATCATCTACCACTTCCATCCATGCCTGCCTTGGTGGAGATGCTATGATCTTGCTCCCACCCTCAGGAAGGAATGCCTCCCTACAGTGCCTCAGATCCTGCAGCAGGTAAGAGTCAAAACACCCCTAGGGACGGCAGCCTTTCCAGGTCTCCATTCCCAGGAGCAGATTTCCACCAACTATGAGGAAGTGAGAGAATGGACAGCTAGAAACATTTGTAATGGGATCTTGGGCAGCAAAGATTAATGACGCAATGTCTGAAGGTGTAAGGGCAACAGGATATGAACAGCATGTGGTGATTTACTTTTCTTTCTTGGGGTGAGGAAGATCTGAAAGGATTTTATTGGAGCAATGTTCCTTTATGATTTCCATTCACTTCTCAGTTGAACCCTGACTGCGGAGGGGATATATTTTAGGGAGACTGAAATCTCAATTCTTCAGCCTGTGGTTTCAGCTGACTTTTCTTAATATTCATTGCAGCAACAGTTTTGGGACAGTGTTAGTGATCAATATTCAGGACTTTATAACCATGTGCACCATCGAGGAATACTGCTGTTACTGAAACCGTTTACTTATCCAACCCAGCAGCAGCATTTTTATATACCAACAGGACCGTCACTTCTTCACAATATTGTGAGGTGTTACCACAGCTGAACTCAGACCACTCCGATCCTACCCCACTCTGATCTCACCCCACTCTGATCCTAAAATAGGCAGCTACAGAAGTGTTGGATACATTGTTAGTAATTTTCCAAAATTCCTTTGATTCTGGAAAACTTTTTCAGTCATTTATATAAATAATTTAGATGAGAACAGAAAAGGCGCATTTAGTAAGTTTGAGGATGACACCAAAATTGGTGATATATTGGATAGCAAAAAAGTTTATCTAAGATTACAAAGGGATCTTGATAAATTGGGTCAGTGAGCTGAGGAGTGGCAGATGGAGTTTAATTTGGATAAATGAGATGTATTGCATTTTAATAAAACAAACAAGGTCAGGACTCATACAAATAAAAGTAGGGCCTTGGGTAGTGTAGTAGAACAGAGAGACCGAGGGGTTCAGGTATATAATTCTTTGAAGTTTGCATCACGTATAGACAGGGTGGTTAAGAAGGCGTTTAACACGCTTACCTTCATTGCTCAGACCTTTGAGTATAGGAGTTAGGACATCACGTTGCCTGCCACTCTAACACACCACCCTGTTCCCTGGCCAGCATCTCTGTCTTAGGCTTGCTGCAGTGTTTCAGCGAAGTCCAGCGCAAGCCGGAAGAACAAACACCTCATTTTCCGCTTGGGGAAGCTGCAACCCTCCGAATTCAATATTGAGTTCAATAATTTTAGGGCCTGAACTCTCCCATGTCCTAACCCTCTACCCCACACACCAGGCTTTGTCCTCACAGTCTGGCATTACACACTACCTATTGTTAGCCACTAACAGTCTTCATTAACAACTATTCGCCACCCCAGCCAGATCGTTTTCCGCTCCCTTTGACTGTCCAACTGCTCTTCTCTCTTTCTGGGCTCTATCCCTACCTATCATTTACTCCTTACCCCCTC
>NC_063348.1:11436990-11516669 GCF_021869965.1 Rhincodon typus
TCTCTCTGATCTCACTCTGTCTCTCTCTCTCTCTGATCTCACTCTCTTTCTGATCTCTCTCTCTCTCTCTCTCTCTGATCTCTCTCTCTCTCTCTCTCTTTGATCTCACCTCCACAAAACAAACAAACCTATCTGAAATACCAGGAGTTATGAAAGCTTTCACTGCCCTGGGAGTTCCTTCACTCAGCACATCAGATAGGGAATCATTGGGCGATGTACAGAGTAGCTCATTTCTGCCCTGCTAAGGAATACTTTCCCTCGTGCAGTTTGAATTCCATGTGACGGTGAGCAGGGGACCTTGCTATTCTTCTGAAAGGAATAAGTTATTCACAGTCAAAGGCACAACCTCACAACCTTATAACTCATACCTTTTACAGGGCGATAGCCCAGGAACAGTACGATGGATATGAGGAGGGGAATTGGAGATGCAAGAGCAGGGATGAATCTATCAGTTCAGACTTTGTTTGGAAAGAGTGATGGTCGCTTGTATCCACCCATTGCCTTCTTTGGCAGCCTTAGGTGATCCGCAGCAACAAGGTGAGAGAAAGTAGCAGGACGGACGTTAATGCCAGGTATAACTCTAGCCAGTGGTCATTGGTGCCAACTTGTTCAATTGTGTCACAGTCTCAGATTTATTTGACAGTGAATGAAATATGTCAGGGTAGCTACCAGCAGAGCCAAATTGCCCTCTTTAACCCTAGCTCTTGAAATGAATAACAGAGGAATGCATATACAATAAGAACAATAGGAATAGATTTAGTCTATTGGAATCTTAATAAGTGGAAGCAAATGGTTTGCTGAATGAGAGTTTCACTTTTGAATTAAATGTGTTTTTCTGCATTCACCTGCTACGAGGCTGATACTTTTTAAGATAACTCAACGATGAAAATAATCGCAAAACACAATTTCATGCTTTAAGAGATTCACCATAAAAATAACCAAAATCAACTAAACATTAAAGAATCACGAATGCTAAGGAAATAATGAAAACAGGTGGAGGTGTTTTGGAGTGCATACCTATTACCAGAGAGGAGGTGTTTGCAGCCTTAAAGCGCATTAAGATGGATAAAACCCCTGGGCCTGACCAAGTCCATCCTTGGACATTGTGAGAGGCTAGGAAAGAAATTGCAGAGGCCCTTGCAAAGACTTTTGCTTCATCTTTAGCCAACTGGTGAAGTTCCGGAAACCTGGAAGGTGGCTAATGTTGTTCCTTTGTTTAAAAAAGGTAGCAAAGACAAGCCAGGAAACTACAGGCCAGTGAGCCTGACATCAGTGGTAGTCAATTATTGGAGAGGATACTGACGGACATTGTCAACCAACATTTGGATAGCCAAGGTCTCTTTAGGGATAGATTTGTGCACAGGAAGTCATGTTTGACAAATCTTTTAGAGTTTTTCAAAGAGGTAACCAAGAGGATAGATGAGGGTAGGGCAGTGGATGTTATCTATATGGACTTTAGTAAGGCCTTTGACAAGGTCCTGCACAGCAGGCTAGTCATGAAAGTTAGGTCGCACAGGATCCAGGGAAAGCTAACTAATTGGATTCAAAATTGGCTCGATGATAGAAAGCAGAGGGTGATGGTTGAAGGTTGTTTCTTGGACTGGAGGCCTGTGACTAGTGGTGTGCTGCAGGGATCAGTGCTGGGACCTTTATTATTTGTTGTTTACATAAATGATCTGGATGTGAATGTACAAGGCATGATTAGTAAATTTGCGGATGATACAATATTAGGAGGTATCGTTGATAGTGAAGAAGATTATCAAAAATTACACAGGGATCTTGATCAGATGGCAAAGTGGGCTGAGGATTGGCAAATGCAATTCAATACAGATAAGTGTGGGCTGTTGCACTTTGGAAAGTCAAACCAAGGTAAGACTTGTACAGTAAATGGTAAGGTCCTGAGGAGTGTTATGGAACAGAGGGAAACAGGAGTACAAGTACATAGCTCATTTAAAGTCACAGGTGGACAGGGTGGTGAAGAAGGCATTTAGCATGCTGGCCTTCATCTGCGAGTCATTGAGTATAAGAGTTGGGACATGATGTTACAGTTGTATAAGCTGGTGGTGAGGCCGCACTTGGATTATTGTGCACAGTTTTGGTCACCCTGTTATAGGAAAGACATAGTTCAACTGGAAAGTGTGCAAAGAAGATTTATGAGAATATTGCCAGGACTGGTTGGCCTGAGTTATAACTCAGAGGTTGACCAGGATAGGACTTTATTCCTTGGAATGTAGGAGAATGAGGGGTGAACTTATTGAGGTGTATGAAATTATGAGGGGCATAGATAGGATGAATGCGTATAGTCTTTTTCCCACAGATTGGGAATTGAAGACTAGAGGGTGTAGGTTTAAGGTGAGAGGGGAAAGACTTAACGAGGACCCAAGGGGCAACTTCTTCATGCAGAGAGTGGTGTGTATATGGAATGCGCTGCCAGAGAAAGTGGTTGAGGCAGGTACAATAGCAACATTTAAAAGAACATTTGGATAGGTACATGGATGGGAAGGGGTGAGAGGGATATGGACCAAATGTGGGTAGTTGGAACTAGCTACGTGGGCACCATGGTCAGCATGGACCAGTTTGGGCTGAAGGGCCTGTTTCCATGCTGTATTACTCTATGCTTCTATGACTGTATTAGCCAGCAACTAATAATACACCAAACTAAAGAAACCCACAAACAAACTAACACAATTGAAATATTTCCCAACCCATTTCTATGTTACATCATGATGCCAGGAGACATGCAGCTTTGTAATTTGAAGCCCAGCCCAGCACATCCCTTCAACCCTGTTGTGATGTGGAGATGCTGGTGTTGACTGGGGTGGACTGTCAGAAATCACACAATACCAGGTTATCATCCAACAGGTTTATTCGAAATCACAAGTTTTCGCCAGCGCCCTACACACCCTATAAAGCTCTGGAATTCTCTGTCAAACCTTTTCACAGCTCCTTCTCTTTTTTTTTCCTTAAAGGTGCTTATAAAATGCACTTCTGTGCCCCAACTTTTGGTCATTCACCCGAATATCACCTCATCGACGTCAGTGTCAAATTTAATCCTTGATTTACGCTTCTGCAACGTTTTACTGTGTTTAAAAAAAAACTCTTGGGTTTCAAAGTTTCTGTTTCAGTAGGGCCTGAAGTCAAGAACATTAACTGGCTCACATGCGCACGGCATTCCAATGGGATCTGGAGGAGTTCTGAGCTACTTAGGCCAGCTGCCGAGAATTATGGCAGTTCCCGACCGGCATCTTCCCGTAACAATAGGAATGCCAGGACGCCAGGAATTACTCTCTGCACATGGAGGAGTTAATAGGATTTCTGCTCATGCTGCACACCAGCACAGAAGGAACTGAAGAAAAAAAATGCAACCATCTAACCAGATCATGAACAAGAGCAGAAAGTCATTAGGCAGCAAACATCGTATAACCGAGTCTTTGAAGGCTTGCCTGGTTTTAATTAGCATCATGAAAGCTCTCAGAAAGCATCTATCTTTCCTGGAAGAAAAGAGACATACAGATCATCCGATATTCAGTAATTCACAATTAGAGAACACAAGTTCTTAACGTCTCTGATCAAGAAGTATAAATTTAGTGCTTATAATGCAGTAACCCGAATAAATAGAACCTCCACGCGGTCAGACAGTATTGTGAATACAAGGGAACTCCATATCATTAGGCGGTGAGTATCCTTTACCCTGCTTAAGAAAATGAAATTCCATGCTGTTAGTCAGAAAGGGAGTGTGCTTCATCGTAGTTTTAAACAATGCATAAATAGGGCAAGAAAGCCCTATGCGGGCTGAGACAATCAGCAGAAGCTGTCAGTTTCTGACCTGCACGTAATTTCCCCATATCATCCCTCATGTTATCTGTCCTTTCTTTTCACAATGCTGCTGAGCCTCAGGATCCATTATTTGATAATGAGGATCCTTGAATAACCAGAGTCAGTGGTAATAAAAAATTGCCGAGCTTAAAATAGACAGCTGAAGTGCTGTCACCATTATGACATTACCACACAAAGTCAACAGTTAGCCCACTCTGGTTACTCTATTCCTATAAAGAATGGCTGCTTTGTTGGCGTACAGGAGACTCTTGACACCATACTCCAGCATGAGTCAGAGCAGGAGAGATAGTGGAAGAGCATTGGATTAAAACAGCTGTTATTAACTTGTTAATGAATCAGGGAATCCAGTGTCAATTGTTGGATAGAGTCAAGAAATTAGTGGGAGATGTAGCATGATTGGTGAAGCCTGAGTATATAGTATAGGGTAGGCAATGGCCCAGTGGTATTATCGCTAGATTATTAATCCAAAAACTCAGCTAATGTTCTAGGGACCCAAGTTTGAATCCCGCCACGGCAATTTGAATTTTGAAAATGTCTGGAATTAAGAATCTACTGGTCACCATGAAATCATTGTCAATTGTCGGAAAAATCCACCTAGTTCACTGATGTCCTTCAGGGGAGGAAATCTGCCACCCTCACCTGGACTGGCCTACATGTGACTCCAGACCCACAGCAATGTGGTTGACTCTCAATTGCCCTCTGAAATCGCCTAACAAGCCATTTAGTTGTACCAATCGCTACAAAGTCTCAAAGAAATGAAACCGGATGGATCACCTGGCATCGACCTAGGCACTGGAAAAAACAACAGAAATGGCCCCATTGACTCTGCAAAGTTCTCCTCATTCGCATCTGGGGCTAGTGACAAAATTGGGAGAGCTGTCTCACAGACTAGTAAAGCAACAGCCTGACATAGTGATACTCACAGAATCATACCTTACAGAAAATGTCCCAGACACCACCATCACCATCCCTGGATATGTCCTGTCCTACCAGCAGGACAGACCCAGCAGAGGTGGTGGCACAATGGTAAACAGGCAGGAGGGAGTCGCTCTGGAACTCCAGACCTCATGAAATCTCATGGCTTCAGATTAAAATGAGCAAGGAAATCTCCTGTTGATTACCACATACCGTCCTCCCTCAGCTGATGAATCAGTGCTCCTCCATGTTGAGCAACACTTGGAGGAAGCATTGAGGATGGCAAGGGCACAAAATGTACTTTGGTGGGGGATTTCAATGTCCACCACCAGAAGTGGCTCAGCAGGAGTACTACATATCGAGCTGGTTGGGTCCTAAAGGACATAGCTGTTAGACTGGGTCTGCGACAGGTGGTGAGGGAACCAACACGAGGGAAGAATATACTTGACCTCATACTTACCAATCTGCCAGCTGCAGGTACATCTGTCCATGACAGAATCAGTAAGAATGACCACCAAACAGTCCTTGTGGAGATGAAGTTCTACCTTCACATTGAGAATAACTTCCATCATGTTGTGTGGCACTATCACCATGAAAAATGGGACAGACTTCGCACAGATCTAGCAATTCAAGACTGGGCGTCCATGAGGCGCTGTGGGCCATCAACAGCAGCAGAATTGTACTCCAACACGATCTGTAACCTCATATCCCCCACTCAATCATTACCATCAAGCCAGGGGATCAACCCTGGTTCAATGGAGAGAGCAGGAGGACATGCCAGGAGCAGCACCAGGCATACCTGAAAATGAGGTGTCAACCTGGTGAAGCCACCAAACAGGACTACTTGCACGCCAAACAGCGAAAGCAGCACAAGTGATAGACAGAGCTAAGCGATCCCACAACCAAAGAATCAGATCTAAGCTCTGCAGTCCTGCCACATCCAGACGTGAATGGTGGTGGACAATTAAACAACTCACTGGAGGAGGAGGCTCCACAAATATCCCCATCCTCAATGATGGAAGAGCCCAGCACATCAATGCAAAAGATAAGGCTGAAGCATTCGCAGCAATCTTCAGCCAGAAGTGCCAAGTGGATGATCCATCTCGGTTTCCTCCAGTGGTCCCTAACATTACAGATACCAGTCTTCAGCCACAAAAACAAAGTTGCTGGAAAAGCTCAGCAGATCTGGCAGCACCTGTGAAGAAAAAAAATGTTAATGTTTCGGGTCCAGTGACCCTTCCTCATTCTTCAGCCAATTTGATTCACTCCATGTCATTCTCAAACAGTTGGAGGCACTGGATACTGCAAAGGCTACGGGCCCTGACAACATTCCAGCAATAGTACTGAAGACTTGTGCTCCAGAACTTGCCGGTCCCCTAGCCAAGCTGTTCCAGTCCAGTTACAACGCTGGTATCTACCCGACAATGTGGAAAATTGCCCAAGTATGTCCTGTACATAAAAAGCAGGACAAATCCAACCCGGCCAATTACTGCCCCATCAGTCTCCTCTCGGTCATCAGTAAAGTGATGGAAGGTGTCAGTAACAGTGCTATCAAGCAGCACCTGCTGAAATAACCTGCTCAGTGACACCCAGTTTGGGTTCCGCCAAGGCCACTCAGCTCCTGACCTCATTACAGGCTTTAATTGAAACATGAATAAAAGCGCTGAATTCCAGAGATGAGGTGAGAGTGACAGCCCTTGATATGAAGGCCACATTCAACCAAGTGTGGCATCAAGGAGCCCTAGCAAAGCTGGAATCAAATGGTATCAGGGGGCAAACTCTCTGCTGGTTGGAGCCATACCTGGCACACGGGAAGATGGTTGTGGTTGTGGGAGGTCAATCATCTCAGCTCCAGGACATCTCTGCAGGAGTTCCTCAGGACAGCGTCCTAGGCCCAACCTTCTTCAGCTGCTTCATCAATGACCTTCCCTCCATCATAAGGTCAGAAGTGGGGATGTTCACTGATGATTGCACAATGTTCAGCACCATTCACAACTCCTCAGATACTGAAGCAATCCACATTCAAATGCAACAAGATCTGGACAATATCCACGCTTGGTCTGACAAGGGTCAAGTAACATTTGTGCCACACAAATGCCAGACTATGACCATCACCAATAAGAGTCAATCTAATCACCATCCCTTGACATTCAACAGTCTCACCATCACTGAACGCCCCACAATCAACGTTCTGGGGTTACCAGTGACCACAAACTCAACTGGACTCACCACATAAACATAATGGCTACAAGAGCAGGTCAGAAGCGAGGAATACTGCGGGGATTAATTCATCTCCTGTCTCCCCAAAGCCTGTCCACCATCTTCAGGCACAAGTCAGGAGTGTGATGGAATACTCCCCACTTGCCTGGATGAGTGCTGCCCCAACAACACTCAAGAAGTTTGACACCATCCAGGGACAAAGCAGCCGGCTTGATTGGCACCGCATCCACAAGCATCCACTCCCTCCACCACAACACTCAGTAGCAGCATGTGTACCATCTACAAGATGCACTGCAGAAATTCACCAAAGATCCTCACACAGCATCTTCCAAACCCATGACCACTTCCATCTAGAAGGACAAGGGCAGCAGTTACAGGGGAGCACCACCACCTCCAAGTTTTCCTCCAAGCTACTCACCATCCTGAATTGGAAACATTTCGCTGTTCTTCACTGTCACTGGGTCAAAATCCTGGAATTCCCTCTCTAATGGCATTGTGGGTCAACCCAGAGCAGGTGGACTGCAGCTCACCACCACCTTCTTAAGGGCAACTAGGGATGGGCAATAAATGCTGGCCCAGCCAGCACCTCCCACATCCCACAAATGAGTAAATAAATAAAAATATGTTTTATATCACCACAGGAAGTGATGCAATGTCACATGATCTTGCTCTCTCATGTAGCCTCATGGCAAAGTGATACCACAATAAGATGTCTCTAAATCAATTCAATATTTTGCTTAGGTTCGCAGATGCCAAGTCTACTTTGGCAGCACAACAAGACTATTAGGTAGTAACAGGACATGAAAGAACAATTTAGAAAACATAGAACATAGAACAGTACAGGAACAGGCTCTTCCACTCATGATGTTGTGCTGAGCATATTGCCAAAGTAAACTAATCCCTTCTCCCAGTCCTTGGTCCATATCCCTCTGTTCCTTGCATATTCATGTTTTATCTAAAAGCCCCTTAAATGCTCCTGTTGTATCTGCCTCTGCCACCACCCCTGGCAGTGCGTTTCAGACCCCTACCACTCACCCCTCACATCTCTTTTAAACTCCACCTCCCCCCCCCCCCCCCGCCCACCACCTCACCTTAAATGCATGTCCCTTTGTATCAGACATTTCAACACTGGAAATAAATTCTGACCATCAATCCTATTTATGCATCTCATAATTTTAGAGATTTCTATCAAGTCTCCCCTCAGCCTACGCCACTCTAGAGAAAACAACCCAAGTTTTTTTGGCCTCTCCTTATAGCTCATATCCTCTAATCCAGGCAGCATCCTGGTAAACCTCTTCTGCTCCCTCTCCAAAGCCTCCACATCCTTCCTGTAATGTGGTGACCAAAACTGAATGCAATGAAAAGTCTCTGCCTTTGACAAAAAACTTTGAGCAATTTACAGGTCACAATTGAGTGTGGGCTTGACTGAATTGGTGCTGGTGATTTGCAAGGTATTGTAAATGCATTTGGCCTTGCTGCAAAGCTGAATAGCACACAACTCCATATGTTATTGCATTGAAATAGGTGGCTGTACAAATGATATCCTAGTAAGGCAAGGGACCAATGAAGGAAAATGCGACGTGTGAGGACATAATAAACTATGCGGTGCATACTTCAAACTGTGAGAAAGTACCAAAGTCAAGCAGACTAACTTAATCAACATACTCAGCAACAGGAGCAAAGTATTGATAGCCTTGTTGATGATCAGTACAGACTTGTTGAGAACTAGGAGTGTTTAAAGAAAGATACAGACATAGAATTGTTGCCAGAGTCTTGGATCAGAGTCTGACCACTCAGACCAAGGGCTAAGTTAACATTAACAAGGCTAGTTTAATTGAACAGACTTTGCAAATATTCTATAGCAACACCGATGAGATCAAGGATATTATTGGTAAGTGGCAGGAACGTACAGAGGTATTAAGGTTACATTAGTGTGGTCACATTATTTAAGTTCTTATAGAGTCATAGAGTCATACAGCATGGAAACAGACCCTTCAGTCTAACCAGTCTATGCTGACCATAATCCCAAACTAAACTAGTCCCACATGCCTGTGCTTGGCCCACATCCCTTCAAATATTTCTTATTCATGTTCTTATCCAAGTGTCTTTTAAATGTTATAACTGTACCCACATTCATCTGTTCCTCTGGAAGTTCATTCCACACAGGAACCACTCACTGTGTTAAAAATTTGCCTCTTGTGTCTTTTTTAAATCTTTCTCCTCTCACCTTAAAAATATGCCCCCTAGTCTCGAAATACGCCCACCCTAGGGAAAAGACACCTGCATACACCTTATCTCATGATCTTATAAACCTCTGTAAGGTCACCCCTTAACCACCTGAGCTCCAGTGAAACAGTCCCAGTCTATCCAGCCTCTCTCAATAACTCAAACCCTCCACCCCCAGCAACAGCCTGGTAAATCTCCTCTGAACTCTGTCCACTTTAATAATATCCTTTCCACTTCTTCCAATAAGGATGAACAAATGTCAGGGAACAGCAGGAGTTTAATTGTTGATAGTTGACTTGGGTACTGCAATGTACAAATTAGAGAGAGATACCAGCCATTACTATGGTCCCTGTCCCTCCTGTATAAAGCATAAACCCTCCGAAGTAGATATGAATGTTTCCAGGGCACTTTTTGAAGTAGACCAGGTGAGTTCTCTCCAGTATCCTGACCAATATTTATCTTAGAACCAACACCCAAAATAACAGATTTTCTGGTGACTTATCTCTTGTGCTTTCTTCTGGACCTCACTGAGTGTTGTATTTCCTACATTTACCACAGGGACTGCATTTCAAAATACGTCAACAACCACAGCAACTTGCATTTATAAAGCCCCTTCAACATACTAGAATGTCTCAAGATATTTCAAAGATGACATTATCAGACAAAACAACTTCTTGAAAATGTCCATGTTACACAGGAGGAGGTGCTGGACATCTTAAAACACATTAAGGTGGATAAATCCCCAGGACCTGATCAGGTGTACCCTAGAACTCTGTGGGAAGCCAGGGTAGTGATCGCTGGGCGCCTTGCTGAGATACTTGTATGATTGATAGTCAGAGGTGAGGTGCCGGAAGACTGGAGGTTGGGTAACGTGGTGCCACTATTTAAGAAAGGTGGTGAGGAAAAGCCAGAGAACTATGGTGCAGTGAGCCTGATATCAGTGGTGGACAAGTTGTTGGAGGGGATCCTGAGGGACAGGATTTACATGGATTTGGAAAGGCAAGGACTGATCAGGGATAGTCAACATGGCTTTGTGTAGTGGGAAATCATGTCTCACTAACTTGGTTGAGTGTTTTGAAGAAGTAACGAAGAGGACCGATGTGGACAAAGTGGAGGACGTGATCTATATGGACTTCAGTAAGGCGTTCGACAAGGTGCCTCATGGTAGACTGGTTCGCAAGGTTAGATCACATGGAATATAGGGAGAACTAACTATTCAGATACAGCACTGGCTGAAAGGTAGAAGACAGAGGATGATGGTGGAGGGTTGCTTTTCAGACTGGAAGCCTGTGACCAGCAGTGTGCCACAAGGATCAGTGCTGGGTCCATTGCTTTTTGTCATTTATATAAATGATTTGAATGTGAACATAGGAGGTATGGTTAGTAAGTTTGCAGATGACACCAAAATTGGAGGTGTAGTGGACAGTGAAGGAAGTTACCTCAGAGTACAACGGGACCTTGATCAGATGGGCCAATAGTGTGACAGGTGGAGTTTTGATTAAATAAATGTAAGGTGCCACATTTTGGAAAGGCAAATCAGGGCAGGACTGATATACTTAATGGTAAGGTCCTGGGGTGTGTTGCTGAACAAAGAGACCTGGGAGTGCAGGTTCATAATTCCGTGAAGGTAGAATTCCAGCTAAATAGGACAGTGAAGGTGGCATTTGGTATGCTTGCCTTTCGTGGTCAGTGCATTGAGTATAGGAGTTGGGAGGTCATGTTGCAGTTGTACAGGACTTTGGTTAGGCCGCTTTTGGAATATTGTGTTTAGTTCTGGTTTCCCTGCTGTAGGAAGGATGTTGTGAATGTAGAAAGAGTTCAGAAAAGATTTACGAGAATGTTGCCAGTGTTGGAGGGTTTGAGCTATAGAGAGAGGCTGAATAGGCTGGGGATATTTTCCCTGGAGTGTCGGAAGCTGAGGGGTGACCTTATAGAGGTTTATAAAATCATGAAGGGCATAGATGGGGTAATGAATCAAGGTCTTTTGGGCCAAAACTAGAGGTCATAGGTTGAAGGTGAGAGGAGAAAGATATAAAAGGGACACAAGGGACAACATTTTCATGCAGAGAGTGGTGCCTGTATAGAATGGGCTGCCAGAGGAAGCGGTGGAGGCTGGTACAATTACAATATTTAAAAGTCATCTGGATGGGTACATGAATAGGAAGTGTTTAAAGGAATATGGGCCAAATGCTGACAAATTGGACTAGATTTATATAGAATGGCATGGATGAGTTGAAGTGAAGGGTCTGTTTCCATGCTGTACAACTCTATGACTCTATGACAAGTACCAGACAAGTGAAAGCTTGGACAAAGAGGTGGGCTATCAGCCAGACTTCAAGCAATGGAGAAAGAGGTTTAGGAAGAGAATTCCAGATCTTAGATCTCAGAGAGTTACTTATAATACAATACAATACAATTCAACACAGCACAGGAACAGGCCCTTCAGCCCACTAAGCCTGCACCTGATTCTAATCCTTATTTAGACCCATTATTTATTGGCTGTGCGCAGTTTCTATCCCTCTGTTTGCCTCCCATTTACATGTCTATTAAGATATGCCTTAAACGTTGCTAATGTGCCTGTTTCCACCATCTCTGCTGGGTGCCTGGAGTGCACTGCCACCACATTCTGTGTGAAAACATTTCCCTGCACTTCTCCCCTAAACTTGCCCCCTCTCACCTTGAACCTGTGCCCTCTTATAGTTGACCTTTCCACCCTGGGAAAAAAGCCTCTGACTATCCACCCCATCTATGCCTCTCATAATTTAGTAGACCTCTATCAGATCACCTCTCAGCCTCTGTCTTTCCAGTGAAAACAATCTAGAGTCTATCCAGCCTCTCCTCATAACTAAAACCCCTTCAGACCAGGCAACATCCTGGTAAACGTTCTCTGCACCCTCTCCAAAGCTTCCACATCCTTCTGGTAGTGTCGTGACCAAAATTGCACACAATATTCCAAGTCCACTTAAAATACTTCATTAGTTGTCAAGTGATGGTGGACGTCCTGAGTTTGTGAAAGGTGCTATAGCAATGCAAGTCTTTTCTTCTATATGGATAGAAAACTGCTCTGATGTGAGCCTTACTTCACTCAAATGTAGGGAAGCAGCACTTATAGATGTTTCCATGGCAGGAAGGAACACATTGTGATTTCATTCAGACTGTCGCACATGCAGAACAAATGTTGTAACCTTAATAAAGGTTAATAATGTTTGAATAAATACATGGTGATCTTTTGGAATCATCTACTAATTGCAGTGACGGAGTTCGTGTTTCATGTTCCCACGGAAACAGCAGAGATGACTTAGAGCCATTAAAAAGAATGAGCTGTTTTGATTTAAAGGAAAGAGCCAAAAAAAACTCTCGTAATGTGTCTGTCACTGTTTCGGATGAGTCAGAGATATGCCACTTACCAATAACATTGAATGACGTTAGCAAAGGTCTCATGAAGCACTAAGTGGAAATGTCACCTGCTATGCCTGCTGCTAAAGGTAAAAATCTGGTCAATCAGTGATAAGCATAGAGCTAAGCTTGCTCACTAAAGATTGATGAGCCAGAACCAAAATTAACAACGAATCGCTTCTGTCAAGCAACCCTTAGCTGATTAAGCTATTGGTACTAACATCAAAATAATGCACTCAAGCTTTCGCCCTTTTTATCAGTTAACCCGGTGGCCGTGACTTCTGAAAAGCTATCAAAAGCGATTGTTATATCATTAATCAGGATTGCAGTGGTTTGAAGATGTCACCCCAGTGTCTGAATTGGTGAGTGTGCTGTGTGGATCTGAACAGAGCACTTTTTGGTGCTGGTGTTTCAGATGTAGCTTATTTTCTTTTAAGGATAGAAGCAATATCAAAGGTTATGGGGAGAAAGCGGGAGAATGGGGTTGAGAAACTTATCAGCCATGATTGAATAGCGGAGCAGACTCGATGGGCTGAATGGCCTCATTTCTGCTCCTATGTCTTATGGTCTAATATGGTGGGGGGAGGGGTGGAATTTTCAGTTGCCATTTTCCAGGCTCAAATGGACTCCAATACGAGGGACGGGTGATGCGCAGATGACAAGTGTGCCACGCTCTGCTGGCTGCCAACAGCAAACAAGTCGGGCATGATGCTCACTCCTGTACCAGCATTATAGATCCCTTGTTCAAATAAATCATGGGCCATGTGGCCCAGTAATATCCTGAGCTTGATATTGGGGTGTAGATACGTGCATGCTGCAGATCTGGCTGAGGGCAGCTTATGTAAATTGGGTCACATACTGTCACGCTGGTAATGTCCTACCTCTGAGCCAGGAGGCCTGGGTTCAAGTCCCACCTGCTCCAGAGGTGTGTCATAACACGACTGAACAGATTTATTTTTCTAAAAAAAAGCTGGTTTTCCTCTCCCTTATTCTGGTTGCTTTTCGCTGTCTCTGGTGGACTTCCAAACTAAAACAGTTTCCACATTGCTAGGACTGGAGTGCATTACCTCCGCCACCAATACCATTTCGAGTTACTCCCTCCCTTGTGCCCCATACCTTACTTTTGCTTTTCGTTTTCATTGCGGGGGCAAATTTTTTCTTTTGTAATTTGTCCGCTATGTGATTGGTTAATTTGGTTGCGGGGGTGGGGGGTGCGGTGGTGGTTCTTTATTTAAAAAACATGGTTTTCACCCAGGAAAGAGAAACATGCTCTGCATTGAGGCTGGAGTGAGGAACATGAGTAAGCCAATATCGCACATGCTTCCTCCTTTATTAGGTGAATATTTACCAGATTAACATAAAGGCCACTAGTCGTGGAGTCATAGAATCATACAGCACAGAAACAGACCCTTTGGTCCAACTTGTCCATGCCTACCAGATTTCCCAAACTAAACTAGCCCTATTTGCCTGCGATTGGCCCATATCCCTCCAAACCTTTTCTACCCATGTGCCTGTCCAAATATCTTTTAAATGCTGTAACTGTACCAGACTCCACCACTTCCTCTGGCAGCTCGTTCCACACACGTACCACCCTCTGCGAGAAAAAGTTGCCCCTCAGGTCCCTTTGAAACTTTCCAGTTAGGTCACAGCAGAAAGGTTATTGTTAAAAAAAGAACACTTTACCTTAATATGGAACCGTTCAAGGTGATTTGCCAGCCTTACCTTCCATCTCGTCCCTCGCTAACGCCACTCCTTTCCCCCTAGCTTTGTATCTAAGATGGTGAGATAAATGGCGACTTATAAAGTTTTCACTGTACTCATTTGAGTACATGTGACAGTAAAGCTAATTCAATTCAATTCTGCCCACAGCCACCTTGAGCTGTTGACCTGACTGCCTCCATTCTCCATTTGCCCGAGAGCCGGTGAGATCTGGTTGTCTGTAAGATCTGGTTATCCTCAGTCACGTTTTGCCTGCTGTTGCTCTTGGCAGCTCCCTGGCTCGACAGGGGCAATGCCCAAAACTCAGCATGTGAGCAGTTCAGGGATTGTGCCCCCATGCCCACAGCTGGGATTGCCCAAGCTTCTCTCCCTAATGACTCTACCAGGGCTGTTTCGGAAAAGCTTGGGAGGTGTTGAATGTTGTAATCCCATCAACCAGTCCAGCTAATGTCATAAAACAAGAGGGACGGCACGGTGGCTCAGTGGTTAGCACAGCGCCAGGGACCCGGGTTCGATGCCACCCTCAGACGACTGTCTGTGTGGAGTTTACACATTCCCCCCGCATCTGCGTGGGTTTCTCCAGGTGCTCTGGTTTTCTCCCACATTCCAAAGATGTGCAGGCTAGGTGGATTGGCCATGCTAAATTGCATGTAGTGTTCAGGGATGCGTAGATTAGGTGGGTTATGGGGGGATGGGTCGGGGTGAGATGCTCCAAGGCTTGCTGTGGACTTGTTGGGCCCAAGGGCCTGTTTCCACACTGTAGGGATTCTATGGATCTATGATAAAACTCAGGCGAGGTGTGAATTGAACATCTGAGGGCAACTCCCATTTGAGACTGAGATGAGAAGGTATCTTGTCTCTCATAGGGTCATAAATGTTCCCAATTTACTACAACGCAAGGCTGTAGAAGCAGAGCTGGGACACTGAATATATTCAAGGCTGATGTAGAAGAATTTTTGATTGAAAAGCAGGAGAATGGAGTTAAGGCCAGTTCAAATCAGCCATGATGTTATTGAATGGCAGATGAGGTTCATAGATCATAGAATCCCTTCAGCATGGAAGCAGGCCATTCAGCCCATCAAGTCCACACTGATCCTTTAAAGACCATTCCACCCAGATCCACCTCCCTTCCCCATCACTGTAACCTGAATTTTGCATAGTCAATCCACCTAAACTACATATCTTTGGACTGTGGGAGGAAGCCCACACAAACATGAGGAGAATGTGTAAACTCCACGCAGGCAGTCACCTGAGGTGCTGTGAGGCAGCAGTGCTAACCACTGAGCCACCATGCCACCATTCAAGAGGCTGAATTGCTTATTTCCACACCTAAGTCCAGTCTTCTTGAGTTATTGCCTTCTGAAGCCAAGAATCACTCTGAGATATACGTTAGTTATTGATTATAACATCTGCAGGGGAAGTCATACAGTTTAATGTGCAAGGAGTGATGTTGAGTGGCCAGTGGTGATTTACTGCAGGAGGAGGCCAATGTTTATCCGCATAAAAACGCCCCAGGGTATTGACAATATGTTTCAGATTGATGCACCGAACACCACACCGGATTACCATAAAATCTCATCATTTGAGCAAACTGGGGTGACAGGATGGCCCAGCAGTCTGGTACTGCCAGGATATCTAACCATCTGCCATTACAGTGTCACAGTCCTAATAAATTCATGCCTCTTTAATGACCGAGACAAGCCAAGAAGCTCATTTTGTCTCTGACTGAACTAGTATCTTTTTCTTGGCTCTAGAAGCCAAACAGATGATTATTGAACTGGTCTCATTCCCTGGGCTGAGACCAGTTCCTCTTTACTTCTAGGCAATAGTTGAAGACACTCTGCAGGCTCCTAAATTCTGACATCGCATCCCTTGCCCATGAGTCACGTGTGATAAAAGGAACACCAGTGTAGTCGTCCAATCGTTTACAACATGGGAGGAAAGTCCAGTTGCTGAGGTTTCAGCCTGGACGGAGGAAGCGGCCAGCTATGCTTAGCTGTCTGCCAACCAGGAAACCTGCTTTTCTTCAGCTAACAGGACTGTACATTCAGGCGAGCCAATTATTGAAGGCTGATTCAGTGAGAGCTGTGCAGGGATCCAAGACTTTACCCTGATCCTCATGTTGAAAAGTAAACCTTTCTGCCGTCATTTAGATGTTAGGTGTCATTTCCAGCCAGGGCAATATGTCATCCCCTTTTGCTTCTTTCAGATAGATTCAATCTCCGTGCTGTGTCCTATTCCACAGTTTGCAGAATCCTCTTGAATTATCCAATTGAGGATATAATCTGCCCAAGTACCGTCCCTACTGTGTGCCAACAATCACACGCTGGTGCCTATGTTTTCACAGTCTGAACACACTTGGAATGTGTCTCGAGGGTTCCAAATGTGACAACCTCATTCCCCAACAGTTGAAGGACTCGAACATAGAAGTCTTATGAAACCCTGTGTTGTCCTCAAAACTGTGCCCTAAAGATGGAGTTTTCCATGGCCCAACCTAATCACAAACAGGGACCTCAGCTAGTTTCTGCATGTTAAACAACATGCTGTGCCAACTCCCTTACCTAACCTCTTGCTAGCACCCTTTTAATGCAGCAACACTCTGAACTCTTCAAAGACAATTGTGTCCTATCTATCATGAACCTAACTAACAACCTGCTTCCTACAGCGTGGGAGTGGGCCATTTTGCCCATCAGTCCACAGCAACGTTCCAAAGAGCATTACACTCAGACTCACCCCATGTCCCTATATTTCCCATGGCTAATCCACCTAGCCTGCACACTACGGGCAATTTAACATGGCTAATTCACCTAACCTTCACGTCTTTGGACTGTGGGAGGAAACCGGAGCACCCAGAGGAAACCCACAGACACGAGGAGAATGTGCAAACTCCACACAGACAGTCAACCCAAGGGTGAAATTGAACTGGTGTCCCTGGCACTGTGAGGCAGCAGTGCTAACAACTGAGCCACCATGCCACCCAGTCTGAAATTACTTACAGCTTGGCTCCATACTCCTAGCCTCAATCACCACCTGACCATCTGACACCTCATTTACTGTATCCTAACTCAATTTCTTGGTCACAGCAGAATTACTTTAGAATCTAGTTTATATTCTTCTTGTACTTGGAATGATCCCAGTTTGCTAGGCAACAATAGAGAGCTGTTAAGATCAGCTCTATTGGAATTGGAGAGGTGTTGCCAACTGATCAGACTGATGAAGGATGGAAGATTTCCTTCTCCAAAGAATGTTAGTGAACCAATTGGATATTAGCTTTTTAGGCCCCAGTGTTGTTGTGCTGTGTCTCATGGTCAGTACATTTAAGAGGTATTCATGTCACAGGCATGTGACCTGAGGATTTCATTTCACTCTTTGCTTCAAGTCACTTAAAGAATGATTCCGGTCACATTTGTGAGGTAGCCTGTTAGAAGTGAAGCCCTGTTTTTCCCATCGTTACCATGAGAGTTAAAGATTTTTAATAATACGTGGAAATTCCCCAATTAATCTGTGTTTTGGACACAGGCTGACAGAAAGCAGGGAAAAGATTTAGTACTTTACAAGAATTACTATTTATTCCAAGTGAATAGACTCTAGCTAAGGTAAATAATATGAAGCATCAGCATTTAAGTCTATAGTTAATGCACTTATAAACATCCCCAATACACATACATAGAGAGACACAAATGGAAAATAAAAATATTGGTGCTACGGCTGGAGAGAAAGACTGGGAGGCAGTTCAGTGGTTCCTCTTCAAAAGATCTGCTGAGATGATCCTTATGCTGGTCAGAATGCTGCTTCTCAATCTTCCTTCTCCAGATGCTTCCACTTGTTTGCAGGAGGCACAGGATGACTCATTCACACTTACAAAGATCTCTGACTTATTTATTAAAAGTCATAGCTTACGAAAATTGCTGAAAGGGAAATGAACTGGGTTTCTTCAGACATAAACTGCTGTTCGTACAGCAAAGAACAGATATCTGATGACTTCTCCCTTTCATTTTCACACTCCAAGCTGTTCTGCTACCTGGGAAGCCGATCACATAGTTATTGGCAGACCATTGGCATTGATAATTGGTTATTAGTCCACAGACCAATCAGCTATTTGTTGCTGGCTGGATCTCCATTTGTACACAGCCCTTGGCTCCAGCTCATCTACAAACCATCTACTACTGCTTGTAGAAGCAGCTGTGTAAACAGTACTTAAAATGAGTGTCAGATTACTTGCTTTCATAACTGCAGCAATCCTTTAACAATCCTTGGTATTTAAAATAGTTCTTTACTTATTTCAGTCCACAATTAAAAATACCGTGACAGAAAATGTCATGGTCTTTACACCCTCCAGTGAAAGTATGTTGCTCTGTGTAACCTAATACTTTAAATATCAGTTTAAAATTAGCCTGGACACTTATGTGTCTGTGGAATGGAATCGTGATTATATATTAGCTAATTGTATTAAATGTCTCAGGGAGGTGATGGCCTAGTGGTATTGTCACTGGACTGTTAATCCAGAGACCCAGTTAATATTCTGGGGACCCAGGTTTGAATCCTGCCACAGCAGATGTGGTATTTGAATTCAATAAATATTTGGAATTAAGAGTCTGATGATGACCATGAACTGATTGTTGGACAAACCTATCTGGTTCACTAATGTCCTTTAGGGAAGGAAACTGCCATCCTTACCTGGTCTGACCTACATGTGACTCCAGACCCACAGTAATGTGGTTGACTCTTAACTGCCATCTGGGCAATTAGAGATGGGTAATAAATGCTGCCTGGCCAGCAACGCCCTCATCCTGTAAATGAATTTTTAAAAAATTATAATGTGCATACTTAGTTTCTTATTTTATGAGGGAATAACTTAAGCATTGCCACATCAGGTAAAATATCCTGTTGGAGGCAAATTTCCACCAAAGATGACAACATAAGTGCTCACTGGCATATTCAACACTTCAGTCAGAGAGGGTAGAAAACAGGCAGGCAGGGTGAAATTGGTGTTCAGCCTCATTGCTAAGTAATGTCAGTCATTTGGTAGCATTTGAAATATAATTAATTGGAAAATAAAACCATGGGGAACTATAAAACCTTTCTCACTACTGCCCGAGATCAATTTTACCTCCAGCATGCCCACAGGTAATTTCCTTCAATAACAAGCCTGCACCATTGCAGAAGTGTGGGTGCTATCTTGCCAGCTGGTGTACAGATCAATGATTATTCAAACAGTTGTTCAACATGTACATTTCTATCTTGTTTCTTATTCCTTTCCCTTCAGGGAAAATAAAGGAAATGAACTGTTTGAGAAACTGTTTGATGGACTCTGAGTAACCAGTTACTTTTCAAGCTGAGCAGAATCCTGTGACAAGCATCCACTCCTGAGCTGGTTAAACATCAAATGCTTCTTGAAGGATGTGTCTGTAGTCCTGAGGCTGAAAGACACACAGAGCAAGCAAGTTTATTTAATGGATCATACAGACAGGGAGAGTGTTTTAAAGCTAATCATTTGTGGGTTAAGTGTCTTTCATTCTGCGCTCATCATTTATTAAATGTAACATTTTAATGTTTTTTCTATATCTGCCACACAATTTACTTACCTTCCCAATCACCGTTTCCCTCCTGCTCTCCTCATGCCCATGCTAGGCACAGACAATTTCCCACTCTGCCTTATTCCCCAAAATCTCTTGGAGTGCTTGTGGGTTGGAAATGGGATGCTGGATTTCAGAACGGGTAGCAAGAAATCTCAACCCAGCAGCAACAGCTTGTACAGTGCAAGTTAAAACCAGCTCCTGTACTCTGCTATCTGATAGTGCTGCCTGTAAACCACCTGGGCTGGGCTGGTTCACTATCCAAAAACATTGCCTCATTCTGCTGTTTTAATCAGGTTCTGAGCCTGACCCTGCATGCTAGACAGAAGCATTCAACATCTGAAAATCTCACTCCAAAACTTACAAAACGGAATCATTGTGTTCTAAGGTTGAAGATAGTCCAAGAGTTACATAGGATCTTTACAATCGTGTTGTTAAAAAAAAACCTGATTAAAATAATAGAAAGACCTGTTAAATGGACATTTAAGGTAAGATATCTGGCATTATTGATCTCCAATCATTTTCTGATGGACGTTTTCATCACTAAGTTCCAATGTCTCTTCACCCTCACTCCCTGTAACCTTCAGCTCAGCTGACACTCGGATACACATGTACTGGCTTGAAAGAGGTCCTGTCCTCAATGATCTACTTTGACTTCTGTTCAAGCAGCAGCAGCTCAGTGGTTAGCACTGTTGCTGCACAGTGCCAGGGACCCCCGGTTCAATTCCACTCATGGGTGACTTACTGTCTGTCTGGAGTTTACACATTCTCCCCGTGCTTCCGTGGGTGTCCTCCGGGTGCTCCAGTTTCCTCCCACAGTCCAAAGATGGGCAGGTCAGCGTGGATTGGCCATGCTGAGTTGCCCATAGTGTCCAGGGATGTGTCGGTTGGATGGATTAGCCATGGGAAATGCAGGGATAGGATGGGTAGTAGGTCTGGGTGGGATGCTCTTCAGAGAGTCAGTGTGGACTTAATGGGCCAAATGACCTATTTCCACACTATAGGGATTCTAAGCAGTGCCTCAAATAAAAATTTGCAGCCATGTGTTGAAATTCCCCTAATGGCCTTGTCCTCTCTATTCTATAACTTCCTCTGTGTGATACTCCAATTTTGGTTTATTGCATTTCCTGTATTTTGTTTATATCTCCAAAGGTGGCCATGCCATTAGCTGCTCAGGCCCTGGGGCTCTGGAACTCACTCTCTAAACCATTCTCCACCCCAGGAAGAGGTCCCTTAAAACCTGCTTCTTCCCCCAGCCTTTGCTAGCCTGGCCTACTACCTCCTTATATGTTCAGAGTCAAATATTGTTTGATAATGATTCAGTGAAGCAGCTTGAAATGTTTTACAATTTTTAAAGGGGACTATATAAGTGCAGCTCATTGTTGGTGCTTGACAGGAACTAATTCACTTTGTAGTCAGCATCAACTAACTATCCATCAACAGGTCTAGGCAGTATGGAGAGGGCCATATCCCTAACAGTCTGCCCCTCTTCGGTGCCGATGTTAATGCTTTGCTGCCCTTACAGAGGGCACATAGTACCCGCCGATCCTTTCAAAGCCTTTAGAGAGAAGTGGGCACAATGGGGCGTGGGGCCCATTATTGCTCTCTCCTGCACTATTTTGATTCAGTTCCTCTCTATTTTCCAACACTTGGTGGGTACTGCCTGTAACTTATTTGTTTAAGGAGTCAAACGGGTGATTGGGTGGTGGGTTTAAATAAAACGGCCAACCGAATAGTCTCCTTGGTTAACTACCGAGGACTCAATCCGTTCCATGATGAGTCAACTGTCATGCTCAATGAATTCCAGTTTGACACCTATTTCCCATTCTTTATCTTTTATAGCCTCCCATTCTGAATGTTGCATCTATTAGAAGCTTGCAGACTGCCTTCCAATTTTCCTTACCTCCAGCTTGTGGAGGTCGACTCCAGTTAATTTTCATTCCAATTCCCAAGGCAGAATTCCAACACGGCTGTTTATCGTTCCCATAAGGATGCACTAAAGGTCAAGACTGCACTGAATAGTGATGTAAGTCTAGCACTTTATACATCATTGGGGAGATCACACTAAACTGTGATCACCGCTGTACAGAAATGACATCCTAGAGGCAAGGATCCAGAAAGACTGAGAGAAAACAGAGATCCAGATTACGAAAGCAATTGGGGTTCCATTCTCAGTGGAATAGAGACACATTTGCTGTTTATAGTCCACTAACGGGACCAGATAATGAGAAGATGTTTCATCTTGACCAGACAATACTGCTGCCTGCACTGGAAATGACACGCATCCAAAACTAATCTTGACGAACAATGGGAGGAGATTGTAATCTTAAAACAAAACAGATAGATTGGGGTCAAAGGGATCTTAACATTTTGAAAAATCTAATACCCAAATCCAGCACAACACCAGCCCACAACTCACTTCCAGCTTTATCAGATGCAGGACACTGGATGCAATCAGTCTGTTCCCAGGTCGGCTGCTTCAATGCTATTCAAAGCCCAGTCTATCAGACAAGCCAACCGTCCATCTATCGACTTCATCTGTACTTCGCGCTGCCTTGGGAAGGCAGACAACATCAGCACAGAGACCCCTTCCATGCCAGTTAGAATCTCTTCCAAACTCTTCCATTGGGTAGAAGATACAAAAGCTTAGACACATGTACCAACAGGGTCAAGAACGGCTTCTTCCCTGCTGTTATCAGACTTCTGAATGGACCTCTCAAATTTTAATGTTAATGTTGATCTCACTTTTTGTATACCTTCCCTGTGGCCATAACATTGCATTCTTCATTCTGTTTTATTGCCCTGATGCACTTTGTATGGTATGATCTGCCTGTACTGCATGCAAAACAAAACTTTTCACTGTACCTAGGTACATGTGACAATAATAAATCAAATCAAATTAAAAAGAAGCCGCAGAGCTCATATTTCACCCATTTCCCAGCTTAACCCTAACTGGACTCAGCCTTGGCAATACACCGCCTTCCTCACTGTTAGGATTCTTAACCTGTCCCAGCCCCACTCCTGCTGCAGACCCACCGCAGTAAATGTTAACCATTGGCTCCCCAGGAACCAGACTGTTCCCACAAACCCAGAAGCTCATGTCCTCCAAAGGAGAATTTCCCAACTGTTTGGCTTCTAGGTAGGGGACCTTTGCGATCGAGAAAACACCTCTTTAGAGTTACAATTTCTCAGAAACCTTCACTACCAAGTTTCCTGAATATAAAGTCCCCTCATATGGAGCAAGGAGTCTAACAATCAAATTTCTTCCGGTCAACTAACAGTCGTTTGGTAGTACAGAATCGAGTGCAGCTGATAAGACAAGTTGTTGACGGCTATTGTCTTGCTCTCATCAGGAATGCCAAATTTCAAACAATTATAACAAATTTCTACTGCAGGAGCAGTGGGTGCTGGTTGCTGCATTGACACAGATTGATATTGTCATGGAGAAAGCAACAGGGAGCTCTGGGCTCCTGGATAATTTAAGATAACCAGGGAAACTTACAATGTAGCTCATTCATGCTCGCTAACAGCAACATAAACCATATGCAGAAAACCACCAACTCCAAACAAAAGGGGTATGTTCAAGCCCTGTGCTTCTATTGCGTTACCTAGGGCTCAATATACACTTTGTTCTGTAATGCTCCCATGCGATGCTTTGGGATGTTTTATTATGTTGAAGGCATTATATAAATGCACGTTGTCGCTGTTGTAAACATCCAGCATTCATAAGTGTACAGAGTCAGCCCAACAGTATGAATGAGCTGGATTAATATTGCTAGAGTTACAGTCAATGATGTACAAAAGCCAATGTGGGGGAACACAACACTGGAAATACCCAGTCCCTGAAGTCTGCCTCAGTGCTCTCTGTGTATGTGCATTGGATGCCTTCCACCATTAATATTGGAACCTCGGAAGTCATTAGGCCTCACTGGTTGAACAAAAGTAGGCCAAAAACAAAAGAAACCTTTCAATCCTTCCCTTCCTCAAGAGGACTTTTTTTTTGTTTTTGTTCATTCATGGGATGTGGGTGTTGTTGGCTGGGCAGTTAAAAATAATTCTAATTGTAATGGATGTTTCTACAGAACTCGGATTGTGACCCTTGCTCTGTGACTACACACAGATGAATATATTTGTACAGTTTGGTATTTCTAAAGCGTGGGGAACACTTGATGCACCTCACACAGTGTGACAGTCAGTAGGTAGAAAATGCCCTCAAAGAACTCCCTGCCCCTTTACAAACTAATGACCCTGTCTGGTTTTAAAGTTGTCCTCTCCTTTTTTTATCAAACAGAACATGTTGGTAAAGGCCACTGCTTTATTGATCAGAATGTTACAGATGACTCAGTTGTAACAGAATGTTACTCACTTCTTTCACTGATCACTAGGTGACCAAATCTGTTACTTGAAACTTTTTGACATTGAAGCATAGAGGGCCTGGTGGCAAACAGGTAAAGGAGAGCAATGACATAGTGATATTATCACTGAATGGTTAATCCAGGTAATATTCTGGGGACCTGTGTTCGAATCCTGCCATGACAGATGGTAGAATTTAAATTCAATAAAAGTCTGGAATTAAGAGTCCAATGATAACCATGAATCCATTGTGGATTGTTGGGAAAAACCCACCTCATTCATTAATCCTTTTTAGGGAAGGAAACTGCTATCCTCACCTTGTCTGACCTACATGTGACTCCAGACCCACAGCGATGTGGTTGATTATTAACTGCCGTCTGGGCAACTAGAGAATGGGCAATAAATGCTGCCTAGCCAATGACACCCTCATCCCGTGAGTGAATAAAAAAAAGGATCCAGTTGCAGGTCTTTAGATTTGAACACATGGAAAACCTGAAGATCATGAAGCAGGAAACTTTATTCCACTGGCATCAGGTCGTTACAAACAGGAAAGGAAGTTAAGGATAACAAAGAATTATTTATACTATGTATACCAACCTTTTTATTAATCAGCACCTAAGTATAGGTATCTACTGGTTGATTAAATATTCTGATTGATGAAGAGATCCACATAATTAATGTAAAAACGCACATGAAGTAAGCAGGGAGTACACATCACTGTTATAGTTTATTTACAGCATAAATCACTTAAATAATCATGTAACTTTGTCTTAAATAAAACTTACCAGCAGAGGCTTCTCACTCTCACCCTCAACTGACTACTCAGACATCACAGAGATCGCAATACTATGGCAAACTTTCGGTTTTTGAGGTGTATAATTTTTGCCAATTCATGAGGTGCCAGTTAAAACAATGGTTGTTGTATGTGGAAATGACCATGTGAGTCACATTGGGTTGAGGAAATCTACTCCTCCCTTCCATCAGCACTTTCTGCACCAAACTCACCGTTTCAAATCCAACAAGAGGCAACACGACTGCTCCAGTTGCCCTCCCTCACTGTCACCACCTGCTGGTGGTGGTCACTGAATGCTCAGTGTCCATCACCACGTGCTGCGAGAGGTCCTTTTACACCTTGCCGAGAACCTGCCATTCTGGCAACTACATTTGCACACAGTGACCATGAGCTAAGCAGTTGCATGATTAGTAGGTTCAACTGCATCATGATGACTAGACTGTTTGCATCCACATTAGCTGCAGCATTCTCTACTTGCATCACCAATCTGAAGTACCATTCCATGTACATCCTTTTCCAACCATTTTTGCTGCACTCTCTGAATCCTATAGTGAGCTGTGAGTGTGGCAGCCTTGTACAAAACCTCCAAGAGTAACCGGCAAGACCAAGGAACCTCTTCGTCTAAGGCTGGACCCATTCCTCTGCCGCTCAGATTTTCTCATCATCAGGAGTACCGCCTTCCTTAATAATGCAGTGCCCAGGGTACCATACCTATGTTCAGAAAAGTTGCCACTTCTGTGATTTGACTCCCAAGTTAAAAGTGTAAAGCTGTTATGATGGTGCCTGGTCTTTACAACGGTCTCCTCAAACGTCGAGCTGAAGATGAGTACATTGTCCAGAGACACCAGGAGAGACTGGAAATTAATGTCGTCAAAAGTTTTAGCCTTCACATGCATGATGGTGACATGTGCAATGCAGAGCTCCAAAGACATTCGTGTGTCTTTGTAAAGTTCCCCGGTGCCTGTTCAGAATGTTGTCTTTTCAATACATTGTTCAGCGATCTGTTAAGAACTGTGGGCCAATTGAGATTAAAGAAATACTTCACACTTTGAAGCTTGCAATGCTTCCTCAGTCCTAGGTAGAGAGTAAGCTTCATGAATCTTTGTGTTTTGTGCCCTATAATTAACACAGATCCTCAGTTTTCCATCTCACTTCCTCACAAAGATTGTGAGTGATGTGTACGGACCTGACAACCCTTGGGTAACAACTCTCTCCAAAGACTTCTGTAGGTCATCCCAGATTTTACCCCTGTGATGGGATATGATCCTACAGCGAGGCATCTTTACTGTACAGTCACTTGTAGCCACAGTCCTGTGGTTTACCAGGTCACATTACACAATGCCATCGGAATCTTCACTCAAAGTTATCCCGTGCTTGGTGAGAGGTGAAATAAGTAGCTTCTTCTGGGTCTCCTCCAACTCACCAAAGTCCATCTTTGAAATGAGGATAGTCATTTCAACCGGTCAGTCCATTGTCCATGACAATGGAGAGTTTAAGGAAACCTATGTGCATTCTTGGTTCATGACAAACATCTTTGTCACTAAGATTGGTGATTTGCATGGGCACCCAACCTTTTTTCTCCCACAGTGACATGGACAACTCCCAGAGTTACACCAAGTGGGAGCTCTGACACACATGATGGTTTAGCAAGGCTTGGTATTGACCAGTTGTTGATAGCTGGCATAAGCCATTAAGAACAGTGATGGTGCAGGCAGGTAGTAACAAAGAGGATTGATGAAGGATGTTGTCTATATGGATTTCAGTAAGGCATCCAACAAGGTTTCTCATGGTAGGCTGGTTAGATCACATTGAATACAGGGAGAACTAGCCATTTGGATACAGAACTGGCTCAAAGGTAGGAGACAGAGGATGGTGGTGGACGGTTGCTTTTCAGACTGGAGGCCTGTGACCAGCGGTGTGCAACAAGGATCAGAGCTGGGTCCTGCTCCTCTGATGCTGTCTCACTGCCTGTGCTTTTCCAGCTCCACATTTATTGACTCTAACTTCCTTGTAAATCTTTTCTGAACCCTTACGGTCCAGCGATAATACCACTAGGCCACTGCCTCCCCTCAGTGTGAGCTTGCTAACTGGTTCTGCTGCCGAGGTGTCAGATGACAATCTCACTAGGCTACAGAAGGGTGATGTTAGCTGTACACAA
This sequence comes from Rhincodon typus, assembly GCF_021869965.1. NCBI lineage: Eukaryota > Metazoa > Chordata > Chondrichthyes > Orectolobiformes > Rhincodontidae > Rhincodon > Rhincodon typus. The sequence goes on from NC_063348.1 coordinate 11,464,184, forward strand.
CTGCATGCTGGGTACAATGGGAAGCCTGCAGAATGCCTGTGCTCAATGTCAAAGGACATAGAGCAGCCCAGCAATGCGTTGGCACAGGGATTTCCCTGGAGGTTGAAGCTTACTCTTCCCAGTGTGGCCACCTCCATAAGGGCATTTGTGGTGCCAACTGGGATGTAGTTTTTCACGTCCATGTCTCATTTGCCATTGCAGTATAAGCAGCATTAAGCATTTTTTAAATTCATTCCCAGAGGGCATTCACGGTTGGTAATACCAATCCCTAATTACCCAGAGGGCATTCACGGATGGTAATACCAATCCCTAATTACCCAGAGGGTAGTTAAGATTCCACATTGCTGTGGTTCTGGAGTCACATGTAGGCCAGACCAGATAAGGATGGCAGTTTCCATCCCTAAATAACATTAGTGAACCAGATGGGTTTTTCCAACAATCCACAACGGATTCATGGTTATCTTTAGACTGTTAATTCCAGATTTTTATTGAATTCAAATTCCACCATCTGCCATGGTGGGATTTGAAGCCAGGTCCCCAGAACACTAGCCGGGTCTCTGGATTAATATTCTAATGATGCCACCACTAGGCTATCAGCTCCCCTTTGATCCTTTCAAAACGAGTCTTGAACAAAACTCTGCAGATTGCAGTTCCAATGCCAGCCATAAGTATGAAATCGAGTACAGCTTCCTCTGTCCTGCCCACTCAGTAGACATTAATATATCTCTCCACTTCGTCAGAGTAATGTCATACTCCCACCACAGTTACTGTCTGAAAGGCTCTGAGTGAGATTAATAACTGCATGCTACTTATTTCTCAGAAGGACATATCCCTTGGGCCAGTTCAACACAAAATTCTGTGGCTTACTCATCTTCGGTTTTTATGCCAAAGTTCTCAGTCTCTGGCTCATCGGGGAGGAGTGTACAACAGGAGATATGGATCAGGATCCTGGAGAAATCCTAATAGGCAGATCTGATAGCCCAGGAAGTTTAAACTTCCGAAGGGTAATTCCTGCTCCCTGGGACCAAGCATGGATGTCTCCGACCCTGAACTAGAGTTGGAGACTTCAGACAGACCTGTATGACTTACCTTGACATCCTGGAAAGGCTTGACAGTTTAAGGCATTGTGGGTAACTGACTCATCAACTATCACAACTAACCAACTCTCCCCCATCGAATAATCCTTTCCCAAACTGCAACACCTCCCAACTCCCCTCCAGAATACCCTCCAGTCAATTGCTGCAAATACCTCCTCAAACAATACTTCCCAACTTCCTCCAATCCACAGATTGCCCACTGACCCTGATCCAAAGCAAACAACTGTTAATAACTGAAAGTGTTAGCTAACATCACAAGATAAGCTGCACCCTCAGGATATAAAGGCCTGTCCCTAGGAGGAGCAAACCAGTACCTAAGTTGCTTCTCCAGCACTGTGTTCCATAGAGGCAGCATGGTGGCTCAGTGGTTAGCACTGTTGCCTCATAGTGCCAGGATCCCAGGTTCAATTCTAATCCTCAGGTGACTGTCTGTGTGGAGTTTACACATTCTCTCTGTGTCTATGTGGGTTTCCTCTGGGTGCTCCAGTTTCCTCCCACAGTCCAAAGATGTGCAGGCTAGGTGGATTGACTAATGCTAAATTGCCCATAGTATTCAGGGATGTGTGGATTAAAGGGGGATGAGTCTGGTTAGGATGCTCTGAGGATCAGTGTGGACTTGTTCAGCCAAAGGGCCTGTTTCCACACTATAGGGATTCTATGAAAAGAACTCAACAGGGCTTGCTTTTTAGTCTAGACAGTCTCATAAGAGACTATCATGGAACTCAGATACAATGTGACTAGTTGTTAAATGCTATTAACAGACAAGACCAAGTCAATCTTCTGTTGAAGACTTCAATTTTGGTCTCTTAAGCATTTGGATTTTAAACCAGTGGCATATTGGTGTTGGTCTTCTTTCATGAAGGAGTTTAATAATTAACTGGATCAGTCTTTCCACAAACATGATTTTAAATCTGCATGTATCGGAGAGCAGATAATTTAAGGTCTCCTGGATTGTTCATGGAAGCTTGGTTTTTTTGTAAGGTGGAGGGTGGTGATTGCTACAATAAAGACAGAAAAAATTGAAAGGCATTAGCTTTTGGGTTCAGAATAATCAAGGATTGATTTTAGCTTAGGAAAAATCAGAGACTGCAAGGTTTTTGGGCAGTTCAAAGGAGATCTGACTGAAGTGAATTGCAGGTATAGTTCCTCCTCCGAACAGGAGATTGTCCACAGCAGTTAAGAGAGTAAGTTACGTCTGTAAAAGGTGTGCAATCTGTGAAACTTCCAGAGCAGGGGTGTTTGGTTAGAAATCTGCATTGGTTATTCCAAGCTGAGAAACTCCAAGAATCTCAGTTGCGTGAGACTTCAGGAAAGAAGCTTCACATTCACAGGACTGGAACTGAGGCAGCTCGGTCAAACCTACAGATTGAGCAGAGAAGGAAATTTTCTATGGTTTGTATGTAACTGTAACATAATGGTCTTGGGGAATAGAACCATACAATCCCTACAGTGTGGAAGCAGACCATTCGGGCCATACCAAACCTCTGAAGAGCATCCCACCCGAACCACACCCCCTGCCATAACGCTGTAACCCAGCATTTTCTACGGCTAACCCATCTAGCCTACACATTATGGGCAACTTAACATGGCCAATCCACCCCAATCTGCACATCTATAGTCTGTGGGAGGAAACCCATGCAGATGCAGGGAGAATGTCCAAACCCCACACAGACAGTCACCTGAGGGTGGACTTGAACAGCCTGGTGCTGTGAGGGAGCGGTGCTGATGACTGTGCCATAGATTTTGCCGTGTGTTTTGAAATCTTTCAAACTGTATTATACTTAGATACCTTGTTTTGTTTTGAATTCATTTTATGTAATAAACTGCTGTTTCATTGTGATAACCAAAACTGGAGCCTTTTGTGCCTGTGTTTCGGTGAAATGCCACCATGTTAAGTCAATAAAGGAAGAACATATGGTCTATCAAGCCAAACTTGATTCTGGCATATGCCTTGCTCAGTAGTAGCATCAGTTGGGAGCATTACAGTATCACTAAGTTAGACTCATAGCAATCAGAATCTACCCAAGGTATCTCAGATTGTTCCATCACATATACCCAGGCACATACAGCATGTTAGCAGTGACATCCTTCTAAAGAAATCTTCAGGCTGACAAATGCCACAGCTAACCAAGGAGAAGAAAGAAGAGAAATTTCCAGTGAGAAAGCAATGAGTGTACTGTAAGGCCTGCTAAGTAGTTCCATTAAAACAGCATAGACCAGTAAGAATCATTGTTGAGCCGCATCGCACTTGTTTTACGTATAGTGCACAGTACAGGGAAAGCACTTCATGGGACTATGCTGACTTCACAAATGTTAACTAAAAATCAATGACAACTAGGTAAGGCAGAGACAATAGTCTAGTCACATGAATGCTGTGGTCTATTTTCATCACCATTTTGCCAAGAAATGCAAATTAAAGCGAAATTTCACAATCCAGCTTCCCGTGAAAATGGAGATTGAAATCATATTTTGTTAATCCGCTGATCAGAAGTGATCTTCGTGAGAGTGCTGGAGATCTGAACACCAATATGGTCTGGCAGCATCTGTGGAGAGAGAAACGGAGTTAAGTTTTCGAGACCAGTATGACATTGATTCAGAACTTTTGAATTTGCCCAACCTGGATTCCCAGTTAACCACGTTAACCAGAATGATTGAAGTGCAGACCAGTGTGGATGCTGGATGTCTGAAATCCATGCAAAAAAATGCAGCAAATACCCAACTGGTCTGACAGAATCCGCAGAAGGAGGACAAAAGAGTCAATGTTTCAGGTCAACAAAACTGGGAAAAGTTGGGAATATACCAAAAGTTGAGCAAGAGTTGGGCGGGACAACGATAACGGAAGGTCTGTAATAGTCTGGATGACAGAAGTAATTATATGGCAGAAGAATTAATCTTCCAGGGCCAAAGGGAATGAAGATGGGGCAGGCACAAAAACAAACAAAAAAAAGTATGTTCTTTGAGTAAACAAGCAAAGAGAAGGAAACAAAATTGGTTTCAGTGTTTAGGGTCTAAAATTGACCAGGTATAGAGGAGTCAGCATGACAGTAAGGTGAAGGAGTATACTGATGGAAAGTTGACGTCTCGGGTCAGGACCCTTCTTCAGAAAAAGTATTTCCTGCTCCTCTGATGCTGCCCGGCTTGCTGTGTTCCTCCAGCTCCACACTGTGTTATCTCTGACTCCAGCATCGGCAGTTCTTCTTATCTCCGGAAGGGAAGATGCATTTTGTGGTGGTATCAGAGGGCAGAAATGATGGAAAATATTGGATAGGGATGTTAGAAATTAAAACGATATCTAAACTCCAAGGGTTAAGTTACACAGAGAGATTTTACACACATTTCTTGGAATGTGAAAGGTTTAGGGGTGATTTGCTTGAAGGTTTCAAAAAATATTGAAGGAAAATGATCAGCTCGATAGGGATAAACTATTTCTGCTGGCCGGGAAGTCTAGTTGTAGAAGCGTAGTCTAAAATTTGGAGTGAAAAGTTTCTGGTGTTAAGTTTAGCATGGACTCCTAGTCTCAAGGTGAATCCAGAGCAATCTTCCAGCCTCATGATCCTCGATGTAAAACCCAGCATGGTCGGGAGCCAAGGCCTGATACAGACTGGAGGCTAGGAGCCAGAGTGGTCTGGGTTGGTAGACCGTTGTTCTGAACTTTAATTTCTATTATACTGGACTTTTTATTCCTCTATTTTCTAAGATCTTGTAAGTGAAGAAGCTGTACCTAGGCATCCCAAACAAGTATCTGAAACACAGGGGGATTGAATCTGAATTGAACAGGATTGTATTCTAGATTCCGAAATGAAATCATTCTAAATCGTACCAGAAACACACGGTGATAGGTTTTGATTTAGTGGTTTGCCTTGAGTTAAACAGGCAATTGTAAATTGACAGCCTATATCTCTCTTCCTTTATCCATTTTAAAGTCTGGCACACAGACATGATCTCCCTCAGTCAGTGTCAGTAAAGACAACTGATTAAAAGCATCTCCTCAAAAAGGCAGTTATTTGAAATGCACAGAAGCTCAAAAGGCACTGTTATACAAAGTATAAATGTTGCAGTCTGTTTCTGTCCAGTCTCTTTAGAAAAGAAAAGGTAAAGGAGAGAGATGACTAATTAAAGACATGGACATTAATAAAGGGATAGATGGATGAATAGATAGCAACAAAGCAGCAAATCAAATAATAGGAAGCTGTGCTGTTCAATCACTCACTACACTGAACACCGGTTTGATAAGGGCACCTGCTCTGACTCATATAGACCACATTAGCACATTCAATGCCAGATCACACAGGCCTTACAGGTCCTTCCGGACCCCATTGTCCACTTTGGTATGAAAAATGCTGCAGGTTCTAATTTCGTTCCTAATTGCTGCTCAAAGTGAACTGGAAATAAATGCACTGTATACTTTTACAATGCCCCGTCTCTATTAGATACGTCTCAAGTCCTGATTCTAGCAACGCAAATAACTGTCTCATAGGTTGCTGTAGAAACACCATGCTGCCAACAGATCCCTTTATTTCATTTCAATTTACTTTTAAAGGAAAATATCCGCATGCAAACGCAACAAAGCATGAAAGCTTTTCTGTGCTCATGATATGGTAATTTGCAAATGACCAAGATCTTAATATTTTAATTTTTTTTCCCTATTCTTCTCATTGTTCCTCCTTTTCACCTGAAGGCATAGTTCCTTGCTATGGTACAGTGCTGGCTAACCTGAATAAAATGGAGGATTCACACATTAAATGGAGAATTTACATTTTCCTGCGTAAGATCCCTACAGTGTAGAAGCAGACCATTCAGCCCGCACCAACACTCTAAAGGGCATCCCACCGAAAAAACACACCCCTACATTTCCCATGGCTAACCCACCTAGCCTGTACATCCCCAAACACTATGGACTATTTAGCTGGGCCAATCCAGCTATCATATACATGTTTGGACTGTGGGAGGAAGCCTACACAGATACAGAGAGAATGTACAAACTCCCTACAGACTGCCCCCCGAGGCTGGAATTGAACCTGGATCCCTAGGCACTGTAAGGCAGCAGTGATAACTGCTAAGCCACTGTGTCTGATATGATGGGGGAAAGCTCTAGTTAATCTCACGAGAAGAGGCCCTTGCCTTAAACAGGATACAGTTTATTCCATTCAACCAACTAAATAAACTGCAATTGTGTATCAGGACCATGTGGAATCCCTGACACAGCAGCCTCGTGGGAATTGGCCAGGAACTTGAAACTTTCAACTGGGAATTCCCTTGCATCGTAAAGTCAGACCATTCAGAGAGACCTAACTCATTATTACTCACTTATGCTTAACAGTTACCCGTGAAAACTTAGGAGATAGGAAAAATTCTACTCTAATTCCCGGTGTAACTACTAAACACACTACCTGACTCCCCACGAGCCACCCCAATTATAGAACCCAATGATTTTGCCACCTTAATGGCATTGGACCTGGCACTACCCATTCTGGAAGTCAAATAAATGTGTTTATAGCCCAAATGATGCCTCAAGAGTTTGATATTTCTCAGTCAAATCTGTTTTATTAAAATTGAGCTGTCTTCAGTTAAAAGCAGATTCTTGCCATGCTTGACTGGCATCACAAGCGCAGCTTCCAGGCATCTTTATGGTGCGCATAGTGGATTTATTTTTTTGTGTGGTGCAGGAGGGGTGAATTTGGAAACAATGTCAAAATTAAGATTAATGCAGAACTGAAAAGTGAAAGTCAGGTTTCTGCGGCTTTTAAGTAAGTTGGATGGGAAATCAAGCAAAACAGATTGCATGTCATTCTGCATCAGCAAATTTACTTGGAAAATGTTCACCTTATTGTAAGGCCTGATAAAAAGGTACAGCAGCTTCCAAAACTGAGATGGAGGGACTGTGGAGTTCAATTGGGTGGCTAGCCAAATGAGGGCAGGTGCCAGATTTGAAATATTGGAGTTGAGTACAAGTTTTAAAAAATTGCAAGGTGCAAGATGCTATTGGAACAAGGAAAACATTGAAAACATTAAAAATGGAGCTTTGTGTCTTGAAATTTCCATTGTTGCAAGATGCCAGAAACTTGAAACTTACTGTTTTTGGTGATGCTTACAGTTATCGTCAAGGAGTCATGGAGTTATCTAGCACAAAGGAGGACCTTTGTTCCATCAAGTCTATTCTGACCCTTCTAATATGGCAGTACATTCGTTCATGGTTTGCAGCAGACAATTTCAGTGGCTTGTGATCTGTTTCAACAGTGAATTTCTTGCAAAATGAGCAGGTGTCAGACCACATGATGTTGAATACTTGAGCTAGTGTTTTGCACTTAATAATGGCACAGTTAGTTTGTGCAGATGACAGGGTTTTTGAAATAAAAGCAATTGGTCTTTAATCTTGCAAGAGACACACACCTTTCTGTGATGTATCCCCTTTTTGCATTCAACTTGTCAAACTGTGAGGCTATGACTTTGATATATAAGCAGGGATCAGGATGGCTAGGTCTGACCAAGCTGAGCAAATTACATGACCCATTCAAAGACCCAGATGTTCCTCTTGATCTACACATTGATGCTCCAGATTATGAAATTGAAGGCATTCTCAAAGTTCATCAGTTACACTTCGGCCAGGACTGTAGCGAGCAGTTGAAATTAGCAACTGCTGAAAATTAGCACCTACAAGAATTGCAGAAGAAAATTTTACAGGGATGGCTGGACAGTTTCGGAGGACTGCCTGAGAGGGTTTGTTCATTTGGGTCACACAGAGATGAAACTGGTATATCATGACAGGGTTTTTTCAATGGCAAACAGGTGCTAATACTAAAAGCATCACAAAATGCCTACGTTGCATCAGGGACATGTATACTGTATTCATAAAACAGTTAGCACGTGAATCTGTGAACTGACCAGGGACAAATCAGGAAATTGAACAACTCACAAATGAATAGGAGAGATGCCAAACATATCAACTGCAACAGCAGAGGGAGTGTCTACATCCACACAACGTTCCATCCAGCCCTTAAGCAACATAGAGTCATAGAGTTATACAGCACGGAAACAGACCCTCTGGTCCAACCAGTCCATGCCGAACATAATCCCAAACTAAACTAGTCCCACCAGCCTGCTCCTGGCCCATATCCCTCCAAACCTTTCCGATTCATGTACTTATCCAAATGTCTTTTAAATATTGTAATTGTGCCCACCTAAGATGGCATGGTGGCATAGAGCTTAGCACTGCTGCCTCATAGCACCAGGGACCTGGGTTCAATTCCAGCCTCAGGCAACTGTCTGTGTGGAGTTTGCACATTCTCCCCATGTCTGTGTGGGTTTGCTCCGGTTTCCTCCCACAGTCCAAAGACATGCAGGTTAGGTGGATTGGCCATGCTTAATTGCCCATAGTGTTCAGGGAGGTGTAGATTAGGTGGGTTATAGGGGAATGGGTCTGGGTGGGATGCTCTGAGGTTCAGTGTGGACTTGTTGGGCCTAAGGGCCTGTTTCCACACTGTAGGGATTCTTTGATCCACCACTTCCTCAGGAAGTTCATTCCACACACAAACTACACTCTGTGTAAAAAATTTGCCCCTCATGTCTTTTTTAGATCTCTTTCCCCTCACCTTAAAAATGTGCCCCCTTGTCTTGAAATGCCCCATCATAGGGAAGAGACACCAACCATTAACCCTATCTATACCCCTCATGATTTTATAAACTCTTATAAGGTCACCTCTCAACCTCCTACAGTCCAGTGAAGAAAGCCCCAGCCTATCCAGCCTTTCTTTAAACTCAAACCTTCCATATGCAGCAACATCCTGGTAAATCTCTTCTGAACTCTCTCCAGCTTAATAATATCCTTCCTATAACTGGGCAATAAACTGGACACAGTACTCCAGAACAGGCCTCACCAATGTCCTGTACAACCTCAACATAACTGTTCATGGTGCACAGAGAAGATTATATCCTTGTGAGATTATTTCTTTACATGCCCTATTGTTCAATAATTTAGCAACGCAAGGAGTGTGACCATCGCTGACACAGTGAGCACCATTTTTAGCTCATTCAGTATCCTGAATCAGATACTATCTGATAATGGACTACAGTTCACTGGAAAACCACTTCCACACATGTACGGTTTTCTAACGTATGCAGCCAGCTCAGATCATACAATGTCATTACAGATCATGGTGTTACATTGTTTTGGAAAAGAAGCTAGATCAGACCATGTGAGGAATGGACCTTGTCACCTCATCACCTCGCTATCCACATTCAAGCAGTCTAACAGAAAGTGTAGTACATACTATTGAATCAATGATGATGAAGATTCATGTAAAAATGTAGAATTTTCACATTGCATTGAGACATTTTCATGAAACACCAATGGAGAACAATCTCTAACAACAATTGTCTAACTGTTCTGACCTTTTTGTTTGTATATAGAGAAGTATGAAAAAGATACACGATGAGTGGGCAGGCAGAGAACTACCAACACCGCACACTGGGCAATTTTAAGACAAAATCAGTGCCTTCGAGAAACAGAAGGGATCGTGAGCAAATTGGCAAAGAAAATGGTTCAACAGCTGCTGCAAAAGCCGTTAGTAAGGCTCAAGTTTCACTTGAACTGGAATTATCTTTTGGCAAACTGGTTGCTTGGAAAACCAATTAAAGTTGTGGATGCCAAAATCAACATCCACCAGACTGATAGAGACAAGCAGACGGAGCAAATCAGGTATCTTGGCAAACAGCACTGACAAGGACAGAGGGAACAGTGAGTGAGAGAGAGGGGGAAAGAAAGAGTGTGTGTGCTGACAGGATAAAGGGAGAAAACAATAGTGAGAGACAGAGTGAGAGGGTGAGAGTGTACAGGCTGGCAGAATAAAGAGAGAGAACAGTAGTGAGAGACAGAGTGTGTATGTGGTGACTGAATAAAGAGAGGGGGGTTGGATGCTGAGTGAGAGAAAGTGTGTTAAATAAATAAAGGGAGGTTGCACAATATTTGAATTAGACGCAACTATTTCTTTTAGTGCTCCATTCGCCCTTGGAGATCCAAATTACATCTCTGGTGTTGGTCATGCTGGTATTGATGAGGGTGTCAGTGTAGTATTGAATTGACACCAGCATTGCGATGCTGCTGCCTCAACCATTGTGGTAATGTATCAGAGCACAGTTTTTAGGAGCGACTGTGAAAGCCTGCTAAAGTCCCTCTGCTATCCGCAGCCATGAAGGTGAAAGATTGAGATTACACAAGGGTCGCCTGAGCTTATTTGACAGCAATCCGACTGGAAATCACCTCCGTCTGTGCTTCAACTCAAATGTTGGCCTCTTCCCTGTGAAGGTGAGACGTCAGGCACCAGACATTCCTGCACAGCCGGAACATCTACTACGCTTGCCCCCTTCATCGGCTGTCAGGCCTGTATCCCATTTGCTTCAGATATATTCTCCAAAGTATGCATAGTGTCAAGGTCTGAGCTAGTGGCTGAGAATGAGAGAGTGAATGAGAGTGTCATCAATGTCTACTTGCTCTTCCACATGATGGTCAGTGCCAGGACAGGTTGTCATCTTTTCTCAATATCTGAAAGGAGAAGGTCACAAGAGTAGGCTTGTGGTTTTAAAAGGAGCAAGATAAGAGGTCACAAGTACAATATCTGTGGATGCCACCTAACCATAGTCCCAGCAATGGCTTGTCCAAAGGTTGAGAAGCACCATGAAGGTCAGAATTAACAGGCTAGCCTTTCTCAGAGAATCATAGTCATACAGCACGGTCCAACTTGTCCATGCAGACCAGGTATCCTAAACTTGAACTAGTCCCATTTGTCTGCACTTGGTCCATATCCCTCTAAATCGTTCATATTCATGTATTTGTCCAAATGTCTTTCAAATGTTATAACCACCTTTATCACTTCTTCTGGCACCACCCTCTGTGCGAAAAAGTTGCCCCTCAGGTCCCTTTTAAATTTTTCCTGCCTCACCTTGAACGTGTGCCCTCTAGTTTTGGACTCCCCTACACTTGGAAAAAGACTTTGGCTCTTCAGCTTATCTATACCATTCATGATTTTATAAATCTCTATAAGGTCACCCCTCAGCCTCCTCCGCTCCAGGGAAAAAAGTCCCGGCCTATGCAGCCTGTCCTTCGTAACTTAAAACCTCCAATTCTGGCAACATGTTTCAGCACCCTTTCTAGTTTATCAGCTCCTCCTGCCTCTGGTTGTGCACCAGCTTATTGCATGAGGGAGAGATATGATGTGCAATCTGTTTGGGTAATGTGACTACTATGGTAGAATAGCAGGCAGCATGTACAAACTATGAGATGGGAGTGTGAGCCTTACAGCAATATGAAGGATGTGAGGGTCACGTGAAGGATATGAATGACAGGTACTTGTTCTGACTGATAGAGATTGTTAGAAGTGTGAAGACCACCATCATTTTATTTTTTCTCTATTTTTGGATTGTGACTGAAATGGGAAAATAACTGCTTTAAAATCCAAGGATTGTTGAAAAATTGCTGTGCCTTTTAAAGGCAAGTAACCTGACCCTCATTGTATGTACACAGTAAACATTGTTTACACAGCTGCTTGTTCAAAAGATGTGCTCAGTCCATGAGATCAGGAAGCCCTAGAGGCAAATTCTTTGAGTGGATAACCAGGTCAGTCATGCCAGGGGTTTGCAGGCAAACTGGAGCCAAGGTGGCTGGGTACAAATAAACATTTGCCCAGTGACACATCGCTGATTGATGGAAATTGATGGCAAATGGCCTCCAGCCTGGCAACAGCTATCTGATTGGCTCCCTTGAACAGGATGTGAAGGTTTGGGCAGAAGCCATTGGATGTTTGAAAGGGAAGGAACTGTGTTTCTGCTCTGTGGTAGAAAAGCACCGAAAGCCTGAAAAGAGCCAATTTATTCCCCCTTACCAGTTGCTGTAAACTGTGACTTTCAACTAATAAAGCAGCGACCTTTATAAGTGTGAGCCAGTCACTCTGTGTCTTCTGTTAACAAGTGAAAGCATCTGGAGAAGGAAGATTGAGAAGCAGCCTTATGATGAAATAACGAATTATCTCAGCAAACCTTGTGACCAGGGATAACTAAACTAATTTCGCAATCATTCCTTCTGCCCATAGCACCCATGTATTTCTTTGTGTCAGTCTACATGTGAGATTAGAGGGTGTTAATAAATGAGTTAGGGCTTTTATAGATAGACTTATATGTCAATTGTTCATAATTTGCTTATCTATAGTTATAATCAAAAGCAGAAATTATTGGAGAAATTCAGCAAGTCTGGCAGATTTCCAGCACCCACAGCTTTGTTTTTATTAGTGTAGTTAGAATCTATTTATTTGAAATAAATAGCCACCATTGTTTATTTCAGGAATTTAGTCCATGCTTTCTGTCAACTGAGGTCTAAAAGTCGGGTATATTGCGGAATTTTGCAGCTTCAGTTCGTGTGATGGCTCCAGGAATTGTTGGAGCTTGATTTCCAGCAGGAAGGTGTATATGGGGGTTAGTTGGTCTGAACAGAACGTGATGCTAATGATGCATTTGCTGGAAATGACCTTTGAAGATACATTCACGACCTTGACCACTGACATAAGCAGCACTGCATCCAGGTCTGCAGAGCTTGACCCCAGGCACTGACTGCTCTGGTTATCTGCTCTCACTGTCCTCTTAGAATTTACTTCAAGGGCTTCCCATTCCCCATGGATTGAGCACAACCCTTAAGGAATGCAGACTATCTCTAACACCTACGCGGAACACCTACGCTCGGTTTGCAACAAATAACTGCACCTCCCAGTCGCCAACCATTTCAACTCCCCCTCCCATTCCGCAGACGACATGTCCATCCTGGGCCTCCTGCAGTGCCACAACGATGCCACCCGAAGGTTGCAGGAACAGCACCTCATATTCCGCTTGGGAACCCTGCAGCCCAATGGTATCAATGTGGACTTCACAAGCTTCAAAATCTCCCCTCCCCCAACCGCATCCCAAAACTAGCCCAGCTCATCCCCGCCTCCCTAACCTGTCCTTCCTCCCACCTATCCCCTCCTCCCACCTCAAGCCCCCCCCCCCTCTCCTACCTACTGGGCTCATCCCGCCCCCCTTGACCTGTCCGTTCTCCCTGGACTGACCTATCCCCTCCCTAACTCCCCACCTACACTCACCTTTACTGGATCCATCCCCGCCTCTTTGACCTGTCTGTCACCTCTCCACCTATCTTCTCCTCCATCCATGTTCTATCCGCCTCCCCCCTCTCCCTATTTATTTCAGAACCCCCTTCCCCTCCCCCATTTCTGAAGAAGGGTCTAGGCCCGAAACGTCAGGTTTCCTGCTCCTCTGATGCTGCTTCGCCTGCTGTGTTCATCCAGCTCCACACCTTGGTATCTCTAACTGGTGCTAGCCTTTCACAACTTGACACCACCTACTGGCACAGACAGTATGGTTAATACTGACTGAATACTGCAATTATGTTCCTTGCAGACAGCTCAAAACTGGCACACTGCCTGCACCAGGAGCAATGGGCACAGGTCAATCCCACTCCATAGCAGGGGGAGATATCAACTATAGCCCTCAGAGAGGGGAGCAATGACTGAGGGAGAGAAGGAACATTCTATGCTGCCTATTCACTTCAGTGGTTATTACTGAAGAAGTAATGTTGGGTGCAGAATGACATGGCATGTGTGTCAATGTAATGGGATAGGTATTGATATAATAAGGTATCCCTTTTTAGCAAGTGGAGGAATAGGTCAGTGGGTGAGAATTCTTGCAATTCTTTGTTCTGCTCCCTGATGTTGTATTCTTGTTTCCCTTAACACACAATTCCCACTGTCATCCTGGATTAGTAAGTAGTGTATCATAAAAAAGATACAATGACCAGTAGGCCATTCAGCCCTTCAAACATGCTCCACCATACTATGTGATCATGGCTGATCATCCAACTCAGTCCCCTGTTCCTACTTTCTCTCTATACTCTTTTGAACCTTTTAGCCCAAATCTCTAACCCTTTTTGAAAATATTCACTGTTTTGGTCTCAACTCCTCCCTGTGGCAGAAAGTTCCACAGGCTCACCACTCTCTGGGTGAAGAAATTTCTCCTTATCTCAATCCTAAATGGCTTACCCCCATATCCTTAGATTGCGACCCCTGGTTCAGGACTCCCCAGTCATGGGGAACATCCTTCCTGCATTTATCCTGTCTAGTCCTGTTCAAATTATAAAGACTTTGATGAGGTCTCCCTCAGTATTCTCAACTCCAGTGAATAAAGTCCTAATTGATCCAGTCTCTCTTCATACGTCAGTCCTGTCATCCCAGGAATCAGTCTGATAAACCTTTATTGCACACCCTCCATAGCCAGACCATCCTTCCTCAAATAAAGAGACAAAACCTGTGCATAATACTCCAGGTGTGGTCTCACCAAGGCCCGATACAATGGTAGCAAGACATCGCTGCTCCCATACTCATTTAAAAACCTCAAAATGGTTTTCTTAATAACTTTCTTGATGATTTGCAATATTGGACTGACTTACATACAGCCTCAGTCTAGCATGCTGCTGCTTGGAGGCCACATAGCAGTTAGTCATGTGGTGTCACCCTTGTCTTTAGCTCAATAGAACAGTGACACAACATTCCCTTCTCTCAAGATGAAATGACATGCATTAAGAATGAAAGCACACATATACTAAGTAGTTGCAAACCTATTTAGACAACAAAAACTGAAAAAAATTGTATGTTTAAGAGTCTGTATGATGTACAGGGTATTGACAATCCTTCTGGATCTCATAATGCTGTAACCTTCTGGAGATCTAGGCTTCACATTTGGCTGTTCTTGACTTGCGTCTTATGGGCGGCACGGTGGCTCAGTTGTTAGCACTGCTGCCTCAGAGTGCCAGGGACCTGGGTTTGATTCCACCCTTGGACAACTATCTGTGTGGAGTTTGCACATTTTCCCTGTGTCTGTATGGGTTTCTTCTGGGTGCTCTCGTTTCTTCCCATAGTCCAAAGATGTGCAGGCTAGGTGGATTAGCTATGCTAAATTGCCCATAGTGTTCAGGGATGTGTAGGTTAGGGGGATGGGTCTGGGTGAGATGGCCAGTGTGGACTTACTGGGCCGAAGGGCCTGTTTCCACATTGTAGGGGATTCTATGGTCTTCTATCTGTGTTGGTCTTGTGTGTGTTAGTAGAATGTTGGTTGTTATTGCAATGTTTTCATTATCTGAGTGAATCTATGTGTTTACAGAGACTTTTCATCAACCTGCTCTGTAATGTTATTACACACCTCTGGAGCAGACTTGAGCCTGGGTCTCCAGGCTCAGAGGTAGGGACACTACTACTGCACCACAAGAGCCTCTCTTTGTGCTTGCATTCTGGAGTATTTTATAGCTCCCTGAGTCAAACACTGTTTGTCTCAAGATCACTGCATTAAGCATGGTGACTTCATAAAATCTAGGCTCACTGCGCAGTTTGGATCCCTCTGCAGATAACCAGACCTGCTGGCTAGCATGTATGACTTTGCCCTACTCACGGGTTAGGCAATCCTTGGAGATGTTTGTGTTGTATTCCCAAAGACCTGAATAGTTGTTGGCAAGACTGGGTTCTCTCTAACTTGCCTTCAAAACACAATCTCTGCTGCTGATGGTGAGCCTATATCTAAAGATGTAACACTGAGCTGTGACACTGCAATGCAAAAATCCCATTCTTCTCTGTTGCCTTACATTTCATAAGTGGTTTGGCAGTGAAAACAATTCAGTCAATGAGACTATTTTATCTGGGATAACGTGGTGAAACTGTTACAAGGTCTATCCCCATGCGACACATTAAAAATTCTGCCTGCATTTTATGATCCCATTGTCAGATACGATCTCTTCGTATTATCCTGTGAATATTACACTCTATGTCTGTCATTGACATATTTGAAGTGTCTGACAATTCGAAGGGCAGTCAGTGATGTAACAGACCAGGCCAGTTCCCCTCAAAATATTTTAAGAAGGTAGCCTACACCTTAACTTTTTCTTATTTTAAAGGCAGATGAAAACTGCTGTTTTCCAGATGCAATTTGATTGGTCAAACTACTTGGTGTTAAGCAAAACACAATTTATTCAAACACTATAGTAAAAGTACAACAAAAGAAAGAAGAACTTAGAATAACTTAACTCTATTGGAACACCTAACAAAATAATAGATACAATAACTATTATTAATTAACTGTTCCAATACAGTAACATTCCATAAACACACCTCTTTACAAAAAGGCAAATTGGGAAATCATATTGTCATGCAACATAGGAAAAGAAACAGCAGCTTCTAGATGTAACCAAGATAGCAGGAGAAACAGCTGCTACTTCTTCTAAACTCCAGCAACTTCTGCTGAATCTAAAAGCTAAAAAGAAACTGTAAACCCTGGTCTGTGAGAGCTGGCCACACCCATTCAGGCTGCTTCTATTGTTCCAATTTGAAAGAAAAACGCAAGGCCTCACAAGCCGTTGACTTTGCCATAGACAGCTCAGTACCTTTCACTCAATCTCTCTCATAAAAGAAACCAGGACAAAACACACATCTTAAAGTCACAGCATCGTCATAGTGACCAGTAGAAAATCATCACTATGTATGGCGAACAGATCTGTCATGATTTTTAACCATGGGACAAACAAAACCTTGTGTGCTTGTAAAGGTTCTTGAGCGGTTCTTGTCTTCTTGAAAATGTCTCTGGCACACTTCACTCATCTTTGCAGTCTTCTTGACATCATTGCTGATCCCTGGCCTATATACTGTATCTCTTGCCAGGCGTCTCGTTTACTCTATGCCCATAAGACAAGGATGTAGCTGACACAAGACGTCCTGGCAAAGAGTTGCAAGAATTTGTCTGCTTTTGGAAATGGCATTGCTTGAGATACCTAGTTCATCCCTGCGTGGCTAGAAGCATCTGAGAGTATCTGGCACCACTTGCATTGAGTCAGGCCATCCTTCGATGATGACTTTCCTTGATGTCAATCTTTTTGATGATGGATTATAATCCTGAGATTTTTATGGACTTTATTTTACTTTGAATTCCAAAACATGTCTTCTTTTTAAACAGAGAACTTTTACAGAGAGAAAAGATACTGAAGATATAAGTTCAGCAAAGTCTGGCAAAGTTCTGTGCAAAGCCCACAGGATATTATCCCGTTGAGTGTCAGGGAAACTTCAAAAAGGGAAAGACTTAGCAAGAATAGGTCAATCAATCAAGTCATTATAATCTTATGAGACCATTAGGCTGCTTGCTCATTAGAGACAGATGACTGGGGGTGATTTAACCTGAGGGCCACTGTACCTCAGGTGGGGCGAGTGGTTGAGAAAGAGAGTCCTTCATGGTAATCTCAGCCAGTGATGGGAGTTGAACCCAGACTGTTGGCATCACACTGCTTCTCAAACTCTCCAGCCAAATGAGCTAAACCGACCCCCAACAAGATGAGATAATAAGGTGTTAACTATCTCAATAAAGAGCCATCTTTTGCTGACATGTCTGTTTTAACCTCTTCCAATATATAAAAAAAGGGGCTTAAAACTGACCTCAGCTGGACATCTTAGTCTGTGTGAACTAGAGTGCTGTGAAAGCCACAGTTTTAAGAACAGCCATTGCCTCTAGAGATGATTTTGTATCCATCCATCAAGATCTGTTCTAGAGGACCATGGACAGATTTACAGGGAGTACTCCTGGATGTGTATGTACTGTCAATGATATTACCATAATGCACATAAAAAAGAACTGCAAGATTCAAATCTGCACTCACCTTTTGTAGCATCATCTTCAACAGCAATAAGTGTCAGGTGAATATAGATCAAATTTTTTGGCTCAGCTCAGGTTACAGGATCTAACTCATGCCAGGCAGGGTCAAAGATGTAAGACACATTCCTAATCCCCAAGGTAAAGAGGATCTGGAGCTAAGCCTCAGATTTTTCAGCCTAGAATCTAAATTGAACTTTTCTGACACCATGAAGTGTATAGGATGGTCTTATAAAAATGGCCTTGAGAGGTTTGGAAGGGGAAAGACGTTTCCCTTGGTAGATGAGTTCACAACTAGGGGAAGGGGCCACTTTGTAAAAAATTAAGGGACACCCTTTTAGAACAGCAATGAGGTGAATTCTTTTCGCTCAGAAGATCATTCAACTCTGGAAAACTCTGCTTCAGTAGAGATGGGGTATTTGAATGCTTTCAAGGGGGAGATGGATGAATTCTTGTAAGACAGGTGAATCAAAGGTTAACAGGGGTAGATGGAAACATGGGATCCAAAACACAAGCAGAACAACCATGAGCTTATTGAATGGTGGAGGAGGCTTGAGGGGCTGAATGGTCTACTTTCAATCCTAATCAGTAAGTATGTATATTTTCATGCAAGCTGCTGCCAGTATTCTGTACAAGTTTTTGTTTTTGGGTGCTTATGTCATATTATAGCCATGGGTAACATCTTTTACAAGGCATGACTTGCAAAGATCATATAACGCTGGACAGCTTTATGGTGCGTTACAAAATGTGCCTTTAAGAAGGATTTGTTCTGTCATGTTTCTTTTGAAAGTGAGTGTTATAAACCTGGAGCCGTGCTCTGAGTCCAGCTATCTTTGTGTTTTTTTTTAAGTTGGAACAATAGAAGCAGCATGAGTGGGTTGGGTCAAGCTCCCACAGGAACCAGGATTTTTAGTTTCAGCTTTCTGCAGTTGCTGCAGTCTTGAAGCTGGATGTGGAAGCTCTTATTCCTCTCTCTATTACAGCTAAAAGTTGGACTTTTCTTCCTGCAGCTATAATAGCATGTGAGACAATTTCTTTACTGAATTTGCCTTTGCCAAGGGTGTGTTTATAGGATGTTACTATATTGGAACAGTTGCTGTTTAGTAGGTAGATAATCTATTATTCTGTTAAGTTTTCCAACAGAGTTAACTTATTCCAATTCTTCTTTCTTTTGTTTGTATTTCACCTATAGTGTAAAAATAAAGTGTGTTTTGCTTCAAGCCTGGCAGTTTGACCAATCAAATTGCATTCGGAAGACAATGCCTTACACTTGCCTTTAAACATTTGAAAAAGTTAGGGTCTAGTCTATTTTCGAAATATAATTTGAGGGGCTTTGGTCTGGTCCATAACAGTGGATGCAACAGACTGCACTTCCAATACAACTTGCTTGTTCCTCTGTTCTGGATACTGTGCTAGTACTGATAACAGCACCTAATGCTTTCTCTCGACAGCCCTGCAGTTCCGCAAGCCACTAGGAATGAATTCACCAGCCACCAGAATCACAAAACATGTACTGAAACTACAGCCAGTATCATTAGTGGAGACTTTCTCTTGATTGTGTCTGTTTTAAAGGCTTCTGAAAGCTGACATGCTGGAAAAAAAGGGCTTCAAAATAAAACCCCAGCTGGCTATGTGAAGTGAATAACAGTCCAGGATCATCACACACACACGCACACACACGCGCACACGCACACACACGCACACATACACACACGCGCGCGCACAAAAGCCCTCAGAAACAGTGAAAATGCCATATCCACAAATCCAGATATAAATGACCTCAGTCCAGCTTGGCTCCAGGAGACAGAAGATTTCAGTTCCTTGTCACTTTGAGGTGTTGGCGTAGATCACAAACTCTGTGGCACACAGTCAAGACAAGCACAGTTTGAAAAGGTATTAGGAGAACAAATTATTCAGCTAGAGTAATTGGATTGGATAGACACAGTAGGCATTAATCCGCAGTAAAAGTCAACAGTCGCTTAAGTGAACTCAATGAGCAAGACATTGATAATGCCACGTTGAGTGCTCCCCAGAATATTCTCTGTCTCTGCCAACTCTCTTTCAGAACTCCTTTTCCTACACTCATTCTTTTTCCTCTCCCCTTCCCTTCATCATTTTCTCTTCCCTCAGTAGGATGTCAGTCTGCAGATGCATCACGTCAACCTGAATCAGATGGGCAATGTTTGAGCCATCAATCTACTGCTTGGGTATCATCAGCACATCAAAAGGACCATTTTTCAGGACCATCCTAATTTTGAGTGACTGTTGCACATAATCACATTGGAGCAAGTCTCCACAGATGCAGACTTCTCATTACTACCTGAGATAGATCAGGTGTTGATGGTTATTTCATGGCCCACACATTGGGCTAAGGTAGCGTAAAAGAGTGGTGCAAGGACTGCATATAGAACATAGAACATAGAACTGTACAGCACAGTACAGGCCCTTCGGCCCATGATGTTGTGTCGAACTATTACCCTAAACCTAAGGTCCATCTAACCTCCACCCCTACCTTATACTATTACCCATATGCCTATCTAATAGCCGCTTAAATGCCCTAATGAGGCCAACTCCACTACCCACTCCGGCAATGCATTCCACGCCCCGACCACTCTCTGAGTAAAGAACCTACCTCTGACGTCTCCGCTATATCTACCTTCACTCACTTTAAAACTATGCACCCTCGTAATAGCTACCTCCACCCTAGGAAAAAGTTTCTGGCTAACCACTCTATCTATACCTCTGATCATTTAGTACATACATTCTATATGAAATATAAACTGGAAAATGAGGGTTTGGTCTGTTGTGTTACAGAGACTGAACTAATATTTTTTAATATATAACTTAAAGCCAAAGTGGAACAATGTGCTATTCACTTACTGATTAGATAAAGGCAGGTAATTTTTGCTGAAGTTGGATTTGATACTTTTGTGAGACATACTGACAACCTTTGGGTTGGACTTTCAGACTTCAAAAGCCTGCAATCAAGCCAGATCTCTCTCTCTCTCTTTCCTTCTGTTAGTGAGTGAAAACCATTACTCACACACTCTGCAATAAAGAATGTCAAGAGACCTAGGTCCACCCGACTGGCTATAGAATTGAGGCTTACTATGCTTGACAACATCACCACAAAAAAACCCTAAAAAGGACACAGAAAAAGTCACCTCATTTCTCCTTGTGGCTTGGACTTGTGATCCACAGGCTTGGTTCCTTTATTCCTCTATTTTTCAGCTACAATACTCCTGTAAAATTGTCTATCTCATCTGTGTTGTCCATCCTATTTGTGAATGAATATGTGTGTGTTTGTATTTAGAGATATAGTGTAAGACTTTATATTTGTATTTAATAATACATTTTGTAACCTGTTAAAGTTTACTATAATAAAAAAAGTTTTTTTTTGCTCTCTTGTTCATTGATGAAACCTGGTGTGAGTTTATCTTACACAATGGTCACAATCAGCTATTTACTATCCCAGAGATTAAATTGGTCATATTTCATATTTCTGATGGCTCATGGAATAGTGAGAGTCAATTTCCAGTGCATTATTTCCATCTGGGTCATGGCAGTAGGATGAAAGACCACCCTGGAACAGAGTAACACAGAAATGATTCATAAAGGAGTACTGACAGAGATAATTGCATGCGGGGTCAATCTTTGCCATGCTCACTCATTCTGCACAAAAACTATGAAGCAATGGTTATAGAGTCAAAGAGTCATACAGCACGGAAACCAACCCTTGACTCCAACTTGTCTGTGCTTACCAAGTTTCCCAAACTAAACTAGTCCCACTTACCTGTGTTTGGCCCATTTCCCACTAAACCTTTCCTATTCATGTACCAGTTCAAATGTCTGTTAAATGTTTTAACTGTACCCGCATCTACCATTCCCTCTGGCAGTTCATTCCGCACATGCACCACTCTCTGTATAGAAAAGTTGACCCTCAGATCCCTTTTAAATCATTCTCCCCTTTCCTTAAAAATATGCCTCCTAGTTTTGAACTCCCCACCTTCAGGAAAAGATCTTTGCTATTCACCTTATCAATCCCCCTCATGATTTTATAAACCTCTATAAGGTCACTCCTCAACCTCCTACAATCCAGAGAAAAAGTCCTATCCAGCCTCTCCTAGTAACTCAAACCCTCTAGTCCCAGTAACATCCTGGTAAATCTTTACCGAACCCTCTCCAATTTAATAATATCCTTCCTGCAACTGGACGACCAGAACTGAGCACAGTACTCAAAAGTGGCCTCACCAACGCCCTGTACAACCTCAACATGAAGTCCCAACTCCTACACTCAATGGTTTGAGCAATGAAGGCAAGTGTACTAAACACCTTGTTTACCACCTTATCTGCCTGTGATTCAATTTTCAAAGATCTTTGTACCTGAACCCCCAGGCTTCTGTTCAACAACACTACTCAGGGCCCTACCATTAACTGTATAAGTCCTGCCCTTGTTTGTTTCACCAAATGCAACGCCTCACATTTATCCAAATTAAACTCCATCTGCCACTCCTCAGCCCATTGGCCTAATTGATCAAGATCTCTTTGTAATCTTCAATAACCTTCTTCACAGTCCATCTGCAAACTTGCCCATCATTCCTTCTAAATTCTCAGCCAAATTGTTTACACAAAAGACAAAAATGTCAAAGTGTATGTTTCTATTCAATGTGTTTTCAAAATAACGGTAACTATTGACATCGGTGATGTGCTGGGATCATGTGAAAAAATGAATATATAAAGACCCATCCTCTTCATTAACCACAACTCATTTAGATAAGGAAGAAAACAGAATAAAGATCTGATCCCAATTGAGAAAACAAAAAAAATCCACAATTCCTAGAGGATGGTGTCAAATATAAACCTTTACAATCCCCAGCAACATTGCAGTTCCACAACTGGAATTGTCTTCCTCCCGTAGGTAAGTATTGCCAAGTCAATGGAGTAGATATCACCAATGGAGAAGTCTTATGCACTTCCAGGAAAACACTGGCCCTGATCCTAGCCATTCGCCTGTGCACTTGGCTTTAGGAGTTCCAGAGCCCACAGAATTCAAGAAGGGATGAGGTCTTTCTAGTGTGTTATTTAAGACATATTTACCATCACACAAGAATGCATCTGCCTTCCAAAATCATCCTAAACAAGTCAAATGAAACCAAATCCATTGAGATCTTCCTTTATTGTGTCCCCATCTACAACATATTAAGGAAAACACTACCCAGAGTGGCCTGGAGGTGGCAACAATTCCCAAAAAATTGTACCTGAACCAAAGCAAGGGCCAAGACAGTTTCAGATATCATTTCAACTTCACTAATGTAGTTAAAGCCATCAGCCAAAATATGAACTGTGAGGAGAATTGGGATGTACTTGAACAAACTGGTGAAATGGGTGGAATTGTGACTGTCAAATGTTTAATGCTGAGAAAGGAAGAGTGATATATTTTGGTTAGAAGAACAAGGGATACAATATAAGCTACAAAAGTGCAAACTGACTGCAGGTACAGGAGCAGCGAGAGATACATGCACACAAAGGGTGTCACAGTGGCTCAGTGGTTAGCACTGCTGCCTCACAGCACCAGGGACCCGGGTTCAATTTCCTCCCTTGGGCGACTGCCTGTGTGGAGTTTAACATTCTTCCCGTTCTGCATGGGTTTCCTCCGGGTGCTCCAGTTTCCTCCCACAGTCCAAAGATATGCAGGTTAGGTGGACTGGCATTGCTAAATCGCCCATAGTGTCCAGGGATATGCAGATTGGGTGGGTTAGCTATGGGAAATGCAGAACTACAGGGATAGGGTAGGGTCTGGGTGGGATGCTGTTCTTCAAAAGGTTGGTATGGGCCAAATGGCCTACTTACGCACTGTAGGGATTCTGTGAAATTGTCAAAGGTAGCATGGGAGGTACAGAAAATAGTTAGAAAGACACACAGGATCATATGCTTGATGGTTGGAGGTATAAAGTGGAGAATAAAAGCAAAAAAACCACCATGAGCTTCCATAAAACACTTAATGATCAATTGGGCATTTATATCTTTTCTGGGTGACACACTTTAGGAAGGGTTTAGAAATGCCATAGGAAATAGTTATAAGCATAGTTCCAGGGATGAGGGGCTTCAGTTATGAGGACAGATTTGAGAAGATAGTGTTGTTCCTCTTACAGCAGAGAAGTTGACAGAGGCATTCAAATCATGGCTGGACTAGTCTGAGTAGATGAAGAGGAGCCCTTCCCATTAGCAGAAAGGCCAAGATCCAGAGAGCACAGGATGGCAGAAAGAATCAGAGGCAACGTGAGATTTTTTCACACAGCTGGTGGTCAGGATCTGGAATGGGCTATGCCTGAGGGTATGGTAAAGGTGTGCTCAACTGTGGCTTTCACAGCAGAAAGGAAAAAACTGTAAATAAAGTGCAGGCCTATGAGGAGTGGAAGCAGCTAAATTATTCTTGCAGAGCGCCATCATGCGTTTAACGGGCAGAACGACCTCCTTCTATCCTGTAAACACTCTCTGATGGTAATCTCTATTTCAAGCCTCATTCTCCAAATTAACCATTGGACCGACCTCATTACGAGGCCAGTTGATGGACAAAAAAATACATTGAGTCATCAGTGTATTATTAATGCTATGCCTAATGATGAGTCTAAATCAATGTTTAATTTCCAATACCTCTTCTTGCTAATGGTGCTGACTTTCTGATACAAGCAAGCTGTGTTGTGGCTGAATTCTGATATTTACAACTGTTACAGGTACAAAATTTCTGATAGCTAAAGCTACTATTTATTTTGAAATCTTTTGAGACCAAGAACCCATTATTCATTACCAAATGACACTAACTGTCCACAAGCATTTATCTTTGACTTCCCAACAGCTATTTCTATTGTTACAGAGAAGGGAGGAGAGATAATCCAAAACCTTATTCCTTCCCCTTCCATTCATAAACAGTGTGGTTCAATTTTGAAAAAGTATTTCTATGATTTAAACAAAAAGAATTATTTACTCAGTCACTCACCCTGAAAGATTCGATGTTACATCAGTCAAACTTCACTCACTCAAAGAAGATACAATTAAAGAATGTGATAGCACTTCTACAAGTATTAAACACAAAGGGATAGTTAACAGTTCATGTTTATTTTATCGGTCAAGTGAAAAAAGGAAGGATTTCCCCACTCTTGATTTGTATTTCAGTTATATTCAGGCAGTTTGTGTCTGATATCTGCATTAACTGCAGGTTTCATTTGAAGAGTAAATTGTTCAGTTGGTCATGTAGATAGGCACTCACAGCTGCTGTATCAGGAAGTCCAATTTCTTTACAGGTGAATCAGACTGCGAGGCTGTTTAAAAGGTTTTTCAGCCTCACAGCTCTTGAATAGTAAAGGCTGTGTTTGCCACTGTTGTCTTGTTGGTATTATTCTGAAAGTTGCTCTCGGTCTCCTCTGAGTTTTGAGATTTCAATATCAGAGAACCAGTTTCCAAAGGAGCTGCTTAAGGATGCCCATTCAAGGGGCAGACCCCTGCCCATTTTGATTCGATCTGACACTTCCCAGAAGCCATGATAGACTGGGTTGAAGTTACAAAGGTTACCTGACCCCTGGCAGCCACCGTAACCATCCATTCTGAAATAAATAAAGGCAGCTCCAGAACATTCAATATGGGCACAGGCCAGGTTTAAAGGTTTGAATATGATAGGACTTTTAATGGACATAATAATATTGTGTTCAGTGTTCAATGGCTATTTATATTGGTATTGAATATTCAATGATGTTCCTACTGGTGCTGATAGCCTGATTGCCATTTCTATTGCGAGGTTGAGTACTCAATAACAATTCCTTTCGGAGTGGAGTAGCTAATTGCTTTTTCTGTTGCTGTTCAGTGGCCAATAGCTCTCTCTGTTGGTGTTGAGTATCCATTGGCTATTCCTACTCGTGTGCAGCCATTGGCTGCAGCCGGTTGTAGTGACTGGTCAGAGCACCCTCTATTGGCATTTTATGGATAGCACAACATCTCTCATTCAAGTTAACCACCTTCTGTTGACTATACCACATCAATTCTAAATCATCACGTGTTTTTAGATCTCTTTCCATTGTTAGCACTGACCTCCGCTCTCGGTTTCAGAATTTAGCACCTGTAGTTATTTCTGTTAACCACCTTTAGTTCCAGATGTTTTTCCATAACTAAATAATTAACTTTCCATTTTTGAATTAGATTTTTCGGTCAACTGTACTTAATTTGAATTGTTGAATAAAACTACAATAAGCTGGGTTAACGAATTGTCTTACTGTCTAGGTACAGGGTGGTTCAGTGGTTAGCACTGCTGCCTCACAGTGCCGGGCCCCAGGTTTGATTCCAGCCTTGGGGGACTGTCTGTGCTTACACGTTCTCCCCATTTCTGCCCACAGTCCAAAGATGTGCAGTTTAAGTGGATTGGCCATGGGAAATGTAGGGTTAAAGGGATAGGGTAAGGGGGTGAGTTTGGATTGGGCCCTTTTCAGGGGGTCACTGTGGACTTGATAGGCTGAGTGGCCTGCTTCCCCCAGGGATTCTTTCCTAGGTAGAAGGAGAAAAACTTCCAACATAGAGCAAGCAGGTGAGATATAGCTACAGATGGGACTTGCCTTAACCCTAAGGTGTAACGTGATCATCATTGCATGAGATTCATTACATCCATCAGTCTCATGTTCCAACTGCTTCTCCTCCCATTCAAAAACCACCTGGATAAAGCAGGAAATCATGAGAACAGCCCACTACAGGATCACCTAGAAGAAGTGCAGATGTGTACTAATTAGCAAATAACACAAGAACCCCTCAATTAATTCTGATCATTTCGTTACTCCTTGTTGCAGAACCTTGGTCCTTGGGATGGTCCACAATGGGAGGGGTTGAATGGCAGTTGTTCAGACTCAGTAATAAGCCAATTGCTCAGCATTTCCTGGAAGGCTCTTCCCAATTGGCGGCAGTAACTTCAGCAGAAGCTATGTACTTAGAAATTAAATTTGATTTGATTTATTATCATCACATGTACCTAGGTACAGTGAAAAGTTTGGGTTTTGCATGCAGTACAGGCAGAGTGCAAAGTACATTAGGGTAATAGAACAGAGCTAGGAATACAAAGTTAAGGCTGCAGAGAAGGTGCACAAAGAGTGATATCAACATTAAATTTAAAGTTTGACAGTTCCAGTCAGAAGTCTAATAACAGCGGGGAAGAAGTTGTTCTTGAATCTGTTGGTGCATGTGTTTAAGCTTTTGTATCTTCTGCTGACAGAAGACGTTGGAAGAGATTATAACTGCTCTATCATTCAATGATCTAATAACCTAATGACCTAACAAATAGGGTTTGCTAGTTTTTAAAATTTGGTCCATGTGTAACTTGGTGAGTTATGGTATATATTAAGATCATGCATCGTTCACGTACACAATGAACTGACAGGACAATTCAGTAAAAGCACTGCTCAACACAAATATTCCAAAACATAAAGATTTTATTAGTTTTCTGAACACAGATATCATGCAAACTATCTCTCCTTCTACACTGACATCGGTCACCCACAAGTAAAATGCCACCTGCTTTGCAAATGCATTCCTCTGTTGGGAGGTGCAGTGGCTACAGTATTTGCAAAGGGATTATGTTCATACACCTAACCACTGCCAACGTAAACAGATCAGGCAGATCCAATTGTTAATTGATGTGTAATTCTGACTCAACAACAGGGCTGTCATTTCGAGATCCACACTGCAGCTTACTCGCTCTCTAATCTTTCACATCTGAACATGACATGAAACGGATACGCAACACCTAGCCAGCATGGTATAAAGGGATTATGGACAACTTCCACTGTAGTTGCTGGACTATTTCTTATGGCTGCACGTGTAATTTTATGTGTTTTAGTGAATGTTTCCACCCTTGTCCAAAGCCTCATTGCTTGACGGGGACTGGTCCAATGTATTTTACTGGTAACTTATAGGCTTGTGCCGAGACCAATTGCTTGGAGAGTTTGGTGGCTTAGTAGGCCTTCCTCTTGGAATTGTCCATGACTGGGAGATTGAAGAGAGGCCATACAGAGCATGTGCTAGCAGCTCCCAGGACGAGATCGGTGCCAGCAACACTCAGCTCCACCTCTGCCTCTGAGGACAAAACCATGGCACCCTTTAGAAAACATATCAACAAGTATTTCACCTGCATACTTCATCTTCTCCAACACTTTCAGCTCAATATGGGCAATCCATCTGAATTGGACTTGTGAACACCAGCTGGTGAGCACATGGCTGGTTGAGGAAGTAATGTCCGGGTCTCTGACACTCAAAGGACTGTCAGACACAAGGAACTTGCTCAGTTCCAGCTCTTGTACTTATTCCATCCTGTATCAACAAAGCTAACCCAGCATCCTTTCTTTCTTGACTGTACATGACCCAGAATATTTAGTTCCCAGCTTCAATCTTCATGTCTCCATAATGGTTGTAATGTCATTCCCATCAACCTGCTACTTATGCAGTTAACTTATTTTGTTCAATATATTACACCTATTTCAGGAAAGAGCCATTAGTTTTGCCTTTGACCTTATTTGCTGCTGTGCTTATTTGCTTATACACTCTGTCCCTTCTATTATCTAAATAGATGCTCTGCAATGATCCCGTTGCTTTTGCGTTAACAGCCTATGATTCCCCTCTCCTAATCCCTCACCACTATTTCGTTTAAAGCTCTCTCAACAGCCCTAGTTATTCGATTCATGTGGACACAGCTCCCAGCGTGGTTCAAGTGAAGCCCATCCCACACAACAATTCACTAATAGCCCAGAACTATTGCCAAACTGAAACCCATTCTACCCACACCAATTTCTGAACCATGCATTTAACTCTTTGACTTTATTTAGCCAATGCCAGTTTTCCCGTGGCACAGGTACTAATCCAGAGATGATTACCTTGGAGGTATTGCTTTTTTGTTTAGCTCCTAGCTGTTCCAAATCTCTCGTCAGTAGGACATGTAATGTGTGTAGACACTTGAAAGTGGGACCACCTGAAGATATAAAGTATACAATCGGATGGATCACAAAATATTTATTCAGCAACAGAAAAGGCGAAGGATTGCACCAATAACAAGGTCCATGTGCCCTTTGCACTAAACACTTACAACGAACAGAATGTTAAATGTAGTCTAAATTTGGCTCATTCGTCCTGCAAAGATAATAGGAACTGCAGATGCTGGAGAATCTGAGATAACAAGGTGTAGAGCTGAAAGAACACAGCAGGCCTAGCAGCATCAGAGGAGCAGGAAAGCTGACGTTTCGGGCCTAGTCCCTTCTTCAGAAAAAGAAGGTTTTTCTGAAGAAGGGTCTAGGCCCAAAACGTCAGCTTTCCTGCTTCTCTGATGCTGCTTGGCCTGCTGTGTTTATCCAGCTCTACACCTTGTTATCTCTCATTCATCCTGCAGGTGGGTTTCACATTGGTTCTTGCTAGTTTCGTACACTCAACAATGCATTAGCTCTGTCACACTCTCTTGGATATTCCTCCTCGTCAATATCTTCATCTTCATCTTCATCCTCAGCTGTCAATCCCCTGTTTCCTCTGAATCCAGGACATTCCCCTGCCCCCCTCCGCCCAGATTTCTCCGCTCCAGCTGTAAAGGGCACGCCATGCCACAATAATGCAGCACATCCTTTCAGGTCTCTGCTGCAAGGCCCCATTGGTGTGGTTCCAGGCACCAAAAGCTCTTTTCAAGGAGTGTTCTGTCCCAACATGGCTCTGGGGGATGTGTGAGCAGGGCTGGATTTTTGTTCCGTGTCAGTCTGAGAGTTTCATCAGAGTGTCGCAAGCCACATACAGAGGCTTGCTCCCTGTCTCCCAGCAGTCATCCCCAAGTGGCCCAGGAACCTGGAAGCGGGCAGGAACCTGTGAGTTCTCCGCTATGTGCACAGCTGCCAGGATATCTGGTATTGGTGGTCATGTATCGTTTGGACTTTCATAGAGTGGAAGCCTTTTCTGTTGATGAACTCTGCAGGTTGGTGATAGGGCCCTCTCAATGTGTTATATGAGTCCAGTCAATCCTACCTCTGGGGGAAGCCAGTGATAGTGAAATATCCCATTGTCCAGGCTGTTCAACTCTCATTGTCATAAGGAAATGATATGAAGATCAGTGCTCTGCAGAAAATAGAATCAATGACATTTCGGATATACTTGTGAGCCCAGATACTGTGCAGATCATCAGTTCCTCCTTGAAACAAACCACTGGCATAGAAATCTGAGGCAGCCGTGCCCTTGATAGCAGTTGGGATGGGACTGACACCTTGTCCTTCTGAGCACAAGTCCTCCAGCAGATGAGACTGTCTTCCCAAGAGCTGTAGAAAATGATAATGAGTCATACAGTCATACAGCACAGAAACAGACCCTTCAGTCCAACTTGCCCATGCCGACCATGTTCCCAAACTAAACTGGTCCCATTTGCCCGCATTTTGCCCATATCCCTCCAAACATGTGTACCTGTCCAAATGTCTTTAAAATGTTGTAACTGTATCTGTATCTATCATTTCCTCTGGCAACTCAGTCCATAAATGCACCGCCCTCTGTGTGAAAAAGTTGCCCCTCACATCCCTTTTAAATTTTTCACCTCTCACCTTAAAGATATGCCTCCTAAGTTTGAACTCCCCCACCCTAGTGAAAAGACCCTTGCTATTCACTTTATCTATTCCCCTCATAATTTTATAAACCTCACTCCTCAACCTCCTACGCTCCAGTGAGAAAAGTCCCAGCCTATCCAATCTGTTTTTATATCTCAAACCCTCCATTCCTAACAACATCACGGCAAGTTTTTTCTGAACCTTCTCTAGCTTAATAATATCGTTCCTATGACGAGGCAACCAGAACTGAACACAATACTCCAGAAAAGGGCTCACCAACATCCTGTACAACCTCAAAATGATGTCCCAACTCCTATAGTCAAAGGTCTGAGCAATGAAGGCAAGTGTCATAAATGTATCCTTAACCACCCTATGTATATGTGACTCAAATTTCAAAGAACTATGTACCTGAATCCCTAGGTCTCTCTGTTCTACAACAACACCCAGGGCCCTACAATTAACTGTATAAGTCCTGCCCTACTCCTGTCGATTCAGGGTCTTGACATTCTCCTTCACCTCCTGTTGCTCCCTCTGGAGGCTGTGCAGCAATCTTCGGAAATTTTTGTCCTTCCTGGGCGAACTTCTCACATTGTCTTGACATTTGAAGCAAGACCACAAGAACTCTAGGCACAGTGGTGCCTATGTCAGATATATGAGCCAATAATCCATGGGAAATGTCAGAAAGAGAACACCATTTCATTAGCCTCTCTGCTCCTATGATGCTGCTTGGCCTGCTGTGTTCATCCAGCCCTGCACCTTGTTGTCACCATTTCATTAAGGGTACTCCTGAGCCCTCACAGCAATCACAAAGATG
Source organism: Rhincodon typus (assembly GCF_021869965.1). Taxonomy (NCBI): domain Eukaryota; kingdom Metazoa; phylum Chordata; class Chondrichthyes; order Orectolobiformes; family Rhincodontidae; genus Rhincodon; species Rhincodon typus. The sequence continues at coordinate 11,495,401 of NC_063348.1, forward strand.
GCCTATATTATGCCCTGCCACAGCGTGGTATCCAGGCTTTCCAAAGAGGTCAGTGTCTTGCCTTGGTAAGATGCACTGAAGTATATCACTTTGCCCTCTTGCATTTTGCATAACCAAAATGTTCAGGTTGCATTGAGGGAGTGGAATTCTGTCAGTAAGTCATTATGATAGGCAACACCATGCCTCCTGAAAGAAAATACATCCTTGAACACCACAAAGTCCTTGCACACTTACAGTTCAGTATGTGAATGTGGCAGCTGTGAAGCATTTTCTTCCTGAGGTATCTATGAAATATGTTTCATAAATGCCAAGGCCAATTTAATTATAAACAACTGATTCCATTTGCTTGGCTGACCTGGCAATGGGAAGAGTAATGTGAACAATGTAATGGTCATGACTGTGTGAGGCCATTACATTGTAATGTATACTCTTGGACAATTAAAGACTTGCCGATGAAGCGCAATTTGACACCGTTATTAAGTCAATGGAAGCATGATTAATGCAATTGCCCTGGCATTCACATACACTCCATGCCTAAAGAGAAAAACAGCAACTTAGTCCTCACACTTTGCATGCAATGGTAGCTTTTATTCTCCTTATTATTGCTCTTTGGGTCAAAGATGACACGGTTCCAACTTCATGTTCTTGTGACTGTGTACAGTTCTGGTCACCCTGCTATAGGAAAGATAGATAATGTGAATAGCAAAAATCTTTTCCCTATGTGGGGGTGTCCAAAATGAGAGCGCATATTTTTAAGGTGCGAGGAGAAAGATTTAAAAGGGACCTGAGGGGCAACTTCTTTACACAGAGGGTGGTTCCTATGTGGAATGAACTGCCAGAGGGATTGGTAGATGTAGATACAGTTACAACATTTAAAATACTTGGACAGAAAAGGTTTAGAGCAATATTGGCCAATTGCAGGCAGGTGGGACTAGTTTAGAGATAGAAAGAACTGCCGATGCTGGAGTCAGAGATAACATAGCGTGGAGCTGGAGAAGAACAGCAGGCCATGCAGCATCAGAGGAGCAGGAAAGTTGACGTTTAAGGTCGGGACCCTTCTTCAGAAATGGGGGAGGGGGAAAGGAGCTCAGAAATATATAGAGAGAGGAGGGGTAGGGCTGGGGAAGGTAGGTGGGATGGTGATAGATGAGTGCAGGTAGGCAGTGGGTGGGGTTTGGTTAGTGAGGTAGGAGGGGCAGATAGGTGGGAGAGAAGATGGACAGGTTGTGTCAGGTCAAGGAGGTGGGGATGAGAGGGAGGGTTGGTCATGGGATGAGGCCAGATGTGGGGAGATTTTCAAACTGATAAAGTCCACATTTAGGCCATTGGGCTGTAGGTTCCCAAGGCAGAATATGAGGTGCTGCTCCTCCAGTTTACAGGTAGCGTCATTGTGACACTGGAGGAGGCCCAGGATAGACATGTCACCCAGGGAGTGGGAGGGGGAATTGAAATGGTTCGCGACTGGAAGGTGTTGCCGTTTGTCACGAACAGAGCACAGGTGCTCTACAAAGTGGTCTCCAAGTCGCCGCTTGGTCTCATCGATGTAGAGGAGGCCACATCGGGAGCAGTGGATGCAATAGACCACAGTAATGGATGTGCAGGTGGACATCTGTCTGATGTGAAAGGATTTTTGGTTCCTTGGATGGAGGTAAGGGGGAGGTGTAGGGGCAGGTGTAGCACTTCCTGCATTTGCAGGGAAAGGTGCCGGGGTAGTGGGGCTAGTGGAGAGTGTGGAGCGGATGAGGGAGTCGCAGAGAGAGCAATCCCTACGGAAGGCAGATAGGGGTGGGGAGGGAAATATCTCTTTGGTTGTGGGGTCAGATTGCAGATGGCGGAAGTGGCAGAGAATGATGCGTTGAATCCGGAGGTTAATGGGGTGATAAGTGAGGACAAGGGGGATTCTGTCTTTGTTTTTGTTGCGGGGAGGGGATGTGAGGTCAGAGGTGTGGGAAACGCAAGAGATGCTGTCAAGAGTATTTTCAACCACTGAAGGGGGAAGTTGCGGTCCTTGAAAGAAGAGGATATCTGGGATGTTCGGGAGTGGAACGCCCCATCTTGGGAGCAGTCGCGGCGGAGGCGGAGGAATTGGGAGTAGAGGATCGCAGTCTTGCAGGAAGGTGGGTGAGAGGAGGTGTAGTCCAGGTAGCCGTGGGAATCGGTGGGCTCAAAGTAGACATCAGTTTCAAGGTGGTCACCAGAGATGGAGACAGAGAGGTCCAGGAGGGAGAGGGAGGTATCGGAGTAGTCCAGGTGAACTTAAGGTTGCGGTGAAAGGTGTTAGTAAAGTAGATGAACTGTTCAAGCTCCTCGTGGGAGCACGGGGCGGCGCCGATACAGTCATCGATGTAACAGAGGAAGAGGTGGGGTTTAGGGCCAGTGTAGGTACGGAAGAGGGACTGTTCCACGTATCCTACGAAGAGGCAGGCATAGCTTGGGCCCATGAGGGTACCCATGGCCACCCCCTTTGTCTGTAGGAAGTGGGAGTTTAGTTTAGTTTGCTTTGGGAAGCTTGGTTGGCATGGACAAGTTGGACCAAAGGGTCTGTTTCTGTGCTATATGACTCTATGACTCTACGTGTGACTTGCAGGATCTGGCTGAGACAAAAGATGGTCCACCCCATCCTTCATGTTTCCTTTTAAGTTGCTCTCCTGTCCAGCCTCGTCCCTGACCCCGTCCATTTCCCTTCAGCCCTTTCTATAACCATTAATATGCCGATTTTACCCCAGAGTCCATAGCTATACAAATTGGAATCCCCATGCCGAGGCCAGAGTGATAGCGATCTGTGAAACCCCACCCCCAGCCCAGAGCTCTCTACTCCCTCGTATTCTCCATGGAATAGGTTCAATCTCAAATGCACCGTAATCATTCTCTCAGTGACCCAGGCCAATGAAGCCCAATGAGCTGCCTCATTTCCCAGGACTATATGGCTGCCCCCTGACCATTACTGAACAAACCCTGGCCTGACTTGTGAGAACAGTCCAGACTGACCTACCTTTAATCCCCAGGCTTGCTGCACTTGACCTGACCTGCAGGAAAGACCATGGCCCAGTCTCTGCAACTGCACAGACAAGGATCCTGGACTCTGGTAGGACCAAGTGCCTCACTGACCATGGACAACATCCTACACTAGGACTGAGTGTGGGAACATCTCCTGACTGACTGTAGATCCCCTTCAACCTCACTGAGGACAGCTACCCTTTGACAGTCAGATTCAGCCACTTGGTTGAAACATGAGTTTGCCACCTAAGCTGATGGGACGTGCTGTAGGTGTCTCATTGATGAGGCACAGCCCCCTACAGCAACATGTCCTCCCCCCTGACTGCTCAGAGCTGCCCACTGTGCCTGCTGGCTGTCCCTGTGCCATGCAAGCCGCAGATGCTGGCAGCTACAAGCTTAGCACGAAGAGAGTGAGTACTTAAGAGATGAAGTCAAACACCATAAGCTGCATCCTGTTCAGATGCATGATGGTCCCTGCATGCAAAGCAAGGTGGCAGAACCGTGAGCTCCAAGGTGAAATCCTGAAGAAATGACGCGATGGGTGCACTGGTTTGAGAGTGGCGTGGTATAAGGTGACGCTGATGGCTAGCCAATGCCAAAACATGTGGACAAAGGATGAAGGAGGATGCTGTGTGTGGAGCATGCAGGGACATCATGATGAAGACACAGGAGACGCAGAGAAACAATCAGACAGCTATATCCACCAGGCTATCTGCTCAGGTTTCCCAGTCAGGAATTTACACCATGGATGGAGAGAATTGGAAGCAGCAAATAATTGCAGTGAGTGTGGATACAAATGCACAAACATAAAGCAGTTGCCAATCAACAGGGAGAGTCTGAAGTCGCCATTTAAAGCTTAATGGGAAAATTGAGAAATTTTTCCCCAATGTTGATGTTACCAATTTATTTTCATTCTCGTTATATTTTTCCAATGTTCTTTTCGTTGCACATGTTGCTCTAGGGAGCAGAAAATTCTACCTGAAGAATTTTAGTGAGCTGCATAGAGCAATTCAACCAATTATCTAAGAGTTTGCACATTCTCCCTGTGTCTACGTGGGATTTCTCCAAGTGCTCCAGTTTCTTCCCACAGTGCAAAGATGTGCGGGTTAGGTGGATAGGCCATGCCAAATTGCCCATAGTGTCTGTGGTGGGAAATACAGGGATGGTGTAGAGGAATGGGTCTGGGTGGGATGCTCCTCAGAGGCTTGGTGTAAACCCAATGGGCTGAATGGCCTGCTCCCACACTGTAGGGATCCTATACATGGTTGAGAGTTATGGCTGCAAGTCCAGTATGGAATCCTGTGATTAAGCATTGTCAATTCGATCCCAACTTGGTTTTGAAGATTGAAACTGGACACTGATTATTTTCTCGATAATAGACACATTTACAGAATGCAGCATTTTATGTGTGGACCTTCTAACCTACTTCCCCCATGTCCCAGCAGTCTCTCTTTTTACGTGATCCAGGTATTTAAGTGTGCAATGCCCTTCACCCATGTATCTGAACAATGTAGCTAACACTCCATCAACAACCTTGGAAGTCAGAGAGGTCCTTTGAATATTTTTGGAGGATTTGGGCTTGCAATATCATATCACCGAGAATAGGTGGAGACTGGAATACTAAAAAAAACGCAGGAGTGAGCTTGTTGAAGGGAACAAGCATATTTTGAATAGGAAGCATTGCTCACACATTCAGTCTTCCAATTAGAGATAGTAGGAACTGCAGATGCTGGAGAATCTGAGATAACAGGGTGCAGAGCTGGATGAACACAGCAGGCCAAGCAGCACCGTAGGAGCAGGAAGGCTGACGTTTCAGGCCTAGTCCAGCTCTACACCTTGTTATCTCAGTCTTCCAATTACTTTGCTTTCACATATCTGTCCACATTTATGCTGTGCCATCTTTTGAGCTATTAGCTCCTCACTGCAAGGAGTGGGGAGAGATTAAGTCTCTGCTCCTGCTGGTCACTAGAATTAGAATTAGGTTTCATTGTCATGTGTACTCAAGTTTAAAAGTACAGGAGCACAGGGGAAAGTGCACAATGTCACCACATATCTTAGGTACAAAGTATCAATTACAAATCTTAGGTACTAAACTGGATTAGGTGCAAAAATAGGGAAAATAAGAAACTAGCTAAAAGTTCTACGTTATAGTTCTTCATAATATAAATCAGGAAAATAAGGAAAGACCAGGCAGCTAGCCAGGCATGTGTGTTGGCTGGGTGGGTTACAGTCACACCTCTTGTGATCTGCTGGATTTCTGTAGAGAAGGTGAAGTGTAACCAATAAAGTACGAGCCCTATTCAGCACACTGCCTGTGGCAGGGTGGTGAGAATGGCGGGAACCTTTGGAATTTGGTTTGAGCAAGGTAGCTTTGTTTCTGAAGTGCTGAATTTTGGTCTAACCCAGGCTATTTTTAAAGGGAATGAATCATGTTAATGCTCAGCACCAGGATCCGGACCTCTAGCAATCCCACAATTGGCAAACAGAAGATATCAGTAAATGTACTGCAGAGCAACTGTAAAGATGTAGGTCAGAATTCAAGCCAAGATTCCCAGTGCTTCAACTGCTCTTTTTTATCTCTACTGCAAATCTTGGTGGTGTAAAACTTACAGATTACTATGGTAACCAACTGCATGCTGGGAACATGTGTGCTGGTAGGCCAAGGCGTCACTCCAAAACTGCAGAGACAAACAAAGAAAGACTTACATTTACATAGCACCTTACTTGACCTCAAGGCATCTCAAAGCACTTGAGTCAATGAGTTATTTTTGAAGTGTAGTCATGTTGTGCCGTTGTAATAGAGGAATGTACGACCTAAGGGAGCGGGTCACTTGGTTTATTGAAAGAACTGCTGCAGCTTATAGCACAGATTGTTTAGGCAGGACCTAGACGTCAAACAACATGTTTTTTCTCAGTGATTTCCATCTGACTCCTTAAACCCTGTATTGCTAAGATATCACAGCTGCATATCAGTCCCAAATGCAGATGGGGTGACACACAGGCAGAGCTTATAATAGAGAATCCTCAGAGACCCGAAACTTGGTAAAATATGTGAACATAATCCTTGGAAGTATAATATTTTAAGAATATGGCTTTAAAAGTTATGCATAAAAGGGTATAATGGGAGTTACCCCGTGCAGCCAAGAGATTATTATATAACACAATTCACATTGTAGCATTTCAATCTGCCAAAGAAACATCTGCTTAAAATTTACTGTACCAGAGAGTAAGAGAAATAAAAACTTGCAATAAAAACAAAAATCTCCTCTGCATACTTTTTGGCACAATATAATGAGGAGAAATCTCCTTGAATGATTGCATCAGAAACAGAAATTCAGGTCATGAAGAAGTCATTAAGTCTCCTTTTGACTGAGTGCACGGAGCAACAGTCTTTGTGCAACCAGAGTCCGCTTTTAACATATCAATGACTTGGCACAAGTCTACTCTGATCAACACTCCAGAAAGAGAGATTTTTTTTTTCAGTTTGAGAGCAGTTATCGGGCCGTTGCTAGATCTTTCGAAAATGAACTTGGCCATACTTGCCTTGGCTCAGCCAACCTCGGAATAAGACAGATGTCCCACTCCAGAGCTTGAGCACCAAGTCTAGGCTGACATGCTGGAGCTGTTCCAGAGTGCTGTCCTGTCAGAGGTGCTGCTTTTCTCATGAACTGAGGCCCCACTCAGTTTCTCAGGGGGACGTTAAAGGGACCAAAGCTGTTAACTTTGGTAGTCTAGCCAAGGTTCGCCCATCATTCACTATTGCTAAAGTGTCTTTCCGTTTGTGAGATACTTCTGTCTCAAAGTCAATTGGCTCATGTTCTAAATTGCACCAGTTAAATTACTAATTGCTGTAAAACATTTCCATCTGGGTGCTATATAAATGTAAGTGCTTTGTTTTTATCTGGTTTCTCACACAATGCATTATATGTCCCCAGTTGACAAATCATTTCCATTTTAACAGCAAAAATCAACATTAGAAAAATAAGCATATTGTTAAACTTGTGCGGTTTCTGCGACTGTTCCCTAGAGAAAGAGCAATATGTTCCAACCATTGCCACTGAACAGCCAACATTCCCTCTCTGTTCAAATATCAGAGTTTTCAGGCCCAAGTCAGGACTGTGACAAAATGCTCCCCACTTGCCTGGATGAGTGCAGCTCCAACAACACTCGAGAAACTTGACACCATCCAGGACAAAGCAGCCCACTTGTTTGGCACCACATCCACAAACATTCATTCCCTCCACCACCAACGCTCAGTAGCAGCAGTGTGTACTATCTACAAGATGCACCGCAGAAATTCACCAAAGATCCTCACGCAGCACCTTCCAAAGCCACGGCCACTTCCATCTAGAAGAACAAGGGCTGCAGATACATGGGAACACCACTTGGTCACTTGGTTTATTGAAAGAACTGCTGCAGCTTATATTATGGATTGCTTAGACAGGACCTAGACATCAAACAACATGTTTTTCTCAGTGATTTCCATCTGGCTCCCCTCCAAGCCACTCACCATCCTGACTTAGAAATATATCACTGCTCCTTCAGTGTCACTGGATCAAAATCCTGGAACTCCCTCCCTAAGGGCATTGGGAGTCTACCTACAGCACGTGGACTGCAGCGGTTCAAGAAGACAGCTCACCCCCACCTTCTCAAGGGACAACTGGGGAGGAGCAATAAATGCTGGCCTAGCCAGCAATGCCAATGCCCCATGGTTCCACGGAAGCTGTTGAAGTGCTGGAAGAGGACCAGGGAGGAGGAATGGAGCCCCTTATTGGCTGGTTCATGACAAGGAGAGAGAGCGGTGAAGCAGATCGACCTCCCGTCAGCCTCAAAGTGTCAAATGTCGGTCGCCATTCATCATCATAAAAGAGGATACCAAGAACGGAGAAAGCGACTGCCCCTGATCAGAAAGTGGTGTTCCTGGCCCCGGGAAGCTGCTGATCTGGACGACTATTGGCGAAAATGTGAGGAGTGTATTTTGGGCCGACTCTGCATTGGGGAATCCAAACAGAGACTGGGTGACTGCTTTGCAGAACGCGTCTGGTCCACACGCAGGCATGACCCCAACTTTCCCGTAGCTGGTCATTTTAACACAGCATCCTGCTCGCATGCCCCCTTGTCTGTCCTTGGCATGCTGCAGTGCTCCAGCAGGGAGGCATAATGGGAGGCAATGACCTAGTGGTATTAATACTGGACTGTTAATCCAGCGACCCAGGTAACGTTCTGGGGACCTGCGATCAAGTTCCACTGCAGCAGATGGTGGAATTCGAATTCAATAAAAATCTGGAATTCAAGATTAATGATGACAATGTCGATTGTTGAGAAAACCCATCTGCTTCACTAATATGCCTTAGGGAAGGACACGGTCTGGCCTACACGTGACTCCAGACCCACAGCAATGCAGTTGACTCTGAATTGCCCTCTGGGCAATTAGGGATGGGCGATAAATACTGCCTGGTCAGCGACACCCTCATCCCGTTAATGAATTTTTAAAAAATGAATCACAATGCAAACTGGAGGAACAGCAACACATCTTCAGGCTAGGCACTTCACAGCCCACTGGGCTTAATTTTGAGTTCAACACCTTCAAATGGTGAACCCACTCCCATTCCTTCCCTTTCTTTTAACTTTACTTGTTACATGCTCTGTCACCACGCCCTCTCTCTCCTCCCCGCATTCCGGTGGGACTCTCAGTTCCTTTCGGTCGGACAGTTAGACACACCATTGTTCTGCCATTCCCACATTCCTGTCACTTAATCTTCGCTATCAACACCCTTTCTCCTCCAGCACTCCACCCAGCCCCCAAACTATAGCATAAATGCTGCCCCCTCCACACTTCATGTCAGCCCTAATGAAGTGTCATCTAGATTTGAATCATTAGCTAGTCTCTCTCCATGGATGCTGCCTCACCCGCTCTGATTTCCAACATTTTGTGTTTTCAGTACTTTGACCAAAGCAGGGAAGTGACTTCACATCAGCATGGGATCCCTGGTCACCCAGAGACCTCTTTGCAATGGATTTTATATTCCTTGACTCCATTGGTAAGGGGACGTAGGTCATTCTCATTTTAATGGATGACTTCACCAAGTTCACACACGGCATTCCAACCCAGGACTGAAAGGTTCGGCTATCGGCACAGTGTTAGTGTGAGCCTGGTTTGTTTCCGTGTTCCAGGTCAGATTCACAGTGACTTAGAGGAGATCTGAGAAAGAATTGTTTCACCTAGAGGGTAGTAAAAGTATGGAATGTACTGCCTGAGAGCGTGGTAAAGGCAGATAATCTCGCGACACTTAATAAGCATCTGGGTGAGCACTTCAAATGCCAGGGCATTGTAGGCTAGGGACCAAGTGCGGGTAAACAGGATTAGTGCTGTTTTGTGTTTATTGGTCAGCATAGACGTGGTGGGCATAAGGGCCTGTTTCGATGCTAAATTCCTCTATAATCAGGGATGCAACTTTGTCAGCAAGATCCAACAGGATTTTTGGCAAAGTCAGTGGCATTGCCAAGAATTATACCACCCTTATCAGCTGGAGGTAATGGGAAGTACAAAGGATTCAACTCCCGTTTGCCTCGAACTTGACATTGACCCAATGTACTCCACCCTCCCTCCTGGGACAGGGGACCCCACAATCTGAGCCATCGGAGGGAAATTCACCCCTACAAAACTGCACAAAGGTGTTTCCTCGGTGCAGCCTCGATGGGCCAAATAGCCTCTTTCCGCACTGTAGGCATTCTATGACTCTACCTCCTCGGCTCACCCCGCCCTCTGATGAGGGTGCCCAGGTCAATTAGTGGATGGCCCAGCATCACATGAGGCTAGGTCAGAGTTTAAGATGGCACCCAGGGGACTGATAGAGAAGGGTTGAGAAGCCAAACATTGACCGATCGCAAGGCTGTTCCAAGGATAATCCTCTGAAATCGGAATATCAGGAATGGGAGAGACAGCAACAAGTGCCATTGATCCTAACGTTCCTGAAGACGTGACCCTAATGTCGGTGATCCTGGATCCCTCCAAAAGTGTCAGCACAAATAAGAGGCTGAGAAAGAAACAGCAAACGTTGGATATCACACGGGATATAAGAAGGAAACATTGCCACTAACATGCACTTGAAATGTGCATAATGCAATGACACTAACTAGGATGGCAATTTTCAAGCCAGGAAGTGTGTAATGCAACCTCCGGCAACAGGTAGCGATGTTGAGAGAGTGCAATGAGCAGTTGTGTTGGGCCCCCTCCAGGGGCAGGTAGCAATGGCGAGGACGAATTGAGCAACCGAACAGACCCACTCTGGAAAAAGAAGTTGTCTTTGGGAAAAAAATTGGAGGCATCGTAGGAAGAAGGAGGAGCTGACGGACAAAGGATTCCTCAAACCAATGTGAACCACAGTTTATATACTGTGTAAACACTTTCTTGCTCAACCTTAATTTCCCTTCATTTCTGTAATGGTAATGCCAGAGGAATAAAGAATTGCTGCCTTATGATCTGTGTGTTCGAACATGTTACCTATGCTTTTTTATCCTGCCTCTCAGGTTCAACCATCCTTGGTGGAGGGGGTGTTATATTCACACATACCACCACCCCCCCCACACCCTAACAGCAGGAAAGAGCATCTATAGCATCCCCCAACTCTGCCTCTGTGGCACAGTTAATTGGCATTCTATGAAACCATTCATCAAACCTTGCAATTATTTATTCTGGGTGCACTCTCTTTTGCCTTTCTATCAGCAAAGACAAACTCAAGGGTACATTTCTTGGCACCAGTACATTCCATATATCACGAGCCACTTATGCAGATAAGTCTCTGCAGTTCTACAATCCTATGCCTCGGCAAAACTGCACAAAACAGCAATGCTAAGGTGCTTGAGCCGCTACCCTGATCACATAACTAGGAGCATGTCAGTGCTCTCTGACTCTATGCTGTCCCAGATGGGATCCTTCAGCAGCACATGCTTAGCTTTTTCTGCCCTTCCAGGGACCTGCCTGGATGGGGTGCACATGAATTATAATCAATGATCTCATGATCAACATACACCTAATCCATCGAGCAATCAGGCTTACCTGCAAGTAACGCGGCTTGTCCTTTATAATATCGACCATCAGGATACCACAGTCCTCCTCCCGAAACCCTTCAACTCAGCAACACTTGCCTGAACCTGTTGAACTATGCACATACCGTGCTGGGACTGTGGGACTGGGGTTTGAATTTTTTTTTAATGTTTTTCAGAATGGACACAATCCCTCTCAAGGAAAATAACATATACTTTGCAACTGAGGTCAAAAATGGTAGCGTAGGCAAAATGGGTTAGACGTCAAATTCTTGTTACAAAGTTTCTTTTATATAAAACAATCCATACCACAGTCGGCGATACTTAAAAGAAGTTGGTGATTATTTGCAATCTTTATTACAGTGCATTGAGTTATACTGGGGAAATGGGCAGAGGGTACTCCTGGTCCATCCAATAACTTTCCCCGACTGACCTCAGACCTGAATGAGAAAAGCTCCTCAGCAAAATTAGAGTCGAGCAGAAGGAATGGGCTAGGGTTAGGGTTAGGGTTAGTATTAGTGTTAGTGTTTGGGTTCGGGTTAGTGGAAGTGGAATAAAAGTGAAAAACATATAGTCCGTAACTGGACGAATAAATCTGACGTATTGATTCACAAGGGGCAAGTGATGAAAACTTTAAATAAGAAAAATACAGGTTAGATATGAATAAAGAAGATGAGATATTATGTTTTTCTTTGTCCTGGTAACCTGTGAACTGTAAAAACATGTAAATTGGGGTAGTTTTAATTTTGTGAAGTTAGTTGATAGCAACTCAGCTGACCAACATCCTTACTGTTAATTCACAATCATCCATTTTTAGCTATGTTCTTACAGCGTGAAGGAAGCCCAAGAGATTGCCCCATTAGGCTTCATGTTCAACGACTTTAACCTGCTGGATGTAATTTACAACAGGACCAGTAGGTGGCAGCAGCCACTCAGTTTTGATTCTTGGTCCAATGCAGCATAATGAAGTGGGCCTCAGTCTTTATTGGTGTAACATGCATGTTTAGATGCCATGAGGCTTTACCTGGACAGAGAGCTTCTTCATGGTGTAGTGTGCTACTAATTGAATGTGAGTCTGCTGAGGGTACCACATAAAAATTCAGAAACTTATTACAACTGCAAGGTTTTCACTTCTACAATATCCAGTTAGGGAACATTCTTGTTCATCATATTAGTCATTACCCTGTATTCCGTCAGGAATCCTGATACCTTACGGCAGAATGCTGTAACATGCTCACTTAAGCCCCCGCGAGGGTGAACAAAGGCTATCCACTTATCATTAATTCACAACTCCACTGTATAACCCAGCTAAATCTATGGATATATTCTGTATCTGACCAAAAGACCTACCATAGCTGACAGCATAGTGATAAACATTCGGACAGAGTGGCCCAGGGTATCCAGACCATTGACTCCACACCCATTGACGTCTCATGGCATCATAAATCTCTGCTGATTATCACCAACGCCCCTCCCTTAGCTCATGAATCAATGTTACTCCGTTGATGAATGAGGACAGAACAGAATATATTCAATACCCATCACATAGAATGGGTCAGTAGCACCGCCACTGACCACAGAGTTGGCCGAATCCTGAAAGACATGTCTGCAGGATCACTGTGCTCAGGTACCAAACAAACAGCAAACACCTACTTGACCTTGTGCTCATCAATATACCAGCTGCATCTCTCCATGACCATACAGGTGGGAGTGACTACTGCACTGTCCTTGTGGAGATGAAGTCCTGTCTTCACATTCAGGAATGTCCATTGTGTTGTGTAGCATTCCCCTGCCAGCTAAGTGGGACAGACTTCCAACAGATGCACAAGTTCAAAACTGAGGATCCATGATACACCATTGGCCATTGGCAGCAAGAAAAATGAACTCCAACACAATCTGCAACCTCATCGCCCGTCATATTCCCCCCCACCACTTAACCGTTACTATCTAGCCAGATCAACCCTGTTCAATGGAGAGTACAGGAGGATATCCAGCAGCAGCACCAGGCATGTCTGAAATGAGATATCAACCAGGTGAAGATATGAAAAAAGGTTTACTGGCATGATTTGGCCAAGTTGGCATCAAGGAACCCTGCAAAGCTGATTTAATGTAAAACTCTGTGGGAGCTGGAGTCCTAGCACAAAGGAAGATGGTTGTGGCTGTCATCTTAGACCCTGGACATCTCTGTTCCTCAGGTTAGTGACCTAGGCTCAACCATCATAAGGGCAGTAGTGGGGATGTTTACACAATATTCAGCACTATTCACAACTCCTCAATTATTGAAGTAGTCTGTTTCTATACAGAGAAAGACCTGGACAGCATTAGATTTGGGCTGACAAACATTCACATCCAGGCAACATCCATCTCCAACAAGACAGAAACTAACCATTGCCCCTTGACATTCAATTGCATTACCGTCACTGAACCTCTCATGGTCAACACACTCTGGGTTACAATTGATCAGAAACTGAACTGGACAAGCAACAGTATGGCTACAAGTGCTGGTCAGAGGTTAGGAATTCTCTAGTGAGTAACTCACCTCCTGATTCCCCAAGCCTGTCCACAAGGCACAAATCAGGACAATGATGGAATACTCCCCACTTGCCTGGATGAGTGCAGCCCCAATAACACTCAAGAAGCTTGACACCATCCAGATCAAAGAAGCCTGTTTGATTAGTATGCTATCTACCAGCTTCAACATCTACTCCCTCCACCACCGACGCTCTGTAGCAGCAGTATATGCCATCCACAAGATGCACTGCAGAAATTCGCCAAGGATCCTTAGACAGAACTTTCCAAATACACAAGCTCTGCCATCTAGAAATACAAGGGCAGCAGAAACATGGGAACACCACCTCCTGCAAGTTCCCCTCCAAGCCACTCACCATCCTGACTTGGAAATATATCACCATTCCCTCACTGACACTGGGTCAAAATTCCCTCGCTAACAGCATCATGGATATAGCTGCACCTCATGGACTGCAGCAGTTCAAGATGGAAGCTCACCTTCTCAAGGGTAATTAGGGATGGGCAATTATTACTGGCCCCGCCAGAAATACCTGTATCCTATGAAAGAATAGTTAAAAACTAAGACGCTCCAATGATTGTGAGCAACCTTCCCTTCAATTGGGGAAGGACATGCAGCTTGGCCTGTTAACACCTAGTGCTGTAATTGTGCTCCTCAAAGAGAATAGGGATCTGTCTGCGTCAGTGAATGTAGCTCAATGTGACTGCTGTGTTTGAACTCTATCAGAAAACTGTGAGGTGTGGCAGGAGAGTTAAAGCAGCATAAAGTGAACAAGGGGAGCTGAAGCATGAGTGTGAGTTACCAGTCTAGACTCAAGTAGATTACTGGGAGGTGAGTGTTGGGAATGCTGCAGTTATCACTGTTACTGAAGCCACAACGTCTTTACTTCATCAGGAGGCTAAGGAAATTCAGCATGTCCACAAAGAATCTTACCAATTTTTATAGGTGCACCATAGAAACCATTTTCTCTGCATGGACCACAGCTTGGTATGCCAACTGCTCTGTCCAGGACCATAAGAAACTACAGAGAGTTATGAACACAGCCCAGTCTGTCACATAATCCAGCCATCCATCCATGGACTCCATCTATACTTCTCGCTACCTCAGAAAGGCAACCAATATCATTAAAGACCCTTCCCAACCCAGTTAAAATCTCTTCCAACCTCTTCTGCTGGGAAGAAGATACAAAAGCTTAAACACACATACCAACTGATTCAAGACGGCTTCTTCCCCGCTATAATTAGACTTCTGGATGGATCTCTCAAATTTTAAATTTAATGTTGATCTTGTTCTTGGTGCACCTTCTCCGCAGCCGTAAAATTTTATTCCTCGCTCTGTTGTATTACCCTAATGCACTTTGTATGGCATGCTCTGCCTGTACTGCATGCTAAACAAAACTTTTCACTGTACCTAGCAACATGTGACAATAATAAATCAAATCAAATCAGATCAAAGGCACTTGTGCAGTTGTTGGGACCTGGCATTTGAAGATGCAGCAGTTTGAGAATACAATCATGGACATCAGATAATGGACATGAGTTACAGAGATTCCAAGGAATTCTCATGGAAGGCACCACTGAGCAGGGATAACCCAGGCCCAGAGATCCAGGATACAGTGAAGAAGGAATTGACAGCTTCGGAGATCCAGGATACCACAAAAAAGCAATTGCAAGAGTGCCTGATTCAGCAGGAGGGCCAATTTCATGAAGGAAAGACATCAGATTCGAGGTCCTCCAGGGGGACCAATGGAGCTAATGCTTCTTTCATCCAAAAATGAAATCTGACAGACCCTCCAGTCTAAAGGACTTCCAGACCTCTCACTGTCAGGAATGGAATCAAACATAGAAACACAGAAACATCGAAGCCAGGAGCAGGAGGAGGTCATTCAGCCCCTCGAGCTTGTTCCTACATTCAATACAATCTTGGCCGATTGAACTCAATACCCTCATCCCACCCTCCTCCTTCTCAAGAGCACGTGATGTTTTGCCTCAACCACTTTCTGTGGTAGTGGATTCCATAGGCTCACTATCTGTCTGAGTGAAGAAATTTCTCCTCATCTCAGTCCTGAAAGATCTTATCTTCATCCTTAAACTATGACCTCTGGTTCTATACATCCTTCATCAAACCTGTCATGTTAGAATTTTATAGGTTTTTATGAGATCCCACCTTCATTCTCCTAAACTCCAGGGAATACAATCCAAACCAACTCAATCTCTCCTGATGCATCAGCCCTGCCATCCCACGAATCAATTTGGTAAACCTTTATAGCTCCCTCTATAGCAAGAACATCCTTCCTCAGAAAAAGGAGACCAAAACTGCACACAATATTCCACGTGCTGCCTCACTAATGCCCTGTATAACTCCAGCAAAGTAAGAAGTCTTCAACTCCAAGCTCTACCGTACTTCCAATTTGAAGAGAATTTATTGTGGAAAAATAGTGAAACCACCTGAACCCATGGATTTATGAATCAGAGACTTGGTGCCAGATGAAGTATTTATAAGTGTAGCTATCTACAAATGTATTACAGAAATGTACTACATTCATAATGAGACAAGAATTCAGGTAGATGATGTAAAAGAGGTGTAAGGGTGTGAAAAGATCAGCACTGAGAAACACCTTAAGCACCAGCCATTCTGGTGATGTCGTATGGATCTGGTGAGAGGACAGGTTAGGATCACAAAGGATTAAGACTCACCATCCAGGTCCTCCGCGGAATCTCTGCAACCATGTCTGTTGTCCGATGTCCATGACTGCTGTTATGCAACAAACTAGGCATGTTTTTGGTTAAAATGCATGTGTGCAACATGCAGGATCCAAATTTTTAAAAGGAAATATACTGTTCCATGCAAATTGAAAGTGAGACAGACAGCTTCAAATCCTATTGGAGCCATCACTTATTACAATACAGTTCATTATCGAACCAAGCTCCTGCCAATGCAGGATCAGACAGACTTGATGCTTCACCTGTACTTACCCAACTGGATTCTGGGGACAAACTGTTGAAGACAAAATCCTCTTCTCATTAGACAGCAGCGGACCAAGTGGGCCCTGGAGATCCCTACCCTAAATGTGGCAGCAAATCTATACAACATGCCACGAGGTTTGCTTGTATAACTCCTCCCACAACATTCCCAAATGTGGGCAGACATAAAGATAATAAAGCGCTCCAGATAATCAAGGTTCGGCAGCATTGGAGAGAAACGTTTAATGCCTTCAAGTCAATTTCCTTTCTTCAGAACTTTTTTCTTGCTCCACAGACCCTGACTGTCTTGCTGAGTGTTTCCACTAATTGTTTTTTTTGTTCTCATTTCAGATTTCCAACATCCAAAGTAACTTACTTCAGTTGTGGAAGACAGATATGAGGACCTGACGGTCAACTTTAAGACTGTCAAACCCATCACTGTAAGCCACCTGTAATGATACAGCCTCGGGACATTTGAACACACCTTACAACCAAAGAAGCCGTGTGGTAGTGCAGAAAATGCAACAGCAAGATCCCGCAATGTGATAACAACTAGATAATCTTTTCTTGTGAAATTTCAGATGAAAGGATAAATACTGTCCTGAATCAGGGGTTAATCCCCCTGCTTCTCTTCAACAGAGTCCTACAAGATCTGTGAGGCCATCACCTCTGACAGTACAGCGTTTCATAGGGATGTGCTGGAGTGCTCAAATCTCTGGATCGGGTCTTAACCTCCAATGTTATGACTCAGCAGTTGAGATTTAAACCACTGAAACACGCTGGTGACATTTTGGTCATCAGAGGCATGTTTTTGGTTAAAATGCATGTGTGCAAAATGCAGGATCCAAATTTTTAAAAGAAAATGCACTGTTCCATGCAAATTGAAAATGAAATACACAGCTTCAAATCCCATTGGAGCCATCACTCATTACAATACAGTTCATTATCGAGCCAAGCTCCTGCCCAATGCAGGATCAGACAGACTTGATGCTTCACCTGTACTTACCCAACTGGATTCTGGGGACAAGGAGTGAGCTGATCAGACCTGGCTATAACAATGCCAGGCCAATGTGGGAACACATGAATAGGAATAGGCCATTTAACCCCTTGAGCTGCTTTCACCATCGGAGGCCATGGTGGTATTGTCACTGAGTTAGTAACCTAGAGACACAGGCTAAAGCTCTGGAGACACGGTTCAAATCTCACCACAGCAGCTGTCTGAAACCATGAATCCATTGCCAATTGTCAGAAAAAAAACCCATCGGTTTCACTAATGTGCTTTAGGAATAGAAACTGCCATCCTTACCTGGGCTGGACTACATGTGACTCCAGGCCCACAGCAACATGGTTGACTATTAACTGCCCCCTGGGCAATTAGGGATGGACTATAAATTTTGACCAAACCAGTGGTGTCCACATCCAATGAATAAATATAAAAGAAATAAAAAACTCCTGATACTGGTCTAGCTCCTGATACTGGGCTAACTCCTGATACTGGGCTAACTCCTAAAACTGGCCTAAACTCCTGATACTGGTCTAACTGCCTGATACTGGGCTGGCTCCTGATGCTGGAGTTGCTCTTAATGCATGCTTCCCTTGGGAAGCAGGACTAGCTCCAGGGAAAAGCAAGTTCCAGATTTCTAAACCATGATTAGATCTGTGGGAAGGTCATCCAGGAGGCAAGGAACTCTTAGGGTGGGATGACGCCTGAACAATAGGGTGTGAGATGGGTGCCTTAGCCTGTGCTATATAGAGTTAGGTGACTGTTGTGGAGAATACCACTGCACATAATTAAAACATGCTGCCTTGCTGTTGTTTGCTTGGATTTGTGCTACTGTGAGTTTGAGCCTTTCCTTTCACTCTGGGTTTGGAACTAAAACAGACTGGAGTTCCAAGGGGTCTGCCCAAACTGATAACTGTGAGGATTCTGTATGAAGTAAATCTCGGGCTTTCCCTGCCCGGTTGTTCAATCCAAACGACAGCTTAGTGACACCAAATTAGCCACAGAAAGCAGCGTGATTGTGAGGCAAACGTCAGACAGGCACAGAGTGAGAGGGACACTCCCTCTGAGACTGTGGTTGACATATGCTGTGATGGGGAAGTTTCTCCTGCTGTGAATTTTACCAAAAAAGTCAATGCAAGCACAAATGGGGCCATGGCAACTCTTCCAGTAAAATGTGTTGGCAAAATATAATTTCACACAAACAGCCAAGGGTGGATTACAAAGAGCTTTAATAACCTCAGTCCAGAAATAGACTTGATTCTGAGTGATTTAAAAATGTTACAGTTCACAACACCATCCACCTTCAGCTTAAAGAAAATTATACTGCGCAGAGCCTGCTTTCAGAGCTCGCCTGTGTGATTCTCTCAAGGACTGGCCGAGTGAGATTCCCTGCAGAGTAAGGTCCCTCAGGATCCAGCCAGGCTGTCTCCCACTGGGACTAACTGAGTGATGTTCCTCAGCAAGTGTCTGGGTGGACTCCCTCAAAAGAACCATTTGAGAGGAATTCCCTCCGTTTTCGGTGGCTCAGATGTTAGCACTGCTGCCTCACAGCGCCAGGGACCTGGGTTCAATTCTACCCTTGGGCGACTGCCTGTGTGGAGTTTGCACATTCTCCCCGTGTCTGCGTGGGTTTCCTCCGGGTGCTCCGGTTTCCTCCCACAGTCCAAAGATGTGCAGGCTAGATGGATTGGCCATGCTAAATTGTTCCATAGAGTTCAGGGATATGTAGAGGAGGTAGGTTATAGGGGAATGGGTCTGGGTGGGATGCTCCAAGGGTCAGTGTGGACTTGTTGGGCCGAAGGGCCTGTTTCCAGACTGTAGGGATTCCATGATTCATCAAACAGTCTGTTTCAAAGCAGACAAGGGTTGGACAGTATTGTCCACAAGTACTCAACACAGCGAATGGCATGCAGTTCCTCACCACCCGCAGCCACTGTCTGGATCAGTACACTGCTCAGATGCCAGCACATTCCCCCCTTAGATAAGGGGCACAAACTGCTCACAATATTCCAAATGCAGTCTAACCCCTGGTGTCCCCTGGTTCTATACTACCACAGCCAGGGTAAAAATCCTTTATTCATCTACCCTGACTAGCCTTCCAATGATTTTGCTATTTTCAATGAGATCACCTCTTATTCACACATTTAAGAATCACAGAATTGTTATGGTGCAGAATGTGACCATTTGGCCCATCGTATCTGCACCTGCTCCGTGATTGAGCATTATGTCTCAGCATCCATCTCCTGCCTTTCCTCCAGAACTGTTTCCATTTAAATGATCATCTAATGTTCTCTTCAAAGCCTTAATTAGACCTGCCTTCATCACACTTTCAGGCAGTCCTTTCCATACCCTAAATCCCCAAATCACATTTGCTTCTTTTTCAAATTACCTTCTATTTGTGCCGTCTTGTTTTCAATCCTTTTATGAGAGAGAATGGCTTCTCCCTACCTATCTGTCCAGACCCATCATGATTCTGAAAGCTTCTATCATATCTCCTCTTAGCCTTCTCGTCTCCATAAGAATGTACAAATCAGAAAGCAGGAATAGGCCATTCAGCTCCTCAAGCCTGCTTCATTATTCATTAAGGTCATGAATCATGACAGATAACTTGCCTATAGTCTCCTACTTCCTCTCCTTCCCTTTCGGAATTTGGAATTTACATTTGCTACCATCTAATATATTGAGACCATCCTATAGGAAAGCTAAACCCAATGCATCAGCTGACTCACTAGCTACTTCTGTTAAAATGCTAAGATGATATCCATGAGACTTGTTAACCTGCAGCCCTAACAGTTTACTCAATACCACTTTCCTGGTGATAGTAATTTTCCTGAGTTTGTCCGTCTCTTCCATTTCCTGTTTTATGCTGCTCCTGGGATGTCAGTTTTATCCTCTCCAGTGAAGATTGATGCAAAATACTTGCTCAATTCATCTGCCACTTCCTTATGTTCTAATATCAATTCATTGGTCTGACCTTCTATTGAACCAACGTTCACTTTTCTTCTTTATATATTTGAAGAAATTCTTACTATCGGTGTTTATATTTCTGGATAGCTTTCTCTCATACACAGATTTTTCCCTCTTTATTAATTTTTTTGGTAATAATTTTGCTGTTTTATATATTCTGTCCAATCTTCTGATCTGTCACATAATTGCACTTATTAAAGTTTTTAAAAATTTCTCTCTCCCTGAAACTGAATGTAAAATTAAATCACATATGGTCGCAACTGCCTAGGGGCACATTCACTATGACATCCTTAAGTAATCCTATCTCAAAGCAAAATTATGTACTTTTTTTAATTGAACATTTCTAGTTAACTATGGATGGTGGGTCAGCCCACTGGAATTGCTCTTACTTGGCAGAATGTGTCTATTCTGTGCACTCTAAAATATCCCTTTAAATGTCACTGCATTTCTATTGACCCATCCTTTCATCTAATTTTCCAATTCATTTTAGCCAGCAATGCTTCCAGGCCCTTGTAACTGCCCTTATTTAAGTATTTAAAAAATAGTTTCAGTCGTGCTCCTCTTCGAACTCTTAACACCACAAGTACCAATCACATGGGGACTGGCCTCGCCACATGGTTGCTGATGCTATAACTTTTAATGTGAAAAAGTATTTGTTTTTTTCTGCAGCAGGGACTAAGAACGAGGGCAGGCATGAAACAGGGAGCCAGAAGGTGATTGAGATGCCCTGAGCTTGTTGACTAGCTCACCAAGCTGGCTTGTTCTC
>NC_063348.1:11526669-11535358 GCF_021869965.1 Rhincodon typus
CCGATACAGTCATCAATGTAACGGAGGAAGAGGTGGGGTTTAGGGCCGGTGTAGGTACGGAAGAGGGATTGTTCCACGTAACCTACAAAGAGGCAGGCGTAGCTTGGGCCCATGCGGGTACCCATGGCTACCCCCTTTGTCTGTAGGAAGTGGGAGGAATTGAAAGAGAAGTTGTTGAGTGTGAGGACGAGTTCGGCTAAGCAGATGAGGGTATCAGTGGAGGGGGACTGGTCGGGCCTGCGGGACAGGAAGAAGCAGAGGGCCTTAAGGCCATCTGCATGGGGAATGCAGGTGTAGAGGGACTGGACATTCCTTTTTATCCCAGCAGCGATAGAATACAGGGATCATAATTCCTGGCTGCAGAGTAAGAAGACAAATTCACTAAAGTGAGGTGCAGGAGAGGGACTAAAAAAAAAACCTGTTGCGCCTTCTTTGTCAGAGGACTTTACCTTCAGGAAATTACGACACGAATCCATCAGCCAGGCATTGTATGGAATGTGAAATGCCAATGTTAATGAGTGAGAAATTGACAAGAAATGATCTGTGGAGATCCTGGGAGTGCAAAAGAGGTATCTGACCTGAATCTCCCCATTCTCACTCATCAGGTTAAAATTGAACCTAAAATTCAGGATGTCGGTTCACTGATTATCACTATGGAGGGTTGATTGAGGGATTTTACAGCAAATGAGTTTCCCAAGTTACTCAAGGTAACATCTTTCTAAGGACACTTTGACCTGTCAAAAGAGGCTGGAACTGATACTGTAGAGAGCAAGTGACCTGTCTCCCTTTTACAAAATGAAGAAAAGTAGAATTTGCATTTACTTCAGGATGGTTCAAAATGCTTTAGAATCAATGAAGTACTTTTTACCATTAGATACCAGGTGACACACTGCAAAATCCCACAAATGATGCCATGTGGTAGCAACCGTCCAATAACTGTCTGTGCAAAGAGACTTCTTCTGAAATTTTAATGGGATTTATTTGTGATCATCTTATATTCATTGCCTCCAGTTTTGGTCTCCTCCACAAATAGAAACAAATTTCTAACTTAAGTTAATTTTTCTAGTTTATATCAAGAAGGACTTTAATGTTAACTATTATCTTATTTCTACATTTTTCTACTTATTCTATGAAGGTAATGCTTTTTTTAACTTTGTTTCTTTTACTGCTTTGTGCCTTAAGTTTTTTGTACTTAG
Source organism: Rhincodon typus (assembly GCF_021869965.1). Lineage (NCBI taxonomy): Eukaryota > Metazoa > Chordata > Chondrichthyes > Orectolobiformes > Rhincodontidae > Rhincodon > Rhincodon typus. The sequence goes on from NC_063348.1 coordinate 11,527,866, forward strand.
GTATCTTGGTACCTAAGATGGTACCATGTGTGGTGACGTTATACACTTTTCACTGTACTCCTGTACTTCTGTATTTGAGTACACATGACAATAAAATCTAAATCTAAAAGTTCTGTATGTCAACCTTGTGCAATTCGAAATGCGCCCTTCAGGTCAACTCTCACCTGTTGCTCTCTTTAAAGTGCATGGGTCCATAAATGCATGGCAATCAGGAATGCACCATGCAGGGAACGAACAGGTTGCAAAGGAGCAGCATTTGCATTGCCTTGCAATAACATGTGCAGCCATTCATCAGTCTTAAAAGAGCTCTGTGGTACAACAAGCTGGTCACACCCTGAAAACAGTAACTATTTAGTTCTGACCCTTGTTTTTTTATTGAGATAGAAGTTGCAGCCTTTTAAATCTTCTAGCTCAGTTTTGATATAAGTCTCATAAACGTTTAAAGCACTTTCTTCCGTAGTTGCATGTTACTTATTGTAACTTAGAAACTCGTGCTGTGTACAGTATTTTAAGAAAGGTTGGGAATAGATAAGTAATTGGAAGGGGCTGAGAAGTTAATATTAATTCCAGAGAAGGTGTGGATTAAATGATTTCTATACTGATGAAGCTAAAACTCTCATTATAAAAAGACCGTACGGACTTGTAAAGGAAAGAAAATATGTACTGTATATAACAGGAGATGAAGCAACCCAGAAAAGATCCATATAAACAAAAATAAACCTGTGTTAATTGAAGGCAGGATTCTGTTCCTCCTCAGTTACAGTGGCTAAATTTACCAAATGTTGATCTTTGATTTCATGCAGCCTGATTAAACTTGAAGAGTTCATTGTTTCAATTGTCGTCTCTCTCTCTCCCGAGCATTCCTACCCCATGTAGAATAAGTTTTATACGAATGCATGTATGGGAACATTGCTGAGTGACCTTCTACACAGGAAGTACCAAGTGTCGCCACACACTTGCGTCTGACCCAGACAGGTTAGTACTTGTGTGAGCTGTCAATGAGAGTCTAAAATAGAAACCAGACACAAAGGGGAACAACAATACACTCTTCAGTGTCGTCAGCAAAAAAAAGGTAGTGTGAGTAACAAGTGGTGTACTGGTGGTCTTTACTTAGTCTGTTTTTTGTTAAAATTACTAACGGCTCATTTCAGTTCAGCCCCAACTTCCCACTAATTGCTGTGGAGTTGACAGTAGTAAATCATGTCTTGCAAAGACAACACCAAAATTTGAGTCTGACCTCCCTTCGCCATCAGAATTTAAGTTCTCGTTCACCTTTTGTTGCCCTTACATTCCCACTTGCCCCTAAATAATCTTCTAATGACGAAAAAAATGATACTGCATGTCTTGGGAGCAGGATACAGACACAGGATTTCATTCAGTGTTCTTTCATAGCAATGTATTGTACAAGGTGCTGGTGCGACCACATCTGGAGTACTGTGAGCAGTCTTGGTTCTCTTATTTAAGAAGAGATATCATTACACCGGAGGCAGTTCACAGAGAGTTTCCTAGGATGGTCCCTGGTATGGAGGGATTGTGTTATAAGCAATTGAGATTTTCCTATGAGGGATTGTTTTATTGTCTTTATGTTAAATAGGTTGGGACTCTACTCACTGGAGCTTAGAAGAATGAGAGGTGATCTCATTGAAACATATAAGATTCTTAAGGGGCTTGACAGGTTAAATGCTGAGAGGATGTTTCCCCTCGTGGGAGAATATGGGACCAGATGGCATGGTCTCTGAATAAAAGGGTGCCAATTTAGGACCGAGATGAGGAGGAATTTCTTCTCTCAGAGGGTTGAGAATCTTTGAAACTCCTTGCCACAGAGAGCTGTGGGGACAGAGACCTTGCATCTATGTAAGGCTGAGATAGATTGATTCTTGAAAAGTCAGGGAATTGAGGGTTATGGGGAAAAGGGTGGAAAGTGGGATGTGAAGAGAGTCGGATCAGCCACGATCCTATTGTGTTGTGGATTAGGTTCAAGGGCCAACTCCTGTTCCCATAGTCTATTGTGATCAGGAATAAAATATTTATTGGATCAATCACTGTTAATCTATACCATAGCATTTGATGACTTACAATGCTCAGAGCTGAAGCACCCAAGGGTAAGCTGAGCAATTGTAACTATCTTATATAGTCAATCAAGATATTCAATTTTGTTCAGCACATGGCTTAGTCAAGGTCTGAAGGTACATGTCTGCATCCACAATGGTGATTCTGTCTCCAAATTCTCCTCCGTTCTACCATCTGGGAGATCACCTCACAGAATCATAAAGACAGTCATGCAAAAGAATACATTTAGAAAGACAGGGTTTGATTAGAGGTAGTCAGCACGGCTTCATGCGTGGGAAATCACACTTCACAAATTTGTTAGTGTTCTTTGATGAAGTGACCAGGAATGTTGATGTGGACAGGGTAGTAGAAGTAGTCCATATGGATTTCAGTAAGGCCTTTGATAAGTTTCACATGGTAGCCTGCTCTGGAAGGTAAGATCGCATGGAATCCAGGGGGAGCTGGCAAATTGGATACACAATTGGCTTGATAACACGAAGCAGAGAATAGTGGAAGGATGCTTGTCGAACTGGAGGCCCTTGACCAGTGGTGTGCCTCAGGGTTGGTGCTGGGCCCTTTGCCGTTTATTATCTATACAAATGATTTGGATGAGAATGTACAAGGCATGATTAGTAAGTCTGTGGATGATACATGGTATCATGGACAGTGAGGAAGGTTATCAGAAATGGCAGCAGGATCTCAATCAGCTGGGGAGGTGGGCCAGGAAATGGCAAATGGAGTTTAATATATATAAGAGTGAGGTGTTGCATTTTGAAAAGGCAAATCAAGGTAGGAGCTTCATTGTGAATGCTAGGACTTTAAGGAGTGTAGTGGAATAGAGGGACCTTGAAGTTCAGGTGTACGGTTCTCTGAAATTGGAGTCACAGGCAGGCAGGGCAGTAAAGAAGGCTTTTAGCACACTGGCCTTCATCAGTCAGGGCATTGAGCATAGAAGTTGGGAAGTTATGTTGCAATTGTACAGGACGTTGGTGAGGCCACACTTGGAGTATTGTGTTCAGTTTTCGTCACCTCGCCACAGTAAGGATGCTATTAAACTGGAAAGAGTGCAGAAGAAATTTACAAGGATGTTGCAGGACTCAAGGGACTGAGTAATAGGGAAATGTTAGACAAGCTAGGACATTTTTCTTTAGAGCATAGGGGACAGGAAGGGTATCTTATACAAGTGTATAAGACCACAAGAGGCATGGATAGGGTGAATGCAATCAGTCTTTTTCCCAGGTTTGGGGAATCAAGGACTAGAAAGCATCAGTTTAAGGTAAGAGGGGAAAGAATATATGGGAACCTGAGGGGCAACATTTTTACATAGAGGGTGGTACACATATGGAATGAGCTGCCAGCGGAAGTGGTTGAGGTGGGTACATTAACACATTTAAAAGGCATTTGGATTAACACATGGATAGGAAAATGTCAGAAATCACATGACACCAGGTTATGGTCCAACAGGTTTATTTGAAAACAAGTTTTGGGAGCCTCACTCCTTCTTCAGGTGTTGGTGAGAGAGGTGGCATATCAGACACAGAATTTATGAGAAAAAGATCAAAGGGTCACACCACTAATGAGGATGTATTAAACAAACCTAAGATGCTGTTAAATCTTTAATCAGTTAGAAGGTTTTAATTGATTTATATGTAGATGTAAATCCCTGATTCCTTTGAAGTCACTATCCTGAGAGAACTAAAGGTTTTATTAGTGTAAAGAACAGGTGATATTTTAGATCAGACAATGCATGTTAGGTGTGAGGCCTTGTTTAGAATCTGTTTGTGTTTTGGTTTGGAGTCAGACTGGCTTTACTTCTAAAGTAGGAATTGACTGACTGTGTATAAATTGAACAAAATAGGATGTATCTGCAAATATAAATTCACCCCATTGATGTGTGTGTGTGTATGTGTATGAGTGTGTGTGTGTGTGTGTGTGTGTGTGTGAGAGAGAGAGAGTGTAGATCCTGGTTGAGGCCGTCCTCGTGTCGTCAACCAGGATCTTGGGTTTATGTCGCACTACAGGTGACCCCACCACACTCTACACACACACACACACACACACACACACACACACACACACACACACACACACACACACACACACACACACACCCTCTCCCACACACACACCCTCTCCCACACACACACACCCACACACACACACACACACGTGAATCTACGGAATGAATTTGTATTTTCATATACATTCTAATTTGTTCAAAAAGCACACAATTTATAGGTAGTCAGTCAATGTAGCATTTTATAAATTCTTACTTTAGAAATAAAACCAGTCTGATTCCAAACCAAAACACAGATTCTAAACAAAGCCTCACACCAAACATGCATTGTCTGACCTAAAATGTCATCTCCTCTTTACACTAATAAAACCTTTAGTTCTCTTATGACAGTGACTTCAAAGGAATCGGGGATTTACATATACATATTAATCAATTAAAACTTTCTACCTGATTAAAGATTTAACAGCATCTTAGGTTTGTTTAATACATCCTCATCAATGGTGTGACTCTTTGATCTTTTACTTACAAATTCTGTGTGTGATGTCACTTTTCTCACTAACACCTGAAGAAGGATGGAGGCTTCGAAAGCTTGTGTTTTCAAATAAACCTGTTGGACTATAACCTGGTGTCGTGTGATTTCTGACCTTGTCCACCCCAGTCCAACACCAGCACCTCCACATCATGGATAGGAAAGGTTTAGAAGGTTACGGGCCAAGTGCAGGGAAATGGGGTTAGCGTGGATGGACATTTTTGTTGGCATGAACCAGTTTGGGCCAAAGGGCCCATCTCCGTGCTGTAGGACTATGATTCCTATCGTATGAACCCTATATTTCTATCTTACACCACTCAAGGAAGCTGCTCTGCCCATGGTGAGTGTGTCACTTCTTTTAAAGAGAGCTCAAGATTTCCACATAGCTCTGCAAAAGCATCCAAACCCCTTACGAAAGTTATTAAATCTGTTCCTGTCCAGGCCCTTTATTGTGTGAAAGTTAAGTCTCCACCCATGTCAACCCTCCCCCCACCCCTGTGACTCTTGCCAATTTTGCCAATCTACCCCATCGAAACCCATGATAATTTTTGGACATGGAGCCATAGAGATGCACAGCACAGAAACAGACCCTTCGATCGAACCCGTCCTTGCCAAGCAGATATCCTGATAAATCTAGTCCCTATTTGCCAGCATTTGGCCCATATCCCTCTAAACCCTTCCTATCCATGTATCCATCCAGATGCCTTTTAAATGTTGTACATGTACTAGTCTCCATCACTTCCTCTGACAGCTCATTCCAAACAGACGACACCCTCTGCGTGAAAAAGTTGCTCCTTCGGTCCCTTTTAAATCTTTCCCCTCTCACCTTAAACCTATGCCCTCTAGTTTTGGACTCCCCCACCCCAAGGAAAAGACCTTGGCTACTTACGCTATCCTTGCCCCTCATGATTTTATAAACATCTACAAGGTCACCCCTCAGCCTCAGATGCTCCAGGAAAATATCCCCAGCCTGTTCAGCCTCTCCCTATAGCGCCAACCCTCAAACCCTGGCAACATCCTTGTCAATCTTTTTTGAACCCTTACAAGTTTCACAACATCTTTCCTATAGGAGGGAGACCAGAACTGCATGCAGTATTCCAAAAGTCTCTGTTAATTCTCTCCATAAGTTACGCTGCTTCACTGCTGCGGGTAATCTCAGTTATAAACCTACATCCGACCAACCAATGGTGCAGAAGGCTGCTGCTTAAACATGAGGTGCCACTGCCAGGCATTCACAGGATCTGTACTGTTAACATCCAAAAGAAATGACAACTCACTTTCACCTTTACTACACTGCACTGTACAATGAAATCATTTATTAAAATGGAATAAAAGATGCCGAACAGCAGGATTTTACTAAATTGTCATTTTCAATCCATGACCACCCAGCAATTCAATTTCAGGTTTTTACATCATGAAACTTGTGGGTTGTGCACTTTCCGAGATGTGACAATTTCAATGTCTAACCTGATCAGAAACAGCAACATCACCCTCTTTCTATTCACAATCACTCATGCCCTTTCTCACACATTCACAGCAAAATGTCAATTCCTTCCCCTGTGATCTGAAACTGCCACTTTTAGCAGAATGGGTGTTCTGCAATTCAGAATTAGTTTTTTTCCCCTTTGCACATTTCAAGCTGGTACTTGTGAGGATTATCCATCTCACACTTCCGTTCACATTTGTTGTTGGATGATATACTGTAAGACTATACATCATAGTTCAGGCTAAAACATTCATAAGACATTTTAATTACATAGCAACATAAAGATGCAACAAACAATTAGTAACTTAATATTCAACCTTCATAATATTATGAGTTAGGACCTCTTTATAGATTCAAAAACTGAATGAGATTTTAAATCACACTGCTTGGGGACTAACAGTTTATTTAGCTTAGAAAGCATAGCAGTCACAGATGACTAGGAGTGGAAATGGAATATGATATCAACTAAAGAGCTTTGGATAAGTTTAAGCTCAGAGGGTGGGATTGTAGCTAGGAGAGCATTGAAAAAGCTGAGCCTAGAATTGGAAAAAGTGTGGATGAGGGTTTCAGCAGAGATAGATTAATCCAGAGAGGAGGCAGGCAATGTTACAGCGGTGGAAATAAATCATCTGAATGATGTTGAGGTACCTGGGATTAGAAACTCGACTCAGCGTCAAATTGTTATGCTCCTCATAGAGACTGATAACTTTAAAAAAGGAAATTCAAACTTGCAGTGAATGGCTGAAAGGATCACACAGCAAGATTTTGAATGCAAAAGGGAAATCATGTTTAATCAATCCAGCAAGTTCTTTGAGGATGTGACTTGTGGAATAAGGGGAACCGATGAAGGTTCTGTACTTAGATTTCTAGAAGGCATTTGATAAAGCACCACATGAAAGGTAATTGCAAAAAAAAATTAAAAGTCCATGGTATAAGGGCTAATATATTGGTATTGGTAGAAGACTGGCTAGCTAACTGGGAGCGGAGAAGAGGCATAAATGTGTCATTTTCAGGCTGGTAAGATGTGACAAGTTGTGTGCCACATGGGTCAGTGATGGGACTTTGACTATTTACAGTTTATATAAATGTCTCAGTTAATAATCCAGAGAGGAGGCGGGCAATGTTACAGTGGTGGAAATAAATCACCTGAATGATGTTGACGCACCTGGGATTAGAAACTCGACTCAGCGTCAAATTGTTATGCTCCTCATAGAGACTGATAACTTTAAAAAAGGAAATTCAAACTTGCAGTGAATGGCTGAAAGGATCACACAGAAGATTTTGAATGCAAAAGGGAAATCATGTTTAATCAATCCAGCAAGTTCTTTGAGGATGTGACTTGTGGAATAAGGGGAACCGATGAATGTTCTGTACTTAGATTTCTAGAAGGCATTTGATAAAGCACCACATGA
>NC_063348.1:11535368-11545332 GCF_021869965.1 Rhincodon typus
CACATGAAAGGTAATTGCAAAAAAAAATTAAAAGTCCATGGTATAAGAGCTGGTTGCCAAATTTGCTGATGACACAATGATCTGTAGAAAATAAAGTTGTGAAGAGGAAATAAGGAGGCCACAAAAATATATAGATAGGTTAAGCAAGTTGGCAAAGATGCGGCAAATAGAGTATAATCTAGGTAAATGTGAACTTATCCATTTAAAGAGGAAAAATAATAGAAAAGCGCACTATCTACATAGTGACAAATTGCGAAGCTCCGAGGTGCACAGGGATCTGTATGTCTAATTTTTTGTAGACAGTTCAGAGTGGGCTAAGTGGGTGTGTTATCCTATGATGAAAGGATGGACAGACCGGGTTTATATTCGCTGGAGTCCATAACAGTAAGAGGCAACTATATTGAAATATATAAGATCCTGAGGGTTCTTGACAGGGTAGATTTGGAGATGACTTTTACTCTTATGGGTGAATCTAAAATCAGGGAAAATTGCTTAAAATAGGAACCACCCAATTAAATTGGAAATAATGTGAAATTCTTTTATACAAACAGACATGACTCTTCGAAACTCTCGTCCTGAAAACCTGGTAGAAGTGGGATATTTCAATATTTTTAAGGCAGAGTTCAATGGATTCTTTTTAAGTAATGGGGGTAAAAGGTTATTAAGACTAGACAGGAATGTGGATTTGAGGTTACAATCAGATTTTGCTCATAGCAAACAAACTAAAATCAACATTGACTAAGTACTATTCAGTGCAAACTTGCTTTCTATATTGCAGAAATGATTCCTCATTTAACAATAAAGACAACTTAAAATCCACCTCCACTGTTATAACTTACGCTGTCCCTTAAGTAGACAGTTTACTCTCAATAAACTAGAACAAAGAACCAAATAACTTCTACACACTCACCAAACTTTAATGAAGAGGGGCATTTCAGAGACCCCACCCTCTCATCAAAACTGGGTGAAACGTCCAGCTTTATTTAATCCCTTACAAACTTGGTCTTCTTCAGAGCACAAGGTCCCACCCGCATCCTGTATGGTAAATATTGGAGACTTGCTGCTCTGTCTCTCTGCTCTCTCTCTCTCTCAGATTCTTGCAGAACGCCCATGGTTGTAAAATTGTGTGTGTTTTTTTTCAGAAAACCTACAACCCAATCCCACAATAGCTTCCTGTGGACTTTTCCCGCACTCGAAGAGCATCTCTATGACAATGTGAATCACATGGGCCTTGAATCCAGGCAGAAATGCTAATTAACTGTACTCATGACTCTCAATTTCATTCTAACTTGGATTTAAATAACTAGTTTAAAGTATAACTGTTTATAAAACCTGACATTACTAAGAGTTTGGAGACTAACAGTCCATCCACCATCAGTGCAGACACTTTGGTCATGGTTTATGGGTGTGAATACCTTGAACATTTTTTCTAATAGACCAACAAAGACCCTCCTTCAGCCATCCAAACCTGTTGCTGGGCAAAATTCAGGACAAGACACATAACCCTTTCATTCCTCCACTTTACCCCAATCTATACGGTCAGTCTCACAGAACCATACAATCATAAAAACCTTACGGCACAGAAAGAAGCTATTCAGCCCATCACGTCTGTGTCAGCCAAAGAAGAGAAGAAAAGTAGGCTAACCATTTTCATTTTATCTCACCGTCCAGCACCTGTAGCCTAAAAGGTTACGACAGTGCAGGGTGTAGATCATTTGAAATGAGGTAAGAGTTTCCACCTCAAACACCAAATGGGCACACCAACATCTGGGCAATTTCTTCATGTCATCTCTAACTCTTCCACCAATCGCCTCTAATCTGTGGCCCCTGGGAATTGGAGCCCCTGCTGTGGGAAACAGGTCTTCCCTATCCTCTGAACTCAAGAACCTCATAATTTGGTGCCGCTCTCTTAACTCCCAAATCAGCACCCCTCTATTCTAAAGAAAATAACCATGGCCCATCCAATATTTCCTCCTATCTAGAATTTTCCAGCCTTGGAAACATTCTTGTAAATCTCCTCTGTACTGTCTCTGGAGCAATCACATCCATCTTGTAGTGTAGTAACCAGAACTGCACACAAACTTTCAGCAGTGGCCTAACAAGCGTGTTATATAGTTCCAGCATTACGTTCTAAGCCTCATCCAATAAAGGAAAGTATTCCATATTCCTTACCACCTTATTCAACTGCCCTGTCACATTTAGGGACCTGTGAGCAAACATTTTAAGTCTCTTACTTCCTCCATCCCTCTCTATACTCCCCCAGTTGTTGTGCACACCCTTGTTTAGTTTGCCTTCCCCGGTGCATGACCTTACACCTCTCTGGATTGAATTTCATTTACCATATTGTCACCCATTCTACCAAATGATTGATATGATTCTGGAGACAACAGCTACCTCTTCACTCTCAAACTATACAGCTAACTTTTGACATGTGCAAATTTGCCAATCATGCCACCCATATTTAAGTCCAAATCATTAATATATTTAACAAACAGAAAGGGCCTCAATACAGACTTCTATAGAATGTGCCAGAATCCGCGTTCCATTCACAAAACATCCACTGACAATTAACCTCTGTTATACGTCACTGAGCTAACTTTGGGCCCACTTCAACACATTCGCTGTATCCCATGAGATTTTATATTTCTGAAAGTCTTCCCTGTGGGGCCTTTTCAAAATGCCTTACAAAAATCCATGTAAACAATGTCCACTGCACTATCCTCATCAATCCTCCTTGCTACCTCCTCAAGAAATTTGATGTAGTTAGTAAGACACAATATTCCTTTTACAAAACCATGCAGACTATCCATGATTAATCCCTGCTTTTCTAAGTGATAGTTTATCTTGTCTCTTAGAATTGATTCTGAAATAACTCACAGGCCAGTATCCTGTCACCAAGTCACCCTTTATTTAACATGTGACACTGATCCAGCTCCCTCAGAGGCAGCTCCTAGAGTGACAAGATATCAGACACTCCTGTATTTATCTGTCAGCCAGGGCTCCCTGATTGGATCAAATTAACAGCCCCAATCAGGGAACTCATATTCAGTGAGGTCTACCTGGCTAACCTCGTTACAATCACTTCAGATTGCAACAATTTGTGAACCACCAGAGTCAAATTGAATAGTTTATTAGTTTTTGGACTAACCCTTGCAGCCTTTTTAAACAGTGGGATAATGTACAAAGGCTGCCAATCCTTTGGCTCCTTGCTTGTATCTTTTGGAGTTTGGAAAACAATTGTCCGCTGGACGTCCTCAGACAATCTGCAAGGATCCCAACATGAAATTACAAACTTCACATTTGCGACAAAATGACTTGTTGAGGCTGCAAATAGTTGTGTGGCCAGGCAGGGATTAGTATCAATTCAAATGTTTGGGATTTGTCTCAGAAGCCAAAGATGATAACCTCTGTCTTTAACTGAAAGAAACTCAGGCTCATCCAAGACTGGATGTTGGATAGACACATCGGGAGTGGTGAAGTTGAGAGATCTGATGGTGAGGCAGAGTTAGATGCTTCCAAAAGATAAGTAGCATCTGATTTTGATGTTACAAAAGTGCAACTTGTAAATGAGGGAAAGGCATTGGAGGTGTCAAGCATGGATCCTTAGGGAACTCTGAAGGTAATAGTGCCATGGGAGGAAGTGAAGATGCTGTAATTGTAATGTCTATGGTTGGATAGGTAAGAGTGGAATGAAAGGAGGACATAGGATTGGACAAAAGGAGAGATGTAGAACCATAGCCAATCAGATTACAGACTTTGGAAGCCCAATGCTAGAAAGTACCATATGGTCAGGGATGATATTATTTGTGATTTTGATAAATGTCATTGCAATGCTGTTGATAGGAATGGAAACATGATTACTGATTCAAACAGGAAGTTGCAGGAAAGATGGGCTTGGATTTAAGAAGTAACAGCACTCTCAAAGAGCAGAGGGAGGTGGGAGCTACGATGATAATTTGCAAGGACAGGAGAGGTCAAGGGTGTTTTTTTTGGCAGTTTAATATTGGCAGTTTTGAAAAGGAGTGGGACAGTGGGAGAATAACTGAGGAGAGAGTCAGTTATAAAGCCACTAATATGTAGTACAGGAAGGAAAATGTGATGATCAACAATTCAGTGAGAAGTGGGTCAAGGAAGCAGAGGGGCCTCAGTGCTAACAGTAATTTCTAATTTTCATCTTCACCATCCTATAAGAGTCCAAAACTAGAGGTCGGAGATGGGCAAGATTTAAAAAGCACCTGAGGGCAACTTTTACACACCGAGGGTGGTATCAGCTGCCAGAGGAAGTGGTAGAGGTGGGTACAATTTCAACATTTAAAAGACATTTGGATATGTACATAAATAGGAAAGGTTTAGAGCAATATGGGCCAAATGCAGGCAAATCAGACTACTTTAGTTTGGGAAACTTGGTCGGCATGGACGAGTTGGACCAAAGGGCCTGTTTCCTTGCTGTGTCACTCTATGACTAAGAGTCCCTTTCAGTTAGTTTAGTATTGTCTGTATAGTCCACACAATCTCCTGTTCTTTCTCCTGTTCGTTCATGTCACTCTATTGCCCTCTACCTCATACATCAAGTCTCCCTTTAAATGCAGCTTCAATCTATTCAAGTGTGTTTCACATTTTTACCACCTTGGAAATAAATGCCCCTTAAATCTTTAGTTTTGTTTCTTCCCTAGCTTCTATTCATGTGTCTTGTCTCGATTCACCCATGAGTACAAATGTCTTCTCCACCTTCACTCTAAGAAACTCCTTCATAATGATAAAGATTTTTATCATGTTTCAGGTCATGCCAGCTAAACATGGTCACAACCTACAAGAACAGTTCAAATTTCAGGTAATGATTATAAGTAGCCAAATCTTTGCTCTTGCAGCATTGTGAAATCTTGACGAGATTATTGCCTTCTAATCAATCTCGGGTATCTATTGTTCTTCACATAAAAGGCAATGTTTACCTTGTAGCTTTAAACTCCACTTAACGATTAACTAATCTCAGTGCCAGGGACCTGGGTTCAATTCCACTCTCTGTGTGGAATTTGTACATTCTGTCTGTGCCTGCGTGGGTTTCTTCCGGGTCCTCCGGTTTCCTTCCACAGTCCTAAAGATGTGCAGGTTCGGTGGATTGGCCATGGGAAATTGTATCCAGCGGAGTGCAGGCTAGATGGATTAGCCATATGAAATGTAGGGTTATAGGGGTAGAGTTGGGGGGGTTGCGGAGGGTGGGTCTGGGTGGGATGCTGTTTGGAAGGTCGGTGTAGTCTCAATGGGCCGAATGGCCTGCTTCCACACTGTAGGGATTCTATGATTCTAATCTATGATGACATTCCAGAACAATGCTGAATTACTTGAGCACTGTCTTTCACAGAATACATTACAGAAGGTTGATAGAAGTTTGCAAAATCATGAAGGGTCTGGACAGAGTAAGCAGGGAGAAACTGTTCCCTCTCATAAAAGAATCAAAGGACCAAGCAGTCACAGATTTGAATCAATTTGCAAAAAAGAAAACTTTTTCACACTGAATAATTAGATGCTGGAGTGTACTGCCTGGGAGTGTTTTGGTGGCAGGTTTCATTGAAGCATCTGAGGCAGCATTAGATAATTATTTAAATGGAAGCAATACTCAGGATTATGGGGGAAAAGCAGGAGAATGGCACTAAATCATAATACTCAGAAAGCTAGCACAGACGTGAGGAGCTAAATGACCTCCTCTTACACTGGAACAATTCTGTGATATTCTGAAGACTATCTCTGCCTCTTCAAATGGTTCAGATTAGTTATAAAAGATCCCGGTCAACACTATTGGACAATTAGAGAGTATTTCTCAACATCCCAGTCAATGTTTCAATCTCCACCAAAACCACGAGAGACACATTAAACGGTCACTCATCTCTTTTCTGCTCTCTGCAAAATAAACTGCCGTGTTTGTCTACATTGCTCTTCAAAGTGATCCACTGCATATGACAGCATTCTGACCTTTATAAGGTTAGCAATAACCCACTTTATAAATATCTGTCCCCAGATCTTGTGTTTATATATTCTCTTTCAATTGCCTCTTTGAATCCTCAGACTACCTGCTCAATCTGCTGATGAATTTGACAACAACTGCCTCTCTTCACCCCCAGATTTTCTTGTTGAACTGAGGAGTTTAAATACAGTGTTTGTACAGCCCCTTTGCTTCTTTTCAGGGCAATATGCCTGGTAGCACTTTCATCCCAAATGTAGGCTAACAGTCCAGTTGCTGGACAGTCAAAATATGTTAGAGCAACACCCTGCTAGTCTTCCTGGATGATTGGAAATCAAATCCCTGTTTGAACATGGGTCATTTCCTTGGTGTTCTGGCCAATATCTATTCCTGGACTGTGATTCCTGGCAATAAATGAGCTGCTCATTATCCTGTTTGGGAACTTCTCCATTTTTACATTGGAAAAGTGACCAGGCTTCAAGTAATACTTAATTGATTGAAACTGTGTTTGAACGATACGGTGGCTCAGTGTTCAGCACTGCTGCTTTATAGTGTGAGCGACCTACGTTCAATTCTCAGCCTGACTGACTATCTGTGTGGAGTTTGCACGTTCTCTCCGTGTCTGGATGGGTTTTCTTCCCTCAGTCTAAAGATGCACAGGTTAGGTGGATTGGCTTTGGGAAATGCAGGGTTGCAGGGTTATAGGGATGGGGTGGTTATGGTTGGAGGGGCGGTGTAGTCTCGTTGGGCCGAATGGCCTGCTTCCACACGGTAGGGACAGCACGCCCTACCACTGTGACATCCCGATGTGGCGAAAGGCGTTATCTAAATGCAAGTCTGCGCTTTGCGCGTTAAACATACCGAGATAGCCACTGGAAGATTTAATTCTGCCAGTTCCGGCGTCTCTCAAGATGAATTTTACTTCGATCCCCATCTAAAGACAAGGAAAGATAAACTTCAAAAAGAAACTGCACGCTACCCTGTTCTGTCTTGAGTACTCCGGGTTACTACTTTCTGTTTCGCTCTAACTCACACATTTTTAAAACCATTAAAAAAATTCTCAATGACCAAAGTGTTGGATTCGGTCCAACGAGTTGTCTGGCTGCCCCAAACGACAAGGAAAAAAATTACAGCCCGTCAGAAAAAGCCGCAACTTAATGACGGCCGTGTCATTGTATAAATGTACACCTCCCACCAGGGCGACCCAGCCTAAACTGTGTATAAAGGGAGGCTAGAGACAGCGGAGAGGCGTCAGTCCCACTGCTATATTGCCTAGCTCCCACCTCCCATAACAGCAGCTCGCCTCTTGGATCCTCCCCTCTCCTAGAACCGAACTGACCTGCAGCCTCAACGCTGAACAGTCTGCCAACATTTCAGGGGTAAGTGATTCTCAATGACTGTTCAGACTCTGCTGAAGGTAGAACTGTCTGTGTCTGTGTGTGTGGCTGCGGACACTGAATCGCTTGTTTTAAGGGGACTTTGTTTTTATAATTTTACTTCCCCCCCCCCCCCCAACCCTTTCTCCGATTTAGTTTTACTGCTCTGACTTTTTGCTGAGTTTCCCAGGACCCCACCTCCCCCCATCCCCGTCTTGTATAGTTAGCATTTCTGTTATTGATACACGTGAACTGATACTGTGAATGCCGATACTGGAGCAAATGGCCGTGAGGTACAGGTCCAGCATTGCTTCTCTCATCCTCACTTTAGACATAGCTAGAGACTCCCAAGTGTAAACTGTTTGCTCAGTCTCTCCCTCCCTCTCTCACACGCACTCACCACACTTAAAATCTTATTCTCCCCTCCCCCCATTTACTGGTGAATACACACAATGTCACTCACCCAAGTGAGGCGTCTGTCGTCTCTCTAAAACGTACACTCTCACATAAACACACTATGTCACACCTATATGCACACATTACACACATCTTTGATTTTGTAGAGAGTTAAACAACACAGAAACAGACCCTTCAGTCCAAGTCGTCCATGCCAACCAGGTATCCCAAACTGAACTAGTCCCATTTGCCTGTGTCTGGCCCATATCCTTCTAAACCTTTCCTATTCATGTACCTGTCCAAATGTCTTTTCAATTTTGTAATTGTATTCTCCTCTATCACTTCATCTGGCAGCTGGTTCCATATTTGCACCACCCACCTTGTGGAAAAGTTGCCCCTCAGTTCCCTTTTAAATCTGTGCCCTCTCACCTTAGACCTATGCTCCCCTACCCTTGGGAAAAAGACCTTGGCAATTACCTTATCTATGCCCCTCATGAAAACCTCTAAAATCTCAGTCTCTGACATTCCAGGGAAAAAACAAGTCCCTGCCTATCCAGCCTCTCCTTTATAACTCAAACCTACAGACTCTCTCACACATGAAATGAATTTGTGACATAGTCTTTCCACTGTTATTTAAAGCAGTGCAACTGACAAATTACTAAGTGGAGGTTCTAAATGAGTCATGAAGTTTTGGGTTATGTTTTAACTGAGGTGGCTGTGGCACCTCACACTTTTGCCATATTAGTAGGCCACTCAGTCCCTTGAGCCTGTTCTGTCATTCAATAAGATCATATTCCCAGTCACCCCTCACCCCCTTACTTATCACGAACTTATCTACCTCTGCCTTCAAAATATTCAAGGAATCTATTTCTAGCCACTTAGGAGGAAGAGAGTTCCAAAAGTTTGGGATCTCTGTTAGCAATAAATTCTCATTCTCTTTGTACTAAATGGGCAGCCCCTTATTTTTAAACAGTTCTAGATTCTCCAGAGATGAGGAAATATTCTTTCCACGTGCATCCTGTCAAGATGTCTCGGGATCTTAATTGTTTCAATCAAATCACCTCTTACTCTTGTAAACTCAAGTGAATACAAGCTTGTTGTTTCCAAAAGACATAAGAACATACGAACATAAGAACTAGGAGCAGGAGTAGGCCATCTGGCCCCTCGAGCTTGCCCCGCCATTTAATATGATCATGGCTGATCTTTGAGACTCAGCTCCACTTACTCGCCTGCTCACCATAACCCTTAATTCCTTTACTGTTCAAAAATTTATCTAGCCTTGCCTTAAAAACATTCAGCGAGGTAGCTTCAACCACTTCACTGGGCAGGGAATTCCATAGATTCACAACCCTTTGGGTGAAGAAGTTCCTCCTGACCTCAGTCCTACATCTGTTTCCATTTATTTTGAGGCGATGCCCTCTAGTCCTAGTTTCACCTGCTAGCGGAAACAACCTCCCTGCCTCCACCTTATCTATTCCCTTCGTAATCTTATATCTTTCTATAAGATCTCCCCTCATTCTTCTGAATTCCAATGTGTATAATCCCAGTCTACTCAGTCTCTCCTCATAATCCATCCCTCTCAACTCTGGAATCAACCGAGTGAATCTCCTCTGCACCCCCTCCAGTGCTAGTATATCTCTTCTCAAGTAAGGAGACTAAAACTGCACACAGTACTCCAGGTGTGGCCTCACCAGGACCCTATACAGCTGCAGCATAGCCTCCCTGTTTTTAAACTCCATCCCTCGAGCAATGGCAGACAAAATTCCATTTGCCTTTTTAATTACCTGCTGCACCTGCAGTCCCACCTTCAGCGATTCATGCACAAGGACACTCAAGTCCCTCTGCACAGCAGCGTGCTGCAATTTTTTACCATTTAAAACATTGTCCATTTTGCTGTTATTCCTACCAAAATGGATGAACTCACACTTATCAACATTGTACTCCATCTGCCAGACCTTTGCCCACTCACTTAGACTATCTCTATCCCTCTGCAGACTTTCAGTGTCTTCTGCACACTTTGCTCTACCACTCACCTTAGTGTCATCTGCAAATTTTGACACACCACACTTAGTCCCCAACTCCAAATCATCTATGTAAATTGTAAACAATTGAGGTCCCAATACTGATCACTGAGGCACACCACTAGCCACTGACCGCCAACCAGAAAAACACCCATTTACCCCTATTCTTTGCTTTCTACTGGTCAACCAATCCTCTATCCATGCCAATACATTAC
>NC_063348.1:11545732-11587473 GCF_021869965.1 Rhincodon typus
TTTCTGAAGAAGGGTCTAGGCCCGAAACGTCAGCTTTCCTGCTCCTCTGATGCTGCTTGGCCTGCTGCGTTCATCCAGCTCTACACCTTGTTATCCCTTTATTCACAAGGCTGATATCAGTTCTGGAGAGATTGAGTAGGATGGACCTGTACTCATTGGAATTTAGAAGAATGAGAGGTGACCTTATTGAAACATACAAGATTCTTAAAGGGACTTGACAATGTAGATGAGGAGAGGTCGTTTTCCCTTGTGGAAGAGTCTAAGACCAGAGGGCACCATTTCAGACTAACGGTTATACATTTAAGTCAGGGATGAGGGGGAATTTTTTTTTCCTGTCTGAGGGTTATGAATCTGTGGAATTCTTTATTACAGAGGGATGTAGAGGCTGGGTCTTTTGAGGCTGAGACACACAGGTTCTTAATCTGTAAGAGAATGCAGGGTTAAGGGGATAAGGTGGGAAAATGAAGTTAACAATTATCACATTGACTGTGATCTCATTGGTCTGCTCCGGCATTCAGTGGCCTGGAGGGTATACTTCTGCTCCTTCATCTCATGTTCGCATGGTCTTACCACTTCCCTTGTGATTATAATTTTCTTGAGTTGCTCCCTCAATTCATTTATTGATTTACAGCCATTTCTGGTGTAAAATACTGCTGCGAAATACCTGTTCAATTCATCAGTCATCTTTTGATTTTCAATTATTAATTTCCCTTTTGACGTTGTTTCCTAATTTTGTGCATGGCTCCATAAATCGACCATGCAGAACTTTATCCTTGTCCTGCCTATGTTGTTGGTACCTGCATAGACCACAATAACCTGAAATTTTGCAACCCCACCTCCCACCTCCAACCTCCCAACTGCAGGATCCGCTCTAGCTCTAAAGAGATTGGGCCAAACCCTGGCACTGAGCAGGCAACGCAGCCTTCAGGATTCTTGCTCTTTGCTGCAGAGAATGTTTTAATCTCCCTCTCTGATCATTTCCGATACTGCTACTACATAGCTTTTTGCTCTTCCCAGTTGAATGGCTTCCTTTAGCACTGCTCAGTTAGCTCATCCACTCTGCAGCCCTGACCCTCATTCAAACAAGCTGAAAGAGCCTTGAGCCTGTTAGACAATTTCAAATACTGAGGCCCTGCATTCCAGCCCTTAGCTGCCTCACTCACAGTTGCTCCCTCCTTTCCCTGGCCGAACCTGTGGACCCTATCCTAAAGAGTGTGCCCTTTCCTGGAATAAAGTGTCCAGGCAATTAGAATCATAGAATCCCTACTGTGTGGAAAGAGACCATTCAGCCTATTAAGTCCACACCAATCCTCCAAAGGGCATCCCATCCAGACCCAGACCCCTACCCTACCCCCATAACTGTATATTTTACCATGACTAATCCACCTAGCCTACACATCCCTAGGTCAGAAGTCAGATGACACCAAGTTATAGTCCAAGTGACTTTAACCTGACAAAGGGGCCAAGCTTCTAAAGCTCATGATTTCAAATAAACCTGTGGGACTACAACCTGGTGTCGTCTGACTTCTGACCTTGTCCACCTCAGTCCAACACTGGCACCTCCACATCATGGCTACACATCCCTAGACACTACAGGCCAATTTAGCATGACCATTGCCCCTAACCTGCGCACCTTTTCACAGTGGGTGGAAACCGGAGCACCCAAAGGAAACTCACGCAGATATCGGGAGGACTTATACACAGATGGTTGTCTGACGGTGGAATTGAACCCGTGTCCCTGACACTGTGAGGCAGCAGTGCTAACCACTGTGCTGCTGTGCTCTCATTGCCCCCTCTCTGATGTGCCTGTAGTTCCACCTCCCACTCATAAACTGCGGACTGAAACTACTCAAGCTGCAAACAATGTAGATGTGTTTACCTTGTATCATACTGGCTTCCAGGAACTCCCACATTCTGCAGTCACAACACATTACCTGTCCTGCTCTCTTTTTATTGTGTCTTGATTTAAGTAATTAATTGTGTGGTTAAATATTTAATAAATCTAATTTACCACTTAAGAATAAGATAAATAATGAAATGACCAGCTACTTATCTCACATAGAGAATCATAGAGGAATTATGAGTACATTAGAAAAGCAAAGAGGAATTAGGAGAAAATACTGGCACCCAAAATAGAGGTGAATCTCCAAGTCTTCGATAAGCGCATTGCTAGAGAGATGGCAGTAAAGTAAGAGTATGGCTAGTTAGGGACCAAAAAAGGGATTTACATACTGAGGTAGAGGGCATAGCTAAGGCATTAATGCTGTGCATCTGTCTTTACTAAGGAAGGACATGCTTCTCAGTCCATGGTGATAGAGAAGGAAATGAAAAAATACAAAAAAGTGTTCATTAGAAGAGTTCAAAATACATAAGAAGGAAACATTGGATAGACTTTTGGAACTTAAAGTTGACAAGGCATCCAAACCAGATGAAGATGCACCTAAGGTAATTGAAGGAAGGCTGGAAATTGCAAGGAACTTTCCGTAATCTTACAATCTTCACTAGGCTCGGGAAATTGTTTAAAAAAGATAGTAAGGTTAAGCTCAACAATTACAAACCAGTCAGTGATGGGCAAGTTTCCAGAAACAGTTATTCAGGATAGAATAGTACTCGCATGGGGGGGAGAAAGTAGGAAGTGCCAGCATGGAATTCAAAAGAGGGAAACTAACCTGGTATTATTTTTGGAGGAGGTAACAGAAAGAGTCAATCAGAATAACACTGTAGCGTACATAGACTTTCAGAAGGCTTCAGTGACAGTGTCACACAGCAGACTTGTGAGGAAAGTTACAAGTCATGGAATAAAAGGGACAGTGTCAAAGGTGATACAAAATTGCCTGAGTGATAGAAAACAGAGAGCAATGGTCAGTGCATTTATTTTGGGCTGGAGGAATGTTTGTGGCAGAGTTCCCCAGGGGTCAGTATTGGGGCACTTGCTTTTCCTGATATATATTAATGATCTGGAGCTTGGCATATGGAGGACAATTTCAAAGTTTGCAGATGACACTTAAGTTAGAAGAATTGTAAGCTGTTAGAAGGACAGTGTGAAATTCCAAAAGCACATTGACAAATTGGTATAGTGGGAGGATAAATGGCTGATGATGTCCAATGCAGAAAATTGTGAGATGATGTGTTTTGGTCAGTAGAACACAGATAGACAATATAAAATAAGGGGTGCAGGAACAGAGGTACCTGGGTATATATGTGCATAGGTCATTTAAGGTGACAGGACAGATGGAAAGAGCAATTAATGAAGCACTGAGTGTCCTCAGCTTTATTAATTGGGGCATAAAATGCAAGAAGAAATTGGTGATGTTGCATTTGTATGAGACACTTGTTAAACTGCATTGAACATAGTCGTGGACGCCACATTATAGGAAGGACGTGAATGTATTAGACAGCGTGCAAGAGAGGTTTTTGAGAATGGATTCAAGATGAGAAACTTCAGCTAGGAGGATAGATTGTAGAAGCTGGGATTGTTCTCCCTGGAGAGACAAAGACAAAGAGGAAATCTGAAAGTTTTCAAAATCATGGATTGAGGAGATATGCAAAAAACTGTTTCCACTCGGATAAGAATCAAGAACAAAAGGGCATAGGTTTAAAGTTATTTGCAAAGAAACAAGTGTAATGGGAGGAAAAACATTTTCACACAGCAAACAATGAGGGTATGGAATGTGAGATAGTAGCCTGGAACTGTGGTGGAGGCAGGTTCGATGGAGGCATTCAAGAGAGTATTGGAAGGTTAATTAAAATGGAAATGATATGCAGGGTGATGGAGAAAGCCAGGAGAACAGTAGTAAGTCATGAGGCTGATTGGAAGAGCCAGTGCAGACATGATGGGCTAATGGCTTCTGTGCTGTAATGTTTCTGTGATTCAGTTAAAGTATCTTAAAACATTAAGCTAGGTAATTGCAGGTTGTCTTTTTTTTAAAAAAATGTTTTTCTCAATATCAGCACTTCACGCACAGCCCCTCGCAGTTCTTATTTAGCAGACAAGTAACTCTCAACTTTCCTGTGGTATCACTTGCTATTTTTTTCTTTGTTTCACACCTGAGATATTTACCCTCCGCTCTATTCTGTGAACTCCTCCCCCAGCAACGACCTTATAGCTCTCCTGTCATGCTACAGCTCCCTGTTGCTTTTAAAATGCCTGTCTCTGTGTCCTTCTCTAACCCGCTCCTCTAGGTGCTGCTGACTGCCTGTCTCTGTGTCCTTTTCTCACCCTCTCATCAAGGGCAGGAATTGATACATTTGGGCCATGTATGCAGATAGATTGGTTGGTAGCACCAACGTGAGCAGAGAGTACAATCAAACAAATTCTATCAATTGCCCCATTTTAAGAGCAGGAGTCAGTTTTGTGTTTGTGCTCTGCTTAAATTGTCTAAAACTTTAACAGTCACAAAATTGTGTCGATATGTTCAGAAGTTATCGGGTGCCTTTTTTAAAATAGGGGCTGCATTGAAGGTGCTTTCATTTATTTTAGGTATTGTAGTCTCAAAGGAAAATATCATTTATTAATATAACAGCAGCAACAATTCACATTTGTACAACACTGTTTGCATTTAAGAAAAAATAGAAGTCTTCACAAAACGCAATAAAGGTAGAAATATGATGCTGAAAAGAGACTAAGTGAGCTGTCTGAAACTGGTGTGGGAATGGTGGGTCTGAGGGAAAGAGGCGAGAGGATTTGCAGACCCAAGTGGTCATTTTACAGAGATGGAGACTGTTGTAGGCTGTGCTTTAAATGCTGGAGCACAGAGAAAGAGGATACACCCGAAAGGCTGGAGGCTCGGTGCGGGGGAGCGCAGAGAGAAAGGAATTGGAGAAACTGAGTCTTGTAATTGCAGACACGTAGCAAGCACTTCAGCTGAGAGGACGGAATAACGGCAGAAGTGGGTGAAAAGACTCCAGAAAGTGATGGAATTAGCACCAAACGAGTATGGTTTATTACAGAGTCTCAATGCGATAGCTTCGGTTTTCTCGACATTGCAATAGAGGAAGTTGTAGCTTGTGATGAGACGAACTCCCAGCAGCAGAGAGGTATAAACAGATATTATCAGCATTTCAGCAAGCTCAGGTCTGTGAAGGTTTATAAATAATAAAGAGGAGGAGGCCAACAAAACGAATAGTTTGGAATTAGGAAGACAAAGTGTTACTGGCAGTGCGTTGGCAGCTTGCGATTCGACTAGAGTGGAACTAACTAGGGGTAGACCCCAGAAATGAGTAAGGAGCTGTACTGTACTGTAAGGAGAGCACTGTACCAAAGACAGCAGGGTAATTGATGGCCACAGCCATGGAGGATGCACCTTGTGACTGTAACCAGTCCCGACCCAGTCTTGGCAAAGGGGTGGCAAGCAATGACACATTTGAGCCTGAAAGAATACAACAATGTTGGTGATGGGGCTGGATGTTATTTTTTGTTCATGGAAGGAGGGCATCTCTGGTTTGGCAAGCATGTATTACCCATCCCTAGTTGCCCTAAAAGTTGGTGATGAGCTACCTTCTTGAACCACTGTGGGTGGAGAGACATGTACTATGGTTATAGGCAGGGAGTTCCAAGATTTTGACCCAGAGACAATGAACGAACGCCAAGATATTTCCAAGTCAGGATGGTGAGTGGTTGGGGGGGGGGGGGTGGGGGCGGATCTTTCCAGAGGTGGTGTTCCCATGTATCTGCTGCCCTTGTCCTTTGAGATGGTAGCGATTGTGCATTTGGAAGGAGCCTTGGTGCAGAGTTGCAGTGCATCTTATAGACCGTACACACTGCAGCCACAGTGCCATGGTGAAGAAAGTGAATGTTTAAGATGGGTGGATGTGGTGTTACTGGAGTGGCTGATTTTGTCCTGGACAGTGTTGAGCTTCTGGAGTGTTGTTGCAGAGTACAGCAGGAAAAATTGACATTTTACAGGAAGCCGGTGGTGACAACATTTTTAAAAGATTGAGAGACCGTGCCTGAGCAAAGGTGACCACTATAATTGTGGACTTGGGGGACCTGGGAGTGGATTTTCAGTGATCACACACCAACACCACCCCCGCCCATCCTGCCGGAGTGAAGTGTGAAGGGGATCAAGGAGCCAGTGAGGGGTTCTAAGAGATGAGCAAGCCGATACCAACGAGGGAGATGGAGAGATGATAAATAATCGAACCCAGGGAGTGGCATAATGAGTTTTAGCATCTGGTTTACTGCAGCTTTTTGGCATTTGGGGCGAGTGTTTCAGTAGCTCTGTTTTTTCAGCCTGTCATTTGTTGTTATAGCATCTTAGAGTGTGAATACCTTGAAGTTTAGCTTCCATTGGATATGCCTATCTGTTTGTGGCTTTTGCTGAAACAAGGAGACGCTGTAAGGAAGATTAAGATAGAGATGTGTGTCTCCAAGAGATCTGATCTCCCTGCACTACCTCCTCATGTCCCCTGGCTAATACACAATTGCTTGTGAGTGTATATATCACAATTGAGTACTTTTCACTCGGAAAGCTGTCATTAAAGTAAGATTATTTATTTGACCCAAGCTTTCAGCCAAGTTCTAGAACAGGGATAGAATTGCCAGTGGTTTTAGCTTTGCTGCACAATTTCTACAAGCAACAGAAGAAAGTATGTGTCGAATTATATAAAACTGCGGGTGCACAGTTGATTATGTGTAGCAATTGCTTTCATTGTAAGAATTCATTCCTTTGATTTCCACATGGGGAAGCAGCCAGCAGCACAGACAGCACTGCATATTCTGTACAAGTCATGATTTCCTGAAGGGAAGATGCAGCTATGTCCATGCCACAACAGTTCCATCAATGTGCAGATTATTTGTAACAACAAGCACAAGGTTATGCTTTGTAGTGCATACCTGTTCTGATGATGATTTGAGAACACTTCATCATCCAGCAATCTGTGGTGCTGAGGCTTTAGAACATTGACCCTCTCGAGAAGAAAAGATGGAACGAGGCACATGCATCCTCCAGGGTCACAATAAAACATTGTATTGGAAAGTTTTCAGCATCTATCTACAAGAATCATGGGAGCACCTTCATTGTACCAATTCAGGAATAGAGCTCATCACCACTTTCTCTCTGGTAACTAGGTATTGAGCAACAAGTACTAGCCTTGCTGGTGATGCCCACTTCCAAGACAGTAGACTATTGTATGTCAAGCAGTGGCATATATTTTATAACTAGCAATATGCTTATTCAGGGATCAGTGGGATATTATACAAGGAGCAGTTGATTATACTATACAGTGGAATAATATTGTGCCAGCATTGAGTGCACAGCGCTGTATCGTATAGAGTTAAATGTGGTGTGATACACAAGGAACAGTGCAACATTAGTTGTGGCATGTGAAACATTACTCAGCAAGCAGCGAGGTATATGGTAAGTTGTGAGACCTTTTTACGTACAATGAATTATTCCACCATGAGGAGTAGGGTATTTTGTAGTCCACAGTAAGATTTTTAAATAACCAGTAGGCTGGTGAGTAATATCAGCTTAATTGAGTAATGGAATGTTAGATGACTGAAATTTGGGATGAGCAATTAATATCATACAGAGCAGTGAAATATTATACTGCACAAAGCCAGGAAAAGCTATGTAATGGTGTGTCTAGTTTGGCTATCAATTCAATGGCCCTCTGATAGGTCGTGTGGGGAAATAAGGTACCTCCCTGAACACATTTCATTGTGTAGGTTGATGGACAATCACATTTTAGGTCATCCCTTATCTTCCATTTGCAGAACAGTGGCTGTATTGTCCATACCCTGTGTGGATTCAGTTGAGTGCTATCTGTGTACAAAGTTAACACTAGGGATCTCTGCTGCTGGTCATTGGTCAGTTGTTGGTTTGTTTACACTGCGTGCCTCCCATTGATTCTGTCCAGTTGGTTGATATCTGCTGTGCACATATTGGTAGCTCTTTCACAGAATGGCTGTTGTAATCTTGAGAGCATTCTTAGTAGATTTTCTTTTTTTAAAAAAAATGCTTTTGAAAGTGAAAAGTTGCTTACAATTTTTTTTTCCATTTCCGGGAATGAATGATGAATGGTAGGTAGGCCAATGTGGAATAGCACTGGAAGCCACTCAGAGAGGTCTGGAGTATTTCTGATGGAATTGTTTAGTTACATACTGTGTGCCTTTGTGGTTGAGGAACAATGAGAAGAGTATTCTGTACCAGAGTAAATGGAGACACTGTTCCAGTGGCCAGTGTTCTGACTCTGCCCACCCCCCAACGACTATCCAGTGAGTTTCTGGATTACGTTCAAACCGGTTTTGACTTTTTGACTGGCGTTGATGAGATGTGGTTGATAAAGGAAAGTCCGTTGTAAAAATATTATATAGCCAGTGATGGGAAATGATACTGCAGAATGTTATCAAAGTGGGATGTTATAGGAAGGACTGCACAGTTGTTGTCCCCAATACACAACATAGGAGTATGTTCTACTGTCAAAATTGCATCATGACCAATCATATTCTAACTCTATCAACCCCTCTTGGTTCTGAGATCCTTTATTTTTATACTTAATAATTGCAAATCCCCAGAAATGCCTCTTCCTTTGCTGAGTCTAAGGTGATTTAGTTTCTCACTGCAAATAAGGAGTTTCTACAAAGGCCCAAGTGAGGAGATCGGCTGATAGGAGCCCCTGGTCTGTTCTGAACCTGCTTTTAACAAATATCACTATGACTGTGTAATTCAAAACCTGTTGTTTGACAGCAGGAATTTGTCAGTGAAATGCTGTGTTTTCCAATCCTTGATCCAGAAGGATGTTTGCTGCTGGATCATGTTCAGGAAGGTTGGTCCAGAAGGGCCTCTGAGTTGGAAGGCGGGGCAGTAAGTGGATTGAACGCATCCTTGCAGAGTGGGAAAGTGAGGTGCAGTGTGGATGGTTTCAACTAACCTGTGGGTTTCCATCACCCGGCAGATGTTTGTTGAGGGGTGGGGGAGGTGATGTATGTGAGGACAAAGCTGGGGGAGAGGTGTTGAGCGGAGAGTTCCAGTTACAATACGGTTGAGTCTCGATAAGATGTGTGTGTGTGTGTGATGACCTATGACAAACAGGAGCACAGTGTTCATTCCAAAGTGTTGTCCCTTGTAAATTCAATATGTTTGGTTAAAAGATTGTTTGTTTCAGGTCTGAACTCTTCTGTTTTCTTCAGTTATTCCAGAAAGAGAAAAAAAATCCAATCTGGATTTACTCCCCAGTGTGTCAGAGTTGGGAACCATGTTTTTAGTTGCTGACCATCCTACATTGATATGCAATTTGTTTTTGGTACTGTCCCTCGTGGAGGTGGAAGTCACTGGATATGGATTTAGTGGGAGTCACTGCAAGATGCCATTGATCATAGTAGCCTGTCAACTTTGTAATATCTTCACTAAAAGTCTGGTCCAGGATTCAGAGGGATGGGGTCTGTTTGTTTTTATTTGTTCATGGCGTCATTGCCTGGTCAAGTATTTTATTGCTGATCTGTAGTTGTCTCCTTGAAGGAGGTGGTGAGCTGGCTTCTTGATGTTGAACATACTCGCCTAACAAAATTTCAAACCTCGGACTAATAGATTTTCAAAGTCAAGATTTCCACTGCTCTCTGCGTGAAGAAGCGTTTTCTTTAGACCTGAACAGCTGATCTTTAATTTAAGGTTATTGTCCCTTGTCTACAGTCACTACTAGAGTCTTATTTATCCTTTTAATTGGACCTCACTTCCCACTGAAATTGTGTATTTAGATGCCAAGCAGCAACACATTCCCCTTCAGTGTCCTTTCAAAACTGACCTGGACCAGCTATATAAGTACAACAGCTACAAGAGCAGGTCAGAGACCAGGAATACTGCAGTGAGTAACTCACTCCTGACTCTTCAAAGCCTGTCCACCATCTACACAAGTCAGGAGTGTGATGGAGTACTCTCCATTTGCCTGGATGGGAGCAGTTCCAACAACACTGAAGAAGCATGACACCATCCAGGATAAAACAGCCTGCTTGATTGGCACTACATTCACAAGCATCCATTCCCTCCACCATCGACGTTCAGTTGCAGCAGTGTGTACTATCTACAAGATGCACTGCAGAAATTTACCAAAGATCCCCAGACAGCACCTTCCAAACCCATGACCATTTCTATCTAGAAGGACAAGGACGGCAGATAGATGGGAATATCACAGTCTGCAAGTTCCCCTCCAAGTCACTCACCATCCTGACTTGGAAATATGCCTCGTTCCTTCATTGCTGCTGGGTCAAAATCCTGGAATTCCTTCCTTAAGGACATTGTGGATCAACCCGCAGCACATAGAGTGCAATGGTTCAAGAAGGCAGCTCACCCCCACCTTGTCAAGAGCAACTAGGGTCAGACACTAAATATTGTTGTTGGAGCTGAAGCCTTTAGGAGGGAAAGAGAGAAAATGCTCACGATGAAATCGTGTTGGAGCTGACTTCATGTGTCCAAATGTCTTAGACCGGCAGCATATTCTGTGAAAACCAGGCCTTTTGGGTTCAGCTAGGCCTGGAACTTCTGCCTTCCCATGAAGCTTTGAGACTGTTCTGAAACATTTTTTCTCTGTTTCAAAAAAAATCTCTGTGGTTGAGGCAAATATTATTTATTTATTTCCTCTTACAGCCTGATCCCTGAAATACATAGAAATTTGCATCTGGTTGCTGTTGGCCTTTTTAACTTTTCTGTTTGTATCAGTTTGGGTAATTATCATTGTTTTGTTCTTTTGGGCAACAGTGACTGACCTCTCACATCGTGGTGTTAGCGAAGGAATTGAGTTGGATATTTGCAGCTAGTGTCAAAAAGTAGGTGCAGGCCCACTGAGTTGGGGTTGAAAAACTGGAAGGTCGACCGTTATTTTCTCAGCCTTTAGTCAGCCATTAATGAAATAATCTGTTCAGAAGGTGCAGGTGTCAAAACTTGTCTCTCGCCAGTCACTCACTGATTTGATTTGATTTATTATTGTCGCATGTACCGAGATACAGTAAGAAGTATTGTATTGCCTGTTAACCAGACAAATCTTTCCTTACATGAGTACATCGGGGTAATAGAACAGAATGCAGAATATAGTGTTAGAGCTACAGAGAAGGTGCAGAGAAAGATCAACTCTAATATATGAGAGATCCATTCATAAGTCTGATACCAGCAGGGAAGAAGCTGTTCTTAAATCTGCTGGTATGTGTTTTCAAACTTTTGTATCTTCTGCCCGATGGAAGAGAGTATAACCGGGTGGGAGGGGTCTTTGGCTGCTCTTCTGAGACAGCAGGAAGTATAGACAGAGTCAATGGAAGGAAGGCTGGTTTGCCTGATTGTAGTAGGCTGCATTAACAACTCTCTGTAAAATTTCTTGGGCAGAGCAGTTACCATACTGAGCTGTGATGCAACCGGTTAGGATGCCTTTCTGTGGTGCATCTATGAAAATTGGTGAGTGTCCTTGTGGACGTGCCAAATTTCCCTAGCTTTCTCAGGAAGCAGAGGCTTTGGTTTGTGTGCCTTCCAAACCATAGCATCGATTGTGGGTGGATTAGGACAGACCCATATCTCATACTGGTGACCATGATTGATATTAAGCCCAGACGCTGAGGGCCATATTGTAACCTATCTCAATGATGGAGAAAGTGATGAGATCTGGTGGAAGGCTGGTTTTATACACTGCCCAATATTATGAATCTCTGAGAGTTAAATGTGCCAAAGTAAAAGAACTAGGTTTCCCGAAGTGGGGTTCAGGATCCTCAAGTGGGGTCATGAGTTGAAATTGCAGTGTCGTGAGCCCTAAAACAGCAAATGGCTGAATATTCAGCCATTCTGCCAGCTTTTGTTCTGGTGTGCATACCTTTCACATTTCTCTCTGAGCTGTTGACAATTCAAAGTGGACCCCAGAGTAGTTTGTGAAGTCTTGGTGTAGCAAAGGGATGCTCCAGTTTTCACCAGCGATAGCAAGAACTGCAGATGCTGGAGTCAGAGCTAACACAGTGTGGAGCTGGAAGAATGCAGCAGACCAGGCAGCATCACAGGAGCAGGAAAGCTGACATTTCGGGTCGGGATTGTTCTTCAGGAATTTCTGAAGAAGGGTCCCGACGCGAAATGTCAGCTTTCCTGCTCCTCTGATGCTGCCTGGCCTGCTGCGTTCCTCCAGCTCCACACTGTGTTATCTCCAAATTTCACCAGTTCTCAGGGGAGGAGAGTGGGGTATATTGGTGATAAGAATTGCCTCCTCGGTGTTTCTATGCAGGTATCATCACAGCTGAGTTATTCCTGTTCTGGCAGCCATGGATTTTCAATCCCAGCTGTTGAAGCATGACTGGTAGCATAAGTTGAAGCTGACCTTATCCTCCCTCTCTAACCAGGGGCTCTGGGACTCAGTGTAACATCTCTCCTCCCAGCCAGCCTGAGAACAGCTTTCTCAACCCACACCGTAAGCCAAAGCGAGGGCTGTTCTGGTTCATATTGACTCAGCCGCCCACCAGCTAAATGCAGTGAGCTACTAGGGGCAGTCCCAGTATATATTGTTCTTTAAGTGTAATGCACTTTTCATTCGTCCTGTTTCTTTAAAAAGGGCATCTTGAAATGGTCGTGAGTGGAACTCCTACACAACTGTAATTATCAGATCATATTCTCATACAATGCAATGTGGTGCTTGCAGTTACTAGTTCTGGACCAGTCTGGAATAAATACCCCATTATGCGTGGGCCCAAGAAGGCAGGACAGTAAGGGTGCTGGGTTCAGTATGACTCACTTTCTATTTACAGACTCGATAGTGCCAACAGTTGCAATTTGTTTGGTTTTCACACCAATAGGAGCTCAGGGGAAATGAGTGACAAGTGGTTTCCTAATTTTATTGCTGTCCATTTGCTGATATTGGAGTCTTTGCAGTGGTTCCAAGGACTCACTGGGTACTCACTACAAATTACAGAATTCCTGCCAAAATAGCCTGCCCTGTCCACATTTGATCCTGTCCAATTCCTTTTTCATGTCACCTCTAAGACTGCCTATTTCTTCCTGTATGGCACTGCTCATCCTCATCCCTGTCTCAGCTCATCTGGTGCTGAAATACACATCTAATCTTTGATTACCTCCAGCCTGGTCTATTCCAGATTACTCATGGTCAGTCTCCCACACACTCTCTTCCACAGATCAAGCAAACCCATGTCTTAATTTGCAGCAAGTCCCATTCACCTCTCACCTCGGTGCTTGCTGACTTGCATTAGCTCCCTGTCAAGTAACATCGTGACTTTAAAAATGTTTTTCCTTGTTTCCAAATCTCTCCATCGCCTCTCCTATCTCTGTCATTGGCTCTACAACCATCCAGGATTTCTCTAATTCTGGCCTCTTCTGCATTCCAATAATAATTGCTTCACCATTGGTGACTGGGCCTTCAGTTGCCTCGGATTTCCTATCTACACCACTTTGCATTTCCGATTTGCCTATCTTTTTCAGTTATTTAAGAGCTACTTCTTTGGCCAAGTTATTGGCTATCTGCCTTCATATCTCCTTATATGGCTCAGTCTAATACTTTTTTTGTTTTATAATGCTCTTGTGATGTAACTTAGAATGCCTACAGTGCAGAAGGAGGCCATTTGGCCCATCAAGTCTACACTGACCCTCCAAACAGCATCCCACCCTATCCCCATAACCCCAAATTTCCCATGGCTAATCCACCTAGCCTGCATATCCCTGCAAGCTATGGGCAATTTAGCCTGGCCAATCCACCTAACCTGCACGTCTTTGGACTGTGGGAGGAAACTGGATCTCCTGGAGGAAACCCACACAGACACAGGGAGAATTGTGCAAACTTCACACAGACAGTCGCTTGAGGCTGGAATTGAATCCAGGTCCCTGGCACTGTAAGGCAGCAGGCAATAACTACTGAGCCACTGTGCCTCCTGACTTGGGATATTTCATTATGGTTAAAGGTGCTATATAAATACATTGTATTCCATCTGCCACTTCTTTGTCCGCTCTCCAAGCCTGTCCAAATCCTTCTGCAGCCTGCCCACTTCCTCAACATCACCTGTCCCTCCACCTATCTTTGTGTCATCTGCAAACTTAGCAACAATGCCCTCAGTTCCTTCATCCAGATCATTAATGTATAACATTAATAGTTGTTGTCCCAACACTGATCCCTGCAGAACTCCACTAGCCGCTGGCTGCCATCCTGAAAAAGACCCCTTTATCCCCACTCTCTGCCTTCTGTCTGTCAGTCAATGCTCTACCCATGCCAGTACCTTGCCCCTAATACCATGGGCTTATTTAGCAGCCTCCTGAGTGACGCCTTGTCAAAGGCCTTCTGAAAATCCAAAAGGTCACATCCACTGGCTCATGAAGCTGTGCTGACTCAGCCCTATTTTACCATGCACTTTCATACTCCACAATCTCATCCTTAATAATGGACTCTTAAAATCAGGTCAAGTGGCCTATAATTTCCTGCATGCTGCCTCCTTCCTTCTTAAATAGAGGTTTTACATTTAGCAATTTTCCAGTCCTCTGGACCCTCCCTGACTCCGGTGATTCCTGAAAGATCACCACCAAAGTCTCCACAATCTCCTCAGCAATCTCCTTCAGAACCCTGGTCCGGGTGATTTAACCACCTTCAGACCTTTTTTCAGCTTCCCCAACACCTTCTCCTTAGTGATGGCCACTACACTTACCTCTGCCCCCCTGACTCTTGCAGTTCTGTTATGCTACTGATGTCACCCAATGTGAAAACAGATGCAAAGTGCCTATTAAGTCCTCTGCCATTTCTATGTTCCCTGTCACTACTGCTCCAGCCTTATTTTCCAATGGCCCAATGTCCGCTCTTGCCTCTCTTTCATCTTTTAAGTACCTCTTAAAAAAAATCTCTTGCAATCTCTTGATATTACTAGCTAGCTTACCCTCATTTTTCGTCTTCTCCCATATTGCTTTTTTTTAGTTATTCTCTGGTTTTTAAAGGCTTCCCACTAATCTTCACCACATTGTATGCTTCAAAGTCACATACTCCACGCTCAAAATGATTGGGGGTACGAGTCATGACCCTCTCCATTCATTTGCCCCCCCACCCCAACACAAGTTGATCACTCTCCGGAATGTTCTGCAATATATTCAGTCAGTGATAACACAGTGGCATGAAATTGAAACAGAAGATTTACAGGGCTGTTAGGAGTGAGCAGGCGAATGGGGCTAATTTGATTACTATGTTCAAAGGGATAGCATAGGCAGTTGGGCAGAATGGCCTTCCACACTGCAAGATCTGGTTCTGAGAGTGGTCTCTGACTTGCATTTGCATACAGGTTGGTGAATAATAAGAGAGCTTTCAAAGCTTTCGGTGTAAGTAGAAGGTTCACTGAGTTGGCGCACAGCACTGGGCAATCAGCCAAGGAGAAGGGTCCTTTTCCTTTTCCAAAAAATAAACAAGTCTTACTGTCATCAAAAGAGAGCTGATGTAAAAATCACAAGACTGTCATCAATAGGCTGCCATTGTTTGTCTTTTAATTGCTCTTTCATGAACATGATGAGCATGTGATTGATGAAGCCATTGAAAAGCAAAGGAAATGCAAATGCTGGAAATCTGAAATAGTGCAGGAAGCTTCCGGAAGGAAGCTGGTCATCCGGTGCCTGGGTTAAGGAAAAGGCCAGTGTGAGACAGCTCTGATAAAGGATCAACACTGGAAATATTGGTTTGTTTGTTTAAATTGATCAGCTGTGACCAGAGGCCCTGAAAGGTCCCATATCTGTCTGCCCATTTTTCTGTACAGTTTTTGTATTTGTATGTGTCTGTGATATACCTGAACATTGTGTTATGCACAGATATGGACTTACTCCTAAATTTTAATACGAGTGGCTCAAGGCAGGAGACACATTGTGAAAGGACGTTCCTTTCTGGGTGCCCATACCAAAGAGCACTCTTCTCAGTGTGGTTACGCTGACCTGAGGGTAACTATCTAAAACACTCCCATTTTCTAGTCTGGGGCCTTGTTAACATATTGACATCAAACAGCTCACACAAGGCCTTAAAATCTTCAACCCACCCCCAACCAAGACAGATAACTGAATGGAATAGGGAGAGGGAAGCTTGGAGAGGTGCTACTGAGAGGTCAGATTTTGGGGCTGCTGGTTTGTATGGGGCATTAATGTTCCCCATGACCCTACTAAAAGCATTGGCAAATCAGTAAATGTTTTCTGAGCCAGAGACTTTAAAGAACTGTTGTTTAGATCACTAAACTCCACTTGATAGGGTGGACGCTGATAGGATGTTTCCCCTTGAGGGAGAGACTAGATTACAGTTTCAATACTAGGGGTCTCCCAGTTAAGATGGAGATGAGATTTGTTTTCAGTTTGATGGTTGGGAGTTTGTGAAAAGCAGTGGATTCAAAGTTATTGGATATATTTAAGGCAGAGGTAGATTGACTGCTAGCTATCTTAGGGAGTCAAAGGATATAGGGGATATCTGGGAATGTGGAGTTGAGGCCACAGTCAGATTAGCCATGGGAAAGCAGACTAATGGGGCTTAAGGGCACTGTTTCTTATTTGTATGTTTGTAACCATGGTACCATTTCCACTGGAGCACGTTTTTTATTTATTCATGTCTAAGCCATAATTGGTCGGTCGGCATTTAAGAGTCTGGAGTTACTTGTAAAGTGGCATTTTATTTTCCTAAAGGGCATTAATTGATTCATTAGACTCTTAATTCCAGATATTTATTGAAATCAAATTCCACCATCTGCCATTGTAGGATGTGAACCCAGGTCCCCAGAACATTACCACAGTGTCTGGATTAACAGTCCAGTGATAATAGCACTAGGCTATCACCTTCCCTACTTGTGTCTGTGCAATAGTAGCTACACACAACCCTGTGATACTGTTCACCCTCACATCGGTATCATTTGGAAAGGCAACCAAAACATACAATTGGAGGAGCCCTAAAACACCAAAGATTCTGGCAATCTGAGGTAGAAACAGTAACCAGGCTTGGGGTGGAGGAGCAGTTAACATTTCAGGTCAATGCTTTTTCATCAGCGTGTGGGCATTTTCAATTTCACACTGTAATGTAAACCGCTGTTTACAGCGCTCGCTATTGTGCCGCAAACAGTCCCTCATTAACTGATTGAATCCGATTACAGCACTGTTTACGAACACAGGCGATATAGCTGATTCACTTCTGGAGCTGGGCTTGTGGTGCTGATAACATCAGCATCCGTTCTGTGAATGCCGTTTCATATCTTTCTCTGTATTTCCCTTTTTCAGATGTTGATGAACCTGTTGCTAATTACCAGAATATTATGTTTCTATTCACATTTGCAGCTTCTTCTCGTAATCTCAAAGTGCTGCAGGAGATGGAAGGGTTGGTATTGGCTAAGATTAGTGCTCTATTCAGGGAGGGCATGGTCTTGGGTGTACAGGATAGAAGCACTAGATTCATTTTCCTGATGGCTTCAGCACTAAAAGCCAATGCGATAGTGTAAAGTCGAAGGTAGCTGGTGTAACTCCTGTTTGGTGCTAAATTTTCCTGAGTGAGAAGCATATTGGGCTGGGGATGAGCAGAAAATCAGCAGGGACTTCTCCTATTTACTCCCTCCTCTCAACCCTCCATGCACTCCCCTCCTCTTGAGGGAGAAAAATGGTCCTATGTGGAAACAAGAAATGATTGTGTTATTGAATAGCCTTCCAAATTGGCGACCTTGTGTAGACTAGCCATGTGGGTGAGGTACTGACTGTACACCATGAGGATTTGGGAATAATTGGGTTTGAGCATTGGAGTTGCTCCATACAATTTATAATGAATCAATAGCATGCGACACTCAGTAAATTTAAACATGGTCTGGTTTATAGGTCACATGATTGTGTGTACATTTAGAATCGGCAGGGAACAGTGAATGAGAGAAGAGGGCGTCTTGCAGTTCGTGGTGCTGTCCTTCACTTGTAGCTTTAAATAAAATTAGCAAAAGCTTCCAAGCTCACAAATGAGGGGATAACAATGGGTCCAATGTCGCTTCCCCCCCTCAATTCTGACTCACTATCTCCCCCTGCCAAGTTAGGAGGTAAATCAAATAATGAAAACAGGGCAGTAAGACTTGAATCTTCACTATAACTGATCCAAGCAACTGAAGTTTAGGAGAAGTGAGACTGAGTTTTGTTTGCTGGGTAGTGGGTTGGTGAAAGGCGAAGAGCAAGTTGTGATCTGCATAAAGTGGCAGGACAGACCTGAGGGATAGACTGGTCCGTTCCTGTTCCAATGTTCCCAACCAGGTCAACAGAGGCTGACTAATCAATAGTTCAAATGCAGCAAAATGTAATGTTTCCACTAGGAGTACTGATATACTGTCACGTGCAAACCAGCCCCCTTTCGGATGCCAGTAGGCTTCACTGTAGAGAACCGTCAGATGTAAAACCATGCACAGCTCCACCAATAGCTATCAGTGTTGATCTCATGCATCTTTTTCCAGACATGATCACATTTTGAAGACTCATTATGTAGAATCCGCTTTTTTTTTATGCATTGCATTGTTCTCTCACATTTTAACACACTCATATAGTGGACTGTGCTTAAAAACAGTTTTTTTTTAATTTCAACAATATGCTTTATTCATAAAAATATCTTTGTATACATACATAGTCACTAAAGCAGTTTGGTTCTGTACAGTAGCCTATGAAGGAACAAACACTGGAATTTGACTCAATCCAACAAACAAGCCAAAGGCATTTCTTACTTGTGCAAGACCATATTTATATATATTTGAGGCACTGGGACAGTCCGGTAACTAAGCAGACCCCCATTTAACTTCAGCAGAAAGACCTGAGACATCTTTCCCCACTGTGCCTTGGCAGCATCTGTCCCAAGCTTTAGTGCGTCCCTCAGCACGTAGTCCTGGGCTTTGGAATGTGCCAGTCTGCAACACTTGGTCAGGGTCAACTTCTTGCTCTGGAAGACCAACAGGTTTTGGGCAGATCAAAGATCATCTTTCACCGAATTGATAGTTCTCCAGGTGCAGTTGATGGTTGTCTCGGTGTGCATCCTGGGAACAGACCCATAGAGCACAAGAGTCGTGCATCATGGAACTGCTCGGGACGAACCTCAATTTTAAAAACCACTTCATTTCTCTCCAGACTTCCTTCACAAAGGCACAATAGTCAAATAGTTAACATGGGAATGAAAATGGCTGAGTGGCCATTCTTCCCCATGCTGTAAGCCCTCCCAGGGGTCTTGTCCTTCCACTATATAGTGAGTGCCATTAACTGTACTCCTCCCTCTGTAGTCAAAGCTCCTCGTTTAAAAATGGATAGTAATAGGTATACTCCCACTCTGTTTTCTCTTTTTATGTTTCTATTACATCAGGAGCATTCTGGAGGGCAATAATAACATGCAGTGCCTTTCTCATGTCGCAGTGGTTTCTTGAATCCCTTATGTACCTATGATATAGAACATGGAGGTCAGAGATTTCCCACTCATTCAGTCCATCCACACAGTTGCCTGATTGCAGAGTCGTGGGTGAGGATTTTAGCAGTAGATGGGCCCAAGACAGGAGCGAAATCTGGGGACAGTATGGAAGGGGAAATGGCTGCTCTTAGTGATGACTCACAACATGTGGTTGGAAGGAGATAGTGAACAGTCCAGTTTAGCACCACAAAGCTGAGGGGTGGCATTGTCCTCTTTGTCCATCATTATAACCATCAAATAATTCACTTCTAATCAACCACCCCACTCGCCTCCTTGAAGCTTTTAATTTCTTCCTACACCCCCAGCAACTTTCCCCACCCACCTCCCCGATCTACTTCTCCCCCCAGTTCCTCATTGTTCCATTACTCTTGCTGACATCAGCATTCAGACCATGTTTAAAAATAACAAGAAAATGATCTCCAATACACCCCTCCCCATCTTCTCAAAGACTGTGAACATGTTATCAGCTCGGAAATCGATGCTCAAAATTCCAAAGCCTCCGTATTCAAATCCCTCCAATGCAGGATCCCCCACCCACCCGCCACATTTAATGAAAAAGCTTTTCTCAAAAGGCTGGCATCATCGGAAAGCACTGCATAAATGTCCACACACACGCTAAATTCTGAACTCCCTCGCACCACCGCCTCTATCAATTCCTGCCCTATGACTAAATTATCAGCCAGCTTATGCGTGAGCAGAAATTTCCTCAGGTTAATTGCCTTTGTTTTCCCCATTAAAAGCTTCGTTCCCACTGCCAATGCCACCCCTCAGCTTTGTGGTTTTTTGGTCACTAGTTACATTGGAGGACAGGAAACTGGAGCTGAGGACACAATTAGCACAGAATGATACTGTAAGGGGGACCAGGCTCGAATCAGATGAGAGAGGGCTTCAGAGACCATTGGGCACCACAGGGGCTGAGGTACAACGTCATCATGATCATCTTGGATAGCATTGTTTTAGTTTTATAACTTTCCTTTTTCCTTATGAGTTTCCATTAATGTTAATTTGTATTTTTGTTACAGTTCCCCATCGGGAGGCTGTTTAAAAAGAAATGAGGGCGCTTTACTCAGCATCTAACCCTATACTAAACCTGTCCTGGGAATGTGTGATGGGACGGTGTAGAGTGAACTTTACTCTGTACTTAACCCTGTGCTGTTCCTTGTCCTGGCAGAGTTTAATGGGGACAGTGTCATGGGAGTTCTATGTTTGGTTTAAAAGAGTAGAGAACACTCTTTCCCCATGCTGTACTGGTCCTGGGAGTGTTTGATGGGGACAGTATAGAGTAAACTTAACTCTATCTATCCTTGTGCTGTCCCTGTCCTGGGAGTGTTGGTGGCGCTATGGACCAGACACAAACCCCTCAAGATATATTAAGAAGGTAGCCTCAATCCTAACTTTTTCTTATTTTAAAGGCAAGTGCGAGCATTGCATTCCAGATGCAATTCAGTTGGTCAAACTATCAGATTTAGAGCAAAATACACTTTATTCAGCCACTGTAGTTAAAATACAACAAAATAAAGAAGGAATTGAAATAATTTAACTCTACTGGAAAACTTAATCGAATAATAGATTATTAACTACTAAGCAGTAACTGTTCCAATGTGGTAACACCCGAATAACACAGCCTTGGCAAAGGCAAATTTAGTAAGATAAATTGTCTCCCATGCAATTCTGGCAGTCGGAAGAGAACCCTAGCTTTTCGATGTAACAGAGAGACGAAAAATAACTTCCATATCCAGTTTCAAGAACCCCAGCAGCAACTGCTACAGAAAAGTTAAAACTAAAAATCTTGGTTCTGTGGGAGCTTGACTGCACCTGCTGCTTCTATTGTTCTAACTATTATATTAAAAAAAAACCCGAGGCCTCAAGCTGTTTACTTTATTGGAATCAGACAGACAGCTCGGCGCCTCTTTCTGAAAACTTCTTATCGAGAAAAACCAGGACAAAATACACCTCTTTAAAGCCATAATATCGTGCCATGGTGTAGAGTAATCATTATTCTGTTTTGAACCCCATGCTGTCCCTGTACTGGGAGTGTTTGATGTAGACATTACAGAGTAAGCTTAACTCTGTATTTAACCCCATGCTGTCCCTATCCTGGGAATGTTTGAGGAGGACAGTGTAAAACAGTTGAGGGAACTTTATTTTCAGCTGAAAAGAGTAGACTCAAAGGCCAATTCATAGGATGTTTGGGTCACTGGGTTTACAGCATTTATTGCTCATCTCTAATTGCCCAGAGGGCAGTTAAAAATCATTCACATTGCTGTGGTCTGGAGTCATGTGTAGGTTAGCAGATTTCTTTTCATAAAGGTATCAGCGAATCAGATGGGGTTTTCCCCCAACAATGGTTTCATAGCCAACTTTGGACTTTTATTTCCAGATTTGTTTTTAAAATCAGATTCCACTATCTGCCTTGGCAGGATTTGAACCAGCACACTTCCTGCGTCTCTGGATTAATAGGTGTGGCAATAATAACACGAGGCCATCTATTACCTCCCCTCCTTCCCCAGTTAAGAGGTATTTGCTGCCTCTGCTAATTAGATCGGCCCTTAGACTCAGAATTGAAACGAGGATCAGTGGCCGCAGTCAACCCTAACCCCATAACCCACCAGTGGTTGGTGCAGTTTTATTGCTTTAAGAGCTGT
Organism: Rhincodon typus; assembly: GCF_021869965.1. NCBI lineage: Eukaryota > Metazoa > Chordata > Chondrichthyes > Orectolobiformes > Rhincodontidae > Rhincodon > Rhincodon typus. The sequence goes on from NC_063348.1 coordinate 11,567,749, forward strand.
GTCGCTTGAAGAGCGAAACGTGCTAATGAGCTAAGGAAGAGAATGTAAACCACATGACCATCTGCCCTATGCAGTCCAGCAACAAGCAAGGCTAGCAGGAGGTTGCATAGAGAGATTACAACTTGCAGTTACAGACAACTGAGCTATTAATAAACCTTTTTGATCCTTAGAGTGGATTCAGCCCCCTCAAACTCAATCTGTGTTACTTAACAATAATTATAAGGAAATGTGGCACTTGGTACTGTAACATACAACAGCCAGGGATGGTAATGAACAATTCTGTGACATTTCACACAATCATTGCATTGTTACAGTATGCTCAGCTCATCATGTTGGTGCTGGCTTATCCAAACAAGCATCTCGCTCAGTGCCATTCCCCTGCCTTCTCCCCATAACCCTACACATTTATTTTCTTTCTTTTCAAATCAATCATAGAATCCCTACAGTGTGGAAACAGGCCCTTCAGCCCAATAAGTCCACACCGAACCTCAGAGCATCCCACCCGGACCCATCACCGTATACCCAACCTAATCTATGCAACCCTGAACACTATGGGTAATTTAGCATGGCCAATCCACCCAACCCTACACATCTTTGGACTGTGGGAGGGAACTGGAGGAAATCCACGCAGACACAGGGAGAACGTGCAAACTCCACACAGATAGTCGCCCAAGGGTGGAATCGAACCTGGGTCCCTGGCACTGTGAGGCAGCAGTGCTAACCACTGAGCCACCGTGCCGCACCAAATCCCCAAAATAGCCATCAATTCCCTTTTTCATGACTCAACTGAACTCGTGTCTACCACATTTCCAGGTGGTGCATTCCAAATCCTAACCACTCGCTGTGAGAAAAAGATTGTCATCACGTCACTCTTTTTTTTTGCTGTTTTTAGTCATTCCTTTCATTTTTATTTTTATTCATTCACAGGATGAGGGCATCGCGGGCTAGGCCAGCATTTATTGCCCCTCCCAAATTGCCCAGAGGGTAGTTAAGAATTGACCACTTTGCTGTGGATCTGGAGCCAGGTAGCAGATTTCATTCTCTAAAAGACATCCAGGTCTTTTCATGAGTGGGAGCGTTTTTACCCAATTTTTATTGTGTGTGCATGCACACGCGTGTGTGTCTTCTTTTTGAGGGGTGTTGCACAATTAGCTGGGGAACAGCTCTTGCCCAGATGTGGTGGGTTCAGGCTGAAGGGCCTGAATCTGAGGACCAGATAGTCACTGTGGTTTTATCCTGCTTACACCTTCGTCAGAGCCATTTTTAATGGCCTAGCAAGCCACTCTGGCACATCAGAGGACAGTTAATAGTCAACCAGATTAATGAAAGTAGGGTGGAGTGCACAATGAAAGTAGATTGCTTTTCATACAGAATTTAAGTAGCTGATTTTTAAATTTCACCAGATTGTATAGTGGAGTTTGAACTCATTTCTCCAAATGATCAGGCCATGCCTCAGGGTTTCCAGTCCAGTAACATATCCACCGATCTGCTGTTCCCAGCACCATAGAGAGTAGGTGTTAGTTGATATCAGAATGTGATTTCTGAGGTTCTGCGCATTTCTCAAACAACACTGAGGAACTATCGGCACTGAAGTGTTTACAGGAAATCAGTTCCCTTATTGTGAAACCATTGAAAGTTGTTTCGTCATCTGACTGCTAAAAGTGTTCAATAAAATCTTTCCAGTGGAGAAAAGGGTGAAAGTTTGAATATTTTTGTAGTTTCATATCCCCTATGCATATAGACGATCATGGAACAACACAAACACGTGCATCAATTCACACACATGCGCACACAAACACACACATCAGCACAAATACACAGATGCAGACAGGAGAGGACCTAATCAGCACCCCTTGACATTGAGGACATTCTGTAACATTAATGACTCCTGATTTCCCAAAGTCTGTCTATCAAGACACATGTCAGGAGTGTGATGGAATACTGTCCACTTGCTTTGATGAGGGCAGCTCTGATAACACTAAAGCTCTATCACCTAGGACAAAGCAGCATATTTACACCATTCAACAACATTACACAGCAGCAGTGCGCACCAGCTGCAGTGTGCACCGTCTGAGATATGAACCGTCTGTAAGATGCATTGCAGCCACGCACCACGTCCGCTTGCACTGCACTTTCCAATTCCAAGACCACTTCCATCCAGAAGGACAAGGGCAGCAGATACATGGGAACACCACCCACCTCCAAGTTTCCCTCCAAGCCACTCACCATCCTGACTTGGAAATATATTGCCATTCCTTCACTGTCGCTGGGTCAAAATTTTGGAACTCCTTCCCTAATTGCACATTGGCATGTTTCTAGACTACAACTCAGTTCACCACCACCTTCACAGAAGCAATTAGCAATAGGCAAAGAATGCTGGCCTAACATGGATACACAATAGCACATAGATTCAGCAAAGGGAAGTTTTTGATACCTTGATGTCTTAAATTTTGGTTGTTTTCAAGAAGTGACTTCATGCCATATTTTCAGTTCATTTTTTCCCCGCATCTTTCAAGAATGAAAGGTGAACCAATTCCATTGTCTCACTCACTGTTACTATCACACTTTCACTCTCTCTCTCTCACTACATTCCATTCACACTATCATGAGATTACTCATTCACTGTCACTACCTTTGTCACTCACTGTTACTGTTTCTCTCACTTGCTGCTGCTGTGACTGTTTCTCACATATGGTCTCTCTCATGCTCACAATCATGACCTCTCTCGCTCAGCACAATTCCCACTCATGCTGATACTTGTGCCTCACTCTCAAACTGTGTCAAGTAGCAAAGTGATCATTTATTGACCTAGAAATTCCATCATTAGTCAGGTTTGGGAGACTTGAGTTCAAATTACAGTGGGACTACCAGGAGTTTAAATTCAGTTAGTTAGTTAACTACTTTTGAAGTAAAATGCTAGCATTAGTTACGGTTGACTGCGAAAATGCAAAATTGTTGGAATCCATCTATTCGGCAATACATTTGCTTTGCTAGGAAATTGGCAAATACCTGGGGGAAGGACAGCCTCGCTCACAGGGGCAAGTTCAACCTTACTGCCACTATGCAGTCTCATTCACAGGTTAACACACTGACACCCTGAGAAGTGGTGCAGGAAGACTGGGAGGTGGTTTAACCTGAAAAAGTGGTTGGGTTTGTAAGCCGGGTAACAGGTTATCAAGGGCTGTCATGCCTGGTGCACTGGGAAACTACTGCTTTCTTTTGTTCCCCTCCACATGACCTGTGGCATGCCAGCACCTCCTGTGGGTGTGACAGTTTAAATATATAACATTCTCATTACTTTCTCCACAGTGCCTGGCGTTGGCTGCCCAGCCCCCAGGGAAATCAAAGCAAACAGGCAGTGGGATTTAACAGGGGCTTTTATTTTTAACGAAATTATTTAAATGCTGCGATTGCCCTGCTGCCTCAACGAGGCGAAAGGCTATTTTCTGACAGGCCCATGCATTGGGTGCCACCTGTAACACTGCCTGGTCCCCTAGCACAGAGATGCAGCTCACAGGAGGCAATAGTCCCAAACACAGGGACTAACAGAATGAGAATAAACCTCTTGGGTGTGACTGAACACCAAGCCATTAACTTTTCTCTGCGTCTCTGATATCTGCAGGGCTGATTGGGAGTGATGACCAGAAGTTGAGTGATGCTCCTCGTTAAAGATGGAGCCCAGAAGGCACTGGCAATGGGCAGAAGGTCCTGCCCACCTATCTGTAAACATGGCTTTTTACCCCCTGCCATGAACTAAGAAAGCAATCCCTCGCCCCCTTTTTCCCCCAAGCAGAAATACCTCCTGCTTTTGGGCTGCACTCCATGCGAATGATCTTGTCTTTTTGAGACTGAGCATGTCACAGTCTCCCCTTGCAGCCCCACTCTCTCACACTGGGCTAGAATGAGGCATTTAGGGCAAGTTCAAACTTGCAGAAAAGATTCCATTTGTGTGTTATCAGACAATAAGCAGGTATCGTATGCTGCAAGGTGATATTATACTGAGAGGTGACTGCGAAAAGCAGGGACGAACAAGAGAGACAATTAGCGGTTAGTATTAAGTGGAGAGTACATTGCAACCTTGTACCAGCTCTTGTTCAACTCACTGATGGTATGAACCATTCTGAGAACAACAGGTTATCCTTAAACAGCAGAACTCTTTCTGTGATGAAACCTGAGAAGCTTTATATGCAAAGATATTAAATTATATGCAAATATGGTACATGTTGAATTCAAGCTTTTGACTCTGAAGCTTAGTGCCATTCTGTCAGGTATTAAGCAAGTGATCTTCTGATTGTATTGGTGGAAAAATAAAAGTTTGCCAAACAAACAAACAAAACCCTATTTTTAAAAAAATACTGCCTTTTTATTTGATTTGCTTTCAATGAGGCTGAATTCCTGGTCAGAATGGGAGCAGGAGATCTCTTTAGTCTAGTCTCACTGAGTAGAAAATCATTCTGAATTTAATGACACGTAGGATTTGAAAAGGACTTTTCTTCCTCTGTGCGAGTTCAGGATTGGTTACATCAGAAGGATCAATTCCTGATAAGAACAGGAGGTCGATATTAGAAACGTTATTGTTTTTGTGTGTGTGTGTGTCTGTTTTCGCAGCAGATTAGCCTTTCTGTCTGTGTCCCTGAATTTGATTAGTTTACAACTGCTGGAATCCATCCTCCTCCCACTTTCTGCCTTGCACTTCCATGTTTTGCTTTCTGGGTGAACTCAGTCCAGTGGCATCTGAGAGGCCAAAAGAGAATCTCTTTTTGTGTTCTGTTGATGCCTGTTCTCATGTAAATGAGCTGCCTTTGTAGAAGGGTTACACAGTATCGTATTAGCAAAACAACCTCACCAGCACCAGAATTTTAAAAAAATCCCTTTCAGAGTGCGGCTTTTCTGAAAAGTACAAGGGTGTTTTTTTGGACTTTGTTACAGATTAACCCCAAAAGGAAGATCTGTGTTAATATTGTGCTAACAATGTTGGGCAATTGCTAGCTGTATGCTGCAGCAAGTTCAGATAGAAAAAAACTAAACACTGTGCAGGAGGCTTGATGTAAGTAAGGTAACAAGACGCAACACCTTGTACAGAAGTGTGCACATCGCATGTTGAAACGCACTGGCTGCTTTTGTCTTAATAATTATTAACTTAATGCTTTCTAACTTTCTCTCGTCCGGGGAAAAACACATGCATTTATAGAGCATCTTCTATTATCTCAGGACATTCCAACATGATTTAAAGGGAATTTTTCTGAAGAAGGGTCCCGACCCAAAACGTCAACTTTCCTGCTTCTCTGTTGCCTGGCCTGCTGTGTTCCTCCAGCTCCACACTGTGTTTAAAGGGAAAGATGGTTGGTGCTATTAATTCCCGGCCAAGGCACAGTGACAAAAGGAGACTCTTGTAATCCACGGCAGTGCTGAGAGACTATTGGAACTCTTGCTCCAAAATCCAGTTTGCATTCACTGAACTCACACACGTATAGCTTCCAAGACAACAAGGTGCAGAGCTGGATGAACACAGCAGGCCAAGCAGCATCATAGGAGCAGGAAGGCTGTTGTTTCGGGCCTAGACCCTTCTTCAGAAATGGGGGAGGGGAAAGGGGTTCTGAAATAAATAGGGAGAGAGGGGGAGGCGGATAGAAGATGGATAGAGGAGAAGATAGGTGGAGGGGAAACAGACAGGTCGAAGAGGCGGGGATGGAGGGCAGTTTCAAGGCCGAAGAGATTACGAGAGAGTTGCAGTGGGAGAGAGATCCCCTGAGGTTTCATTGGGTTCAGTTGATTGCAGCCTTGTTGAGATTAAGTAACAGCACGGTTTGAGCATTGACTCTGGAAGCTACTAATCGCTGTAATTTAGGGTAATTCTTGCATTCTTTGCTGGAAAACCCCCAGGGAAATTGTGACAGGAGCTCAGTGAGACAGTACTCTCAGGATTTGTTGGTGACGTGTTTTTCTCCTTCTGCTTGGAGGTAAAAGCATCATTCTGTTATTTTGTAAACAATATATCCATGCAGTAAGAAAGAAAGGTTTACATTAGCTGTAAAACACCCTGAAATGTCCTGTGGTTATGTAAAGCACTGTTTAAACGCACATCTTTGTTTTTATATTCTGCAGCTGTGAAAGATATGGCAGATATATATGTCACATCTTTCATAGGTACAGAACGTTTTTATGACCAATTAAATACTTTATTAAATGTAGCGGTTGTTGTAATGTAGGAATAAGGCAGCTAATTTGTACCCAGCAACTTCCCACAGTTTGCTAAAAATGAAGCGATGGGATTGTCATTTCTGTTGGAGGAATATCTGTTGACCAGGACTCCCCTGGGTGGTCTTCAAAATAGTGCCATGGGATTGTTTACCTCTGCCTGAGGTGAGTGATGGGACCTCTCTGTTTGATGCCTGTTAACAATGGCATCTCCAACAGTGTAGCACCCCTTCACTACTGAACGCCAGTGTCAGCCTTGAGAATTTGTCAAAATCTCTACATTGAGATTTGAACCAACTCATTCAGAAAGCTGCAGATGGCTGAGGTAGGGTGTAGTTCATCTCCTGCCAAGTGCCCATTTCCATAATTGGGTGTCGCCTGTTTCTTGATGAAGGCCAAACAGGTTCCTTTTGAAACATTTGGAATTCCTTTCATTTTATGGTTGCCTTGTGGCATTTAATTAACAATAATTTATTTATTTTTCTCTCTTCTCCTTTACTTTCTTGCAGGTCCCATTGTTAACTTGCCTCTGTTGAAGGATGATCAGTTCATGCCAACTCCTTTAAAAAAACCCAAAGCAAAGACCTGGAGGCAACTCTCCACCCCAACAGTGGGAGACTGAGATCCGGGCCCCGTCTCCCATGGTTGAGCCTACAGGAGGATGGGCTCTTTCCGTAGACCCAGACCTCGTTTCCTGAGCTCACCAGTACTCAGTGACCTACCCCGCTTCCACGCTGCCAGGCAGGCAGCGCTGCTGGGTTCCAACCGAGCGTGGAACAGGTAAGAGCACCTTTCGTCAGTAGTGGCAAGGGTCTGCGACCAATTCCTAAACAAATGCATTGCTCCTGGAGAATTCAGTAGGTCAACGCATGAGTTGGCACTGCACTGTTTAAAAGCAGAAAGGAAGAGTATTATTTATATGATGAGGAGGTGCCGGTGTTGGACTGGGGTGGATAAAGTCAAAAATCACACGACGCCGGGTTATGGTCCAACAGGTTTGTTTGAAATCGCAAGCTTTCAAAACGCTGCCCCTTCATCGGGTGCAGTGAGAGAGGGCACACAGTCTCCGAGTTTATAGGCAGAGAGATCAAAGCATCGTACAACTGGTGTGACTGCTGTGAACAAACCTAAAACGGCCTATGGAGAACTCTGTTAGAAAGGAGAAGCACATTTCGATTAAGATGCAAATTCCAGGATCTGTTTTAATTCACTGCCCCGAGATAATTTAAAGGTTTTATCTAACTTTCTAAGCTTCAATCAGGCAGAGATACAAAAGGTGATATCTCCGATCAGATGCTGAATTATAGGTGTGAGGCCTCGTTCAGAATCTGTATCCGGAGTTTTACCTGGAATCAGGCTGGTTTTATTCCGAAAGCAGGAATTTATGAAATGCCTCACTGACTGACTGTGACTACAAATTTGTGTGTTTTTTTTTTCAACAAAATAAAATGCATCAGCAAATGGACAAACATCTTGGATGAAATGATTACCTCCATAGATTTTATGTGTGTGTGTTTGAATCTATGGGGGGAATCATTTCATCCAAGATGTTTGTCCATTTGCTGATGCATTCTGTTTTTTTTTTGAAAAAAAACACAGACAAATTTGTAGTCCCAGTCAGTGTGGCATTTCATAAATTCCTGCTTTTAGAATAAAACCAGCCCAATTCCTGGTAAAACTCCGGATACAGACTCTGAACGAGGCCTCACACCTAAAATTCCGTGTCTGACCTGAGATGTTCACTGCACTCACACCAGTTATATGATCCTTTGATCTCTCTGCCCTTAACCTCTCTGCCTATGAACCTTGCATCTGTGTGTTCTCCTCTCACTCCACCTGATGAAGGGGCTGCACTCCGAAAGTTTGTGAACCCGTTGGACTATAACCTGGTGTCATGTGATTATTTATTATTTAAATGGTGATATCTTGGGAAACATGGATGTGCAAAGGGTGTTCTTGTACATCAGTGTAATCAAATAGACAGGAGGGTGTAGAAAGCAATTGGGAAGGCAAAGGCTATATTGACTTTTATTGCAAGAAGATTTGAGTTTAGAAATTTGCAGTTATACTTGGTGAAATTGCACCTGGAGAATTGCATGAAGTTTTGATCTCCCTGTCTAAGAGAGGATATACCTACCATTGAAGGAGCACAGTGCTGACTAGGTACTACTGGATGTTTCCTTTTGATTTGGATGTCTGGAACCAGGAGTTACAGTCGAAGGATACAGGATGAGGAAACATTTCCTCCCTCAGAGCGTGGAATTTGCTCCCATAGACGGCTGTGGAGGCCGGGTCATTGAGCATGTTTTAAGAAACAGTTTGATAAATTTACAGATCTCAAAGGCTTCTCACAGTTTGGAGAGAAAGCAGGAATGTGGTGATGAGATCGCAGAGAAGCCAGGAGCATGTTAAATGACAGAGGAGGCCCAAAGGGCCAAATGAATTACTCCTGCCCCAAGTTTCTATGTCTGTTCCCTTCACAGACTAAAGTTTCGACTTTCAACCTAAGCAGATGGCCGTTATAGTCATGGGTAAATCATCATTATCTCCTCATCTCGTTTGGTGCTGTAGACACGTGCTCACAAGTCCCAATAATTTCATTCTAACTTGGCATTCATCCACAGAGACTGAACAGGGATGTTTGGCATAGCTACACAGCATACGTTTTGTAGAAGGAGACAGCACTATTAGACCCAGACTGGGAACTTTTGATGCTCGTGAACACACAGAATAGTGATGTTCCAATCCCCTAGTGATGATACTTTTCGTGATTAGAATATTCAACTTTTTTTTTCTCCCCCTCAAAATAAAGGAGGAAATCTAACCACGTAGGTTGTAGTGTTGGGCAAAGACCATGAAGATTGGTCACTATTTCAGCGGTTCTTCCTGTTACAGTATAGCCACCTCATCCTGTCACATGACAGAACCAATCCGTCCTCTTACGCCAATCGCTCTGGCTGATGTTTGTGTCACCACGTGTAACTGGAAACATTGGTAAAGGCTGTTTACATGTCTGTCTAAAATAAAAGCAGTGTTGGGTTTCTGAGAAATCAAGGGACAACATGATGTTTGTGACACTGGGCAAAGTTCCTGGCTGAGTGAGTCTAGTGCTCAGTATCAAAGCCAATGTAATTCAGTTTGTTTGCAGCTTACTGAGGGGCTCCCTCTTCTACAGAATCCAGTTACTGGTGAGGATTGACAAGTACAATAGAAACCCAGAACTCTGAAACATAGATAAAGAGTTGAAATCTAACCAGGTTCCCAGTCCTAATTATTGCTGGAAACCTGTGGACGGAGTGTGAATAAGAAGAGGACCGGGATTTTCTTTGTTAAGAAATAACTTGCATCCAGATTGCACCCTTTCTCAGAAATGTCTTAAGACCGTTCACAGTGAACAGCCAGCTATGACACAGGCCAACACCAGTGCCTGTTTTGCGCACAGCAAGATCCCACAAGTTCCATTCTACAAAGATAATTCATGCAGGATGGAACTGGAGCCAGTCTTTACATATTAATTTAGAGATGCAAGTTTCAAACATACACTTCCTAAACCAACAACCACAGTTTTACTGTCTTTATTTTACTGGGGCTCAAGTGAATTCCTGCCTTGTGTTTAATTCAAGTAACATTAATAAAAAAAATCTGGACCTTCCCTTTTAAAGAAAAATTAGAGTTAATGTGAATAATCAAAAACAAGTTAAATCAGAAAATGTTGTCTTTTGCGTTGCTTTGTGAGATGGGACGTAATAATTTCTTCAAAGATGCTGTTCAATTCAACACATGTATCCAACCATTTAGCTGTAGAGATTTCCTTCCTCTCTTTCAAGCCCAAAAGGTTAATCTATAACCTTTGATCTTACTTTCCTGGTGTATGCTTTATCTCACAATGAATGGTTATCGACATAACATTTAATGGGTATGCCATCTGCAGTGCATCACTTGTACACTTCAAATATTTGACAAATTAAAATCACACAGCCACTACTTCCTCAATAGCCCATGTTTCGTAGCTTTTTAACAAATATTTAAAAATGTTTATCTTTCCAAGCCGTACATTTCCTATTTTACCCCTTTTCGTTCACGGGATGTGGCCATCCAGCATTTGCTGTATATCCCTAACTGCACTTAGGAAGATGAGATGTTGGGAATGTATTAGAATTGTGTAAGAGATGATCTGCATTCTAGTGTTCACCGGGAATGTCAATATGTGAAGCATCAGTAAAACTGACTGAATTCCTGCTCCGGGGGCCATCTGAAGGTGGGTACTTATGTCTGTAAGGAATTTCTGTACAGATCACCTTTGTGACAATCTGCGTCTCCTTATCTTGTATATCAAAATAACATCCAAATTCACCCTGACTACCTAATTCCCTATTGCATCTCAATTCTTTATCCAAAAGTTCATTGGCAGCTTCAAAGCTGCTCAGTCATGAAAATGCCTGCTTCTGATTCTGTTCTGAGATGGTCCTGAAGCTTGTATTTCATTCTCTGAACCAATGTGAATTTGTCTCCCGCAGTGGATTTAATCTGGTACGTCAATGCTTATGTTATCCTTTGCAAGCTAAAACAAAATAGCCATGGATATCATGGTATTGAAGATTCCAACAGATGTTTATTACAGATTTTACATTATTCAAGCCCATGTCTGGGCTCGTGTTAAGCTGTTTGATTAGAGAGCAGCGTGCTCCCTGTTTCATGTCATGCTTCAAGTGATCCCCTAGTAAGATGATGTATGAGACTTTTGTCCTTCAGGTCACATTATATCCTAATCAAATCTCTTAAATGCATACCACCACTTTTCCAAAGATGAAACTTATCCCGAATAGGTATGTATGATTGCACATACACACACATTATCAGTTCAACAATTATTGCAAGTAATTAAAACAAAGTTTATAAGACTAGAATAATAGGGTGGTTGTGGCAGGGGATTTTAACTTTCCAAACATAGACTGGAACTGCCATAGTGTTAAGGGCTTGGATGGAAAGGAATTTAAGTATATACAAGAAAATTTTCTGATTCAGTATGTGGATGTACCTACTAGAGATGGCACAAACTTAACTACTCTTGGGAAATAAGGCAAGGCAAGTGACTTAGGAGTCAGTGGGGGAGCACTTTGGGGCCAGCGAATATATTTCTATTAGTTTTAAAATAGTGATGGAAAAGGATAGACCGGATCTAAAAGTCAAAGTTCTGAATTGGAGAAAGGCCAATTTTGACGGTGTTACGCAAGAACTTTCAAAAGGTGATTGGGGCAGATGTTTGCAGGTAAAGGGATGGCTGGAAAATGGGAAGCCTTCAAAAATGAGATAACGAGAGTCCAGAGACAGTATGTCCCTGTTAGGGTGAATGGTAAGGCTGGTAGATGTAAGGAATAGTGGATGACAAGAGAAATTGAGGGTTTAGTCCAGAAAAAGAAGGAAGTATATGTCAGGTGCAGTCAGCAGAGTTTGAGTGAATCCCTAGAAGAGTATAAAAGCAGTAGGAATATACTTAAGAGGGAAATCAGGAGGATAGAAAGGGGACATGATATAACTTTGGCAGGTACAGTTAAGGAGAATCCAAAGGGATTCTACACAAATACATTTAGGACAAAAGGGTAACTAGGGAGAGAATAGGGCCCCTTTAAGAATCAGCAAAGCCACCTGTGTGTGGAGCCACAGGAGATGGCAGAGATACTAAACGAGTATTTTGCATCAGTGTTTACTGTGGAGAAGGATATGGAAGAAATAGGATGTGGGCAAGTAAATAGCAACATCTTGAAAAATGTCTACATTACAGAGGTGGTGGTGCTGCATGTCTTAAAACACATAAAGGTGGATAAATCCCCAGGACCTGTTCAGGTATACCCTAGAACTCTGTGGGAAGCTAAGGAAGTGATTGCTGTGCCCCTTGCTGAGATACTTGTATCATCGATAGCCACAGGTGAGGTGCCGGAAGACTAGAGATTGGGTAACATGGTGCCACTATTTAAGAAAGGTGGTAAGGAAAAGCCAGGGATCTATAGAGCAGTGAGCCTGACATCAGTGGTGGGCAAGTTGTTGGAGGAATCCTGAGGGACAGGATTTTACATGTATTTGGAAAGGCAAAGACTGATTAGGGATAATCAACATGGCTTTGTGTGTGGGAAATCGTGTCTCACTAACTTGATTGAGTGTTTTGAAGAAGTAACGAGAAGGATTAATGAGGGCAGAGGGGTGGATGTGATCTATGTGGTCTTCAGTAAGGTGCTCGACAAGATTCCACATGGTAGACTGGTTAGCAAGGTTAGATCACATGGAATACAGGGAGAACTAGCCATTTGGATAAAGAGCTGGCTGAAAGGTAGAAGACAGAGGGTGGTGGTGGAGGGTTGCTTTTCAGACTGGGGTCCTGTGACCAGCGGTGTGCCACAAGGTTCGGTGCTGGGTCCACTGTTTTTTGTCATTTATATAAATGATTTGGATGTGAACATAGGAGATATGGTTAGTAAGTTTGCAGATGACACCAAAATTGGAGGCATAGTAGACAGTAAAGAAGGTTACCTCAGAGTACCTCAGATTTTTTTCTGAAGAAGGGTCTAGACCCGAAACGTCAGCCTTCCTGCTCCTCTGATGCTGCTTGGCCTGCTGTGTTCATCCAGCTCTACACCTTGTTACCTTAGAGTACAACAGGATCTAGATCCAATGGGCTAACGAGTGGCTGATAGTTTAATTTAGGTAAGCGTGAGGTGCTGCATTTTGGAAAAGCAAATCAGGGCAGGACTTATACTGTCAATGGTAAGGTCCTGGGACGTGTTGCTGAATAAAGGGACCTTGGAGTGCAGGATCATAGTTCCTTGACAGTGGAGTCGTAGGTCGATAGGATAGTGAAGAAGGTATTTGGTATGCTTACCCTTATTAGTCAGTGCATTGAGTATAGGAGTTGGGAGGTCCTGTTGCAGCTGTACAGAGCATTGGTTAGGCCACCTTTGGAATACTGCATGCAATTCTGGTCTCCCTGCTATTGGAAGAATGTTGTGAAATTTGAAAGGGTTCAGGAAAGGTTGACAAGGATTTTGCCAGGGTTGGAGGGTTTGAGCTACAGGGAGAGGCTGAATAGACTGAGGTTATTTTCCCTGGAGCATCGGAGCCCGAGGGGTGACCTTATAGAGGTTTATAAAATCATGAGGGGCATGGATAGGGTAAATAGACAAGGTCTTTTTCCTCGGGTAGGGGAGTCCAAAACTAGAGGGTGTAGGTTTAAGGGGACAGGGGAAAGATTTAAAAGGGACCTAAAGGATAACTTTTTCACACAGAGGGTGATGTGTGTATGGAATGAGCTGCCAGAGGAAGTGGTGGAGGCTGGTACAATTACATCATTTAAAGGGCATCTGGCTGGGTACATGAATAGGAAGGGTTTAGAGGGATATGGACCAAATGCTGGTAGTTGGGATTAGATTTGTTTAGGATATGTGGTCAGCATGGACAAGTTGGACCGAAAAGTCTGTTTCGGTGCTGTACAGCTCTATGACGCTGTCTATAACTCTATGACTAATACTTCAAACTTCAATGTAATGCTTTCAAGGGTGGTAATTGTATATCCATCTGAAGAGATGTGCATTGTTCTCAGTTGGTCTTCTTTGACAGCTTATTTGTTTTGCTGCTGGTTGCTGTCATTCAACATCGCCACATAATCATCATCGTCAGAGATTTCCTCCTCACTCTCTCTCTGTGCGATACACAGTCACACACAATGGTCTGAGCTGCGTCTGTTCCTTCACAGCCCTGACTGCCTTGTTGCATATTTCACAAATCTTTGCTGTCATCCATTAATGTGGGTTTTTATTTCTGAACACATTCTCTGCTCAGCACACAGGTATGGTAGCTCTCTATCTTTCTCCTCATCGATTTCTTTCATTCTCCTCTGTCTTTGAAAAAGTCTGTCACATGTCTCGGAATGATTAGACAATTAGTTGCTGGACAAGGTCCTTTGCACTTAACTTCCAAGCATATATTGTGATGGGTTTGGGAATTTATTTTCAAAAAATCATTTGTAGGATGTGGATGTCAGGGCCTGGCCAGCATTTCTTGCCCATCCCTAGTTGCCCTTGAGAAGGTGGTGGTGAGCTGCCTTCTTGAACCGCTGCAGTCTTCCTGCTGTGGGTTGACCCACAATGCTATTAGGGAGGAAATCCCAGGATTTTGACACAGCGACAATGAAGGAATGACGATATATTTCCAAGTCAGGATGGTGAGTGGCTTGGAAGGGGAACTTGCAGGTGGCGGTGTTCCCATATATCTGCTGCCCTTGTCCTTGTAGATGGAAGTAGTCGTGGGTTTGGAAGGTGCTGTCTGAGGATCTTCGATGAATTTCTGCTGTATACACTGCTGCTACTGAGCGTCAGTGGTGGAGGGAGTGGATGCTTGTGGATGTGGTGCCAGACAAGCAGGTTGTTTTGTCCTGGATGGTGTCAAGCTTCTTGAGTGTTGCCGGAGCTGCACCCTCCAGGCAAGTGGGGAGTATTCCATCACACTCCTGACCTGTGCCTTGTAGATGATGGACAGGCTTTGGGGAGTCAGGAGGTGAGTTACTTGCCACAGTATTCCTAGCTTCTGACCTGCCCTTGTAGCCACTGTGTTTATGTGGTGAGTCCAATGATAACCCTCAGCATGTTGATATTGGGGGATTTAGTGATGGTAACACCATCGAATGTCAAGAGATGAATGTTAGGTTGTCTCTTATTGGTGGTGGTCATAGTCTGGCATTTGTGTGGCACGAATGTTACTTGCCATGTGTCAGACCAAGCCTGGGTATTGTTCAGATCTTGTTGCATTTGAACGTGGATTGCTCCAGTATGTGAGGAGTTGTGAATGGTGCTGAACATTGTGCAATCATCGGTGAACATCCCCACTTCTGATCTTGTGATGGAGGGAAGGTCATTGATGAAGCAGCTGACGATGGTTGAGCCTAGGACACTATGCTGAGGAACTCCTGCAGGGATGTCCTGGAACTGAGATGACTGACCTCCAACAACCAAGACCATCTTCCTATGTGTCAGATATGACTCCAACCACTGGAGAGTGTGTTCCCTGATATCCATTGATTCCAGTTTTGTTAGGGCTCCTAGATGCCACACTTGGTTGAATGCAGCCTTGATGTCACTCTCTCCTCATCTCTGAAATTCGGCTCTTTTGTCCATGTTTGAACCAAAGATGTAATGAGGTCAGGAGCTGAGTGGCCCTGGCGGAATCCAAACTGGACATCACTGAGCAGTTTCTGCTTGATAGCACTGCTGATGACACCTTCCATCACCTTACTGAGAGGAGACTGATGGGGCGGTAATTGGCTGGGTTGGATTTGTCCTGCTTTTTGTGTACAGGACATACTTGGGCAATTTTCCACATTGTCGGGTAGATGCCAGTGTTGTAAGTGGACTGGAACAGCTTGGCTAGGGGAGCGGCAAGTTCGGGAGCACAAGTCTTCAGTACTATTGCTGGAATGTTGTCAGGGCCCATAGCCTTTGCAGTATCCAGTGGCTCCAACTGTTTCTGGAGTGAATCAAATTGGCTGAAGACTGGTATCTGTAATGCTGGGGACCACTGGAGAAGGCCGAGATGGATCATCCAATCGGCACTTCGGGCTGAAGATTGCTACGAAAGCTTCAGCCTTACCTTTTGCACCAATGTGCTGGGATCTTCCATCATTGAGGATGGGGATATTTGTGGAGCCTCCTCCTGCAGTGAGTTGTTTAATTGTCCACCACCATTCACGACTGGATGTGGCAGGACTGCAGAGCTTAGATCTGAACCGTTGGTTACGGGATCGCTTAGCTCTGTCTATCACTTGCTACTTACACTGTAATTGCTTTCCATTTGGTGTTGCAGAATAATGCAACAAGGCAATATGAAATCCTTGCTTTTGTTGCACGTTGCTTGGTGACCAATTATTTGGTAGTACATACTTCCTCTGGCAGCTCATTCCATGCAGTCACCACCTACTGTATGAAAAGGTACCCCTCAGGTCCTTTTTTAAATCTTTCTCTTCTCACCTTAAGCCCATACCCTCTAGTTTTGGACTCCCCTACCCTAGCAAAAAGATATTGGCTATTCACCCTATCCACACCCCTCATGTTTTTATAAACCTCAGTAAGGTCACCCCTCAGCCTGTGATGCTCCAGGGAGAAATTAACCCCAACCTTTTCAGCCGCTCCCTATAATTCAAACCCTTCAGTCCCAGCAACATCTTTGTAAATCTTTTCTGCACCCTTTCACGTTTAACAACATCTTTTGTGTAGCAGGGTGACCAGAACTGTATGCAATATTCCAAAAGTGGCCTCACCAATATCATGTACAGCCACAACATAATGTCCCAACTCCTATACTCAATGTTCTAATACTGCCGGTCCAAGGACCTCTTGGCCATCACCCTGAGTATTTAACCAACATTTCAAATTTCCAGTAGCGTTTCCTGCAATCGCCACGAATGTGGCATCTCTTTGTTCACTGGACCCTCAAGGAATATATGTCACCCAGCTCCACCCAACTGAGCAATTGGCCTTTCGGAGATGATAGTTCTGTACTGTTGGCCATGATGACTCGCTTTACCACAATCCAGCCCTGCTGGGCAAAAATACAAGGCATTTGAAGTACAAGGTACCTTGTTAACTTCTAACAGTAGTTAAGGATCCAAGGTTTTAGCATTAATGCGGATCAGTCATGAGGAATGAACATTAACAATTTGATTGCCATGTGTCATCTAACCACCGTCGTTTTGTAACCTTGCCGGGGCTTTTCCATTCTTTGTGACCCACTCTTAAATACAAATTAAATGCTGGCTTCTCCCAATTTTTCTCCAGCCTTGATGAAAACCTGGCTACCTTTTTATATAAATTATTCAAATATGCATAAAAAAATTAAAATGATTGGAATGCGTCCTAGAGTAGGACTATCTCACAGCACAGGACCCGGTTTTGGGATTTTGTCCTTAAATTAACCGATAGGGACCATATCTTCCAAGCATCTGAAGTGATGTCTTTGCATGATACTCCCAAGCCAGGGCAGTCATGAACTTGCAGTCTGATTGATCAGCTAAAAATTATCCACCGTTTAGTTGACCATCACATGATTCCATTCACCAAGTCCAGAATGGGGAAGATTTTCACTGTGTTCGTAGCTACAATGTTCATGTTTTTACAGATATCTCTGATGTTGTTATTAACCATTTTTCTGCCCATGATCAGTCAGAAACTGTGCTGGTGTCCAATCCATATCCATTTTCCATGACTTTTTTGACCATAACCATTTTGACCTTACTGTGTATTATTAACTTAGGAAAGTGAAATTTAGTCACCGTGTCCACAAAATGCACAAAGAAATATTTCTGCATTTGCCCTAAATCTTTGTGCACGGTGTAACTCCCTTGTTAAAGTTGTGTGTCCATTAGATTTACAATACAGTGTGGTAGTGACTTCCAATATTTTTACAGATTACCTATTTCCCTCTTATTCTTTTGTAATGAACCTTGTGTCCTCTTCATCAAGTATATCTGCATCTTTTAACAGGATTTTTCATCTTTGACAAGTTAGGTGAATCAATTGCAGAGAGATTTTTGTATTTTTCTCTTTGGTGCAACTGAGAATTGAGATGTGGGTCAGCTTGAACCTTGAACAGCCACGTGTTTTTAAGAAATGGAAGCAAAGAAAATTGCTCTTGGTGACACTGGCCTGGAAGATTCTTATGGGACTTCATTATTAATCTAAGGAATGCTGCGGACAGTTCGATCCCAGTGTGTAGCCATGCCCAGGACGAGCAACTAGTTGGACGTTGAATTGGTCAGTCAGGAGAGAACTTATGCTAAGCAGCCAGCCACAGAGAATATTGATTTTTAATAAAAATAAAATGTGAAAATGGGTTCTGACAGGTTTTGGCAAGTGCTCAACGACTTTGGAGGCTTTGGGACTGGCTGCTAAATTTTTCCTCTCCCTGGTTTTCTGTCCAGTTGAAGAATTGTAGACTGTTCAGAGAAAAGAATCCCAGTCTGTAGAAAATAAGTAACTAATTGGGTAAAGTCTACTGAAATTGTTCACATTCACCAGTGACTTGGAAATTAGATATAGTTACATGCCTGTGCATAACTCATTAACCAACGATTGCATGAAGGCTTGGCATCCATTGTTTAAAACTGTTTAATTGAACTGGCAAATTACAATTCTTTTAGCTTTTCAATTTATCTCCACTGTGTTTGTCAGTCTGCCTGTGTGTGTGTGAGAGTGCATATGGGTTATGATCAAAGAAAATTGGATTTAAATCATATTAATTAGATTTCCTTGTTTAGATTTCCTGCCAAATTGACAGTCTTAATGATAAATTGTTCATTTTTGTTTAAGTCGTTAAGTTTGTATCCAGCATTTATTATTCATAGAACAAAAACAGAAGTTGCTGGAAAAGCTCAGTAGGTCTGGCAGCACCTGTGAATAAAAATCAGAGTTAACGTTTCGGGTTTGGCAACCCTTCCTCAGACCTCTGTGTTCTAATGTCTAATACTTTAAGGAGAACCATCAGGTTTTGTTTAAAGGGTACAATAATGTCTTGACTAGATAAACTGTGGATCCATTGACTTATCAAAAGTAATTGTCTTGCCATTCTTCATATCATGTTTCGATTCTCCATTTCTTTCATTGAAGCTTTACCCAACATAATAAATATCTCACTATAGTCACTCCATTGCTATTTTGAACATGGTCTACTGCAGCTACGTATCTCGCTTTAGTGATCGCAAATTAGTGACCACCAAACTAAATAAAGTTGCTCTTTTATGTTTCTTCTCCTTACATATATCTTCACTACCTAGTGAATCAAGGTAACTTTCTAACAGGCTTGTTCCACATATTATTAAGTGTCCAGCACTGCACAATCAAATAGCCAACAACTAACATGTTCATCCCAGGACAATCCGACCCCACCACCAGACACTTTTCCCTCCCCACCCTCATCTGCTTTCCGGAGGGACCACTCTCTCCGTGACCCCCTTGTCTGCTCCACACTCCCCTCCAGCCCCACCACACCCAGCACTTTTCCCTGCAACTGCAGAAAGTGCTACACCTGCCCCTACACCTCCCCCCTCACCCCCATCCCAGGCCCCAAGAAGACCTTCCACATCGAGCAGATGTTCACCTGCACATCTGCTAATGTGGTATACTGTATCCGCTGTTCCAGATTTGGCCTCCTCTACATCGGGGAAACCAAACAGAGGCTTGGGGACTGCTTTGTGGAACACCTACGCTCGGTTCGCAACAAACAACTGCACCTCCCAGTCGCGAACCATTTCAACTCCCCCTCCCATTCCTCAGACGACATGTCCATCCTGGGCCTCCTGCAATGCCACAACAATGCCACCCGAAGGTTGCAGGAACAGCACCTCATATTTTGCTTGGGAACCCTGCAGCCCAATGGTATCAATGTGGACTTCACAAGCTTCAAAATCTCCCCACCCGCAACCGCATCCCAAAACCAACCCAGCTTGTCCCCACCTCCCTAACCTGTCCTTCCTCCCACCTATCCCCTCCT
>NC_063348.1:11587573-11701959 GCF_021869965.1 Rhincodon typus
CCCACCCCAAGCCCCACCCCCATCTCCTACCTACTAACCTCATCCTGAACCCTTGACCTGTCTGTCCTCCCTGGACTGACCTATCCCTTCCCTAACTTCCCACCTACACTCACCTTTACTGGCTCCACCCCCTCCTCTTTGACCTGTCTGTCTCCTCTCCAACTATCTTCTCCTCTATCCATCTTCTATCCACCTCCCCCGCTCTCCCTATTTATTTCAGAATCCCCTTCCCCTCCCCCATTTCTGAAGAAGGGTCTAGGCCCGAAACGTCAGTTTTCCTGCTCCTCTGATGTTGCTTGGCCTGCCTTGTTCATCCAGCTGTACACCTTGTCATCCTAGGACAAATACTTTTTTGTGACCAGTATAATTTGTTTGGATTCAGCCTTATCGACATCCCATTCTTTGAATTCCCTATGTACAATGAGTTGTTTTGAGGAACTTGCAACTCTCCTTTGGCAATTCATTGCCAAAATGATGCTTCAATTTATTCCTGAAGTAGCTATTAACTATCTCCTAGCAGCTCCTGGGAATTAGCCAATAAGGCCGTAGAATCCCTACAGTGTAGAAACAGGCCATTTGGCCCATTGAGTCTACACGGACTCTCTGAAGAATATCACATCCAGACCCTTCGCCCCCACCCTGCCCCCCACCCTATCCCCATTACCCTGCTCTTCCCATGGCTAATGCACCTGACCTACACATCCCTGAATACTATAGATGATTTAGCATGGTCAATCCACTCAACTTGCACATGTTTGGACTGATGTGATTATTATTGCTGTTCCAATTTTGTCTTGCACTGTAGTAGCCTGATTGTTCAAAGTGTGTTCATCCTTGCGGAATGTTGAATTTTTTCCATGTAAAGTGAAGGAAATGACTGTGTGTTTGTTTTCACCAAGAATGTTTTCAAGGCAATGGGCCCAAAAGATCCTTCTCCCGGAACTGAACTACCATCAGAACCTGCCCCAATGAAACACCTTGGCACAATCCTCAAACCTAAACATAAATACTGACCCTGGGACACCCTAATTAACTGTGCAGTCAACCATTTATATAAACTGTGAAAATCCATGATCTATTTCTCCAGGGAATAGCCATCTGTTCTTTTCAAAATCTATCAAAGTCCAGCCACGCCTCATAAAAATAAGCATTTAACAGATAATCTTCCATTGGTTGTATGGTTGAGATTCAGAGAATATCAGAAGTTAGTCATTTTACACTTGTGCTCTGCCATTTTCCATCATGACTACTAAAGTTATAGTTTGTGTCCATGAATTCTTTTTTTGTCTTTCAACATGCACCTTTAGATAACCTTTATAATTTGCCAATATATTCTATATTATTCTAAGCCATTTTTTTAAAAAATCCATTCATGGGATGTGGACATCACTGGCCAGGCCAGCATTTATTTCCCATCCCTAATTAAGTGGCAGTTAAGTGTAAACCACATTGCTGTGGTCTGGAGTCACATGTAGGCCAAACCAGGTAAGGACAGCAATTTCCTTCCCAGTTGGTGAAGGCTAGATCTGGTGCCAATCTTTGCACACTTTTATATTTATGTGCAGAGTTGCATATTACAAGCACATATCTTCCAACCCAACCAGCTCAGCCTAGGTTGTGCACATATAGTAGGCCTCAAGTGAAAGCCCAGTCAATGCCCATGCACAAGCAATTACATGCAACTAATCCATAATTCGTACAACTCTCACGGGTGAAAGAAGAATGTTGGCCAAGACGCCAGGCTGTTCATCAAATCTGACAATGGAATCTCTAATGACAAAACCCAGTGTCAGACAGATGCTGTCTAATGCAGTGCTTCCTCCATGCAGTACTGAAACATCAGCTGAGATTGTGGTCACGTTTTCAAGATGTGGCTTGAACCCACAGCCTTCTGACTCAATGGGTGAGAGTTTTACTACCTAAGACAAGCTCTCCCCGTTGTGAAGAGCCCGCTGACACTCCCGTTCACATTAGGTGGACAATTTTTTTTTAAGCCATAAAGTTCATTATCCCAACTAAGATGCGCAAATGTGTTATAAAATGGGTTTAATGCAAAGTAAACGTATGTGCACACAAGAAGCCCTCCCACAGATCAGGCACAATGCAGCTTTGATGTAGGTAAAGTTCCTTCTGTACTTTTGGGTACAGGTTTTTAAAAAAAAATAGATTTTAGTAATCAATACTGTTTACTTTTAGCTTCTACTCCTCTATTATTTTGTATTCACCAGCTCTGCATTTCCTACACTTCAACATAACTCACTCCCTTGGCCTCCTTCAGGTATATGTTAATCACACTGAGCAACAAGTCAGTATGCAAGGCCAGTTCAATGAATACACCTTTTAATTCCCCCTTCCTCCGTTATACCATTGTTGATAATCAGAAGATCCTTCTGTGACAACTTAAAGCCCACATCCTACCACTTTACATCACGATGGGTTAGCACAGTCAGTATGTTGTATGGCAGAGTTTTAAAATTACTTCAGATGGAGAATTATCCTCCTTGTTCTCTACACCAGACATTTTCTTTGGCATATCACTTTGTTCCATCTGAGGAAATTTTTTAAAAATGATTTCATTCAGAAGGGGTGGCATCTTCTTCAGTTCGTGCGTCAATACTTAGTCTATTACCTCAAGGCAGACCTAAGAACTGGAAAAGACCCAGTGCCAACAGTACTGATGACCAGCACTGAGGCTGTGAGCAGAGATGTAGGCATTGGACAGTCAAGGGCTGAATGGCCTTCTCTGCTGTAATTTCTGAGGAAATCCAGGCATGATATTCTCTGTTTACACCCCTGCACTACTGGCACACAGAAGTGTGAAAGGTGTGGCTGTAACACCAGTGTCCTCGATAGAAGGGACAACCTACCCAGTTGACTTACACGTGACTCCAGTCCTGCAGGGATGTGGTTGACTCCTAACTGCCCTGTAGTGTAGTGTTTCAATTGGTTTGATTGGAAGAAGAGTACGGGGAGGCAATGGCCTAGTGGTATTATCGCTGGACTGTTAATCTAGAGAACCAGATAACATTCTGCAGACCCGGGTGTGAATCCCACAACGGCAGATCGTGGAATTTGAATTCAATAAACTATCTGGAATTTAAGAATCTAATGATGACCATGAGCCTATTGCCAATTGTTGGGAAAAACCCATCTGGTTTACTAATGTCCCTTTTAGGGAAGGAAACTGCCGTCCTTACCTGGTCTGGTTTACATGTGACTCCAGACCCACAGCAATGTGGTTGATTCTGAACTGCCCTCTGAACAATTCGGGATGAGCAATAAATGTTGCCCAGCCAGCGATACCCTCATCCTGTGAATGAATTAAAAAAAGAGTAACAAGTGGTGGTAAATCAGTATGAGTCTTGTCAGTGTTGCCCACCTCCAGGGAGTAATGTTTATAAATAGTATTGGCTTGATCATTAGTAGGAAATGTACTGGCACAAAGGCTGCTTGGGAAAGCTAATGTGCCTGTACTTACTCTCTGCCCCTTTATTATTGCCCCTCCCCCTTCTTCCCCCTTTACACCCTGCCTGCCTGTTCAATGTACATAGAGAGTTATATCCACCATGTCTAGATTATGGGCTCTGAATGCCCAGGCTGGTGCCAGGAAGCACAGGAGTATTGGTGAACCAAGCAGTGGAGGGCAATGCCACTCAAACCCTGTAGGTTTGGTTGTGGAGACAGACGTGAGAAGTAAATAGTAGGAACACTACACCAATAGCCTTTTTAATGAAGGTAAAGTTGCCATACTCGCAGAGGACCACGGGGCTGCTCTGTCGTCAGAGAGAGCCAACCAGCAGTGGTTTAACCTGAGGGTCACCGAGCCTCTGGCAAAGGGAGTGTTGAGAAGGAGAGCCCTTCGTGGTAAGAATATTTATCACAGATCAGTTGTGCTGGGAGAAGCAGATGTTTATAAAGGCTTATGACAGGCCACACTTCCATTGGTTAAAACACCACTGCTAATATGACATGACCTGACTGCTTCACTATATGTTAGTCCATGTAACATATGCCACAAAGACTGGGTTGTTGTTGAGACAGATGTCTTGAAATTTACTAACACTAACTATGCTCACTTAGGTCTCAGACTTGCATATACTTTGGGTTTTGTGCTTATTTTTGTTACTATTTTGTTATATTGCAGAGTAGACCACACTGCACTGAACCTGCTTAACTGAATGCCTGTTTAACTGAGAGTAAAATTGGAGGCATTTAACTCAACAGTCTCACATGTTGTGATGTTGTCTAACTACCTTTAATATTATCGCTCAGATCTCACTAAAGCATGATACCTTTAATTATTGCCAACAGTTGTCAGCGGCAACTTAAATTGGCCTGTAGTACAGGCTGTTGCAAAGGTTGAGGAAACCTGCTGTAACTTTATCATTTTGTCAGTTCATTGATTTTTGGTATCTTTTTCACAAAACTTTTCTTTTCGTTTTCCCCCTCAGCGTCCACAAGGCAGTGATCCGAGTCTTCCAGGGAGGAAGTTTACAAGACAATGAACTGTTCTCTCTGAATGAAAACATACGGTAAATATCCCAGATAAGGTTGAAGCTAGCAAACTGCGTAATACTTACAATTAATGTAAAACTGGTTTATGCACCAAAGTCACACCCCTCCAGAAGAAGACTGGTCTGTACTCAATCTGGACTATGTGCGACACCAGTCTCCCAAAGATGCAATTAATTCTTAACTGCCCTCTGAAGTGGCCTTAGTAAGCCATTCGGATTTGTCAAAAGTATTAAAAAGGAGGACGAAACCACGTAGAACTGCAGTAGGATAAGACTATGATCCACCACTTTCTCAGAGCTACTCTGTAAGCTGTTCCCATTGCAGAGCATCATAAGAAAGCCAAATGGAATCTCGGCATTTATTGCAAAAGGACTGGGTTACATAGAACATAGAACGTAGAACATTACAGCGCAGTACAGGCCCTTCGGCCCTCGATGTTGCGCCGACCTGTGAAACCTATCTGAAGCCCAACGAACCTACACTATTCCATTATCATCCATATGTTTATCCAATGACCATTTAAATGCCCTTAAAGTTGGCAAGTCTACAACTGTTGCAGGCAGGGCATTCCATGCCCTTACTACTCTCTGAGTAAAGATCCTTCCTATAATGCGGCGACCAGAACTGTACGCAATACTCCAAGTGCGGCCGCACCAGAGTTTTGTACAGCTGCAACATGACCTCATGGCTCCGAAACTCAATCCCTCTACCAATAAAACCTAACATACCATACGCATTCTTAACAATGCTATCAACCTGGGTGGCAACTTTCAATGATCTATGCACATGGACACCGAGATCTCTCTGCTCATCCACACTACCAAGAATCTTACCATTAGCCCAGTACTCTGTATTCCTATTACACCTTCCAAAGTGAATCACCTCACACTTTTCCGCATTAAACTCCATTTGCCACCTCTCAGCCCAGCTCTGCAGCTTATCTATGTCCCTCTGTAACCTGCAACATCCTTCCGCACTATCCACAACTCCACCGACTTTAGTGTCATCCACAAATTTACTAACCCATCCTTCTACGCCCTCATCCAGGTCATTTATAAAAATGACAAACAGCAGTGGTCCCAAAACAGATCCTTGCGGTACACCACTAGTAACTGAACTCCAGGATGAACATTTCCCATCAACCACCACCCTCTGTCTTCTTACAGCTAGCTAATTTCTGATCCAAACCGCTAAATCACCCTCAATCCCATGCCTCCGTATTTTCTGCAATAGCCTACCGTGGGGAACCTTATCAAACGCTTTACTGTAATCCATATACACTACATCAACCACTTTACCCTCATCCACCTGTTTGGTCACCTTCTCAAAGAACTCAATAAGGTTTGTGAGGCACGACCTACCCTTCACAAAACCGTGTTGACTATCCCTAATCAAATTATTCCTTTCTAGATGATTATAAATCCTATCTCTTATAAATCTTTCCAACACTTTACCCACAACCGAAGTAAGGCTCGCTGGTCTATAATTACCAGGGTTGTCTCTACTCCCCTTCTTGAACAAGGGGACAACATTTGCTAGTCTCCAGTCTTCTGGCACTATTCCTGTAGACAATGACGACATAAAGATCAAAGCCAAAGGCTCTGCAATCTCCTCCCTAGCTTCCTAGAGAATCCTAGGATAAATCCCATCCGGCCCAGGGGACTTATCTATTTTCACACTTTCCAGAATTGCTAACACCTCCTCCTTATGAACCTCAATCCCGTCTAGTCTAATAGCCTGTATCTCAGTATTGTCCTCGACAACGTTGTCTTTTTCCTGTGTGAATACTGACGAAAAATATTCATTTAGCGCCTCTCCTATCTGTTCGGACTCTACGCACAACTTCCCACTACTGTCCTTGACTGGCCCTAATCTTACTCTAGTCATTCTTTTATTCCTGACATACCTATAGAAAGATTTTGGGTTTTCCTTGATCCTACCTGCTAAAGACTTCTCATGTCCCCTCCTGGCTCTTCTTAGCTCTCTCTTTAGGTCCTTCCTGGCTAACTTGTAACTCTCAAGCGCCTTAACTGAGCCTTCACGCCTCATCTCTACATAAGCCTCCTTCTTCCTCTTGACAAGAGATTCAACTTCTTTAGTAAACCACGGTTCCCTCGCTCGACCACTTCCTCCCTGCCTGACAGGTACATATTTATCAAGGACACGCAGTAGCTGTTCCTTGAACAAGCTCCACATTTCAATTGTACCCAGCCCCTGCAGTTTCCTTCTCCATCCTATGCATCCTAAATCTTGCCTAATCACCCCATAATTGCCTTTCCCCCAGCTATAACTCTTGCCCTGAGGTATATACCTATCCCTTTCCATCGCTAAAGTAAACATAACCGAATTGTGGTCACTATCACCAAAGTGCTCACCTACCTCCAAATCTAACACCTGGCCTGGTTCATTACCCAGTACCAAATCCAATGTGGCCTCGCCTCTTGTTGGCCTATCTACATACTGTGTCAGGAAACCCTCCTGCACACATTGGACAAAAACTGACCCATCTAAAGTACTCAAACTATAGCGTTTCCAGTCAACATTTGGAAAGTTAAAGTCCCCCATAACAACTACCCTGTTACTTTCGCTCCTATCCAGAATCATCTTTGCAATCCTTTCCTCTACATCTCTGGAACTTTTCGGAGGCCTATAGAAAACTCTCAACAGGGTGACCTCTCCTTTCCTGTTTCTAACCTCAGCCCATACTACCTCAGTAGACGAGTCCTCATCAAACGTCCTTTCTGCCACTGTAATACTGTCCTTGATTAACAATGCCACACCTCCCCCTCTTTTACCACCTTCCCTGATCTTACTGAAACAGCTAAACCCCGGAACCTGCAACAACCATTCCTGTCCCTGCTCTATCCATGTCTCCGAAATAGCCACAACATCGAAGTCCCAGGTACCAACCCATGCTGCAAGTTCACCCACCTTATTCCGGATGCTCTTGGCATTGAAGTAGACACACTTCAAACCACCTTCCTGCCTGCCGGTACACTTCTGCGACCTTGAAACCTTATTCACTACTCTCAACCTCCTGTACACTGGAGCTACAATTCAGGTTCCCAGCCCCCTGCTGAATTAGTTTAAACCCTCCCGAAGAGCATTAGCAAATTTGCCCCCCAGGATATTGGTACCCCTCTGGTTCAGGTGTAGACCATCCCGTTTGTAGAGGTCCCACCTACCCCAGAATGAGCCCCAATTATCCAGGTATCTGAACCCCTCCCTCCTGCACCATCCCTGTAGCCACATGTTCAACTGCTGTCTCTCCCTATTCCTCGCCTCGCTAGCACGTGGCACGGGTAACAAACCAGAGGTAACAACTCTATTTGTTCTAGCTCTAAGTTTCCACCCTAGCTCCTTGAATTTCTGCCTTACATCCCCATCCCTTTTCCCACCTAAGTCGTTGGTGCCTATGTGGACCACGACTTGGGGCTGCTCCCCCTCCCCCTTAAGGATCCCGAAAACATGATCCGAGATATTACGGACCCTGGCACCTGGGAGGCAACATACCAACCGCGAGTCTCTCTCGTTCCCACAGAATCTCCTATCTGTCCGCCTAACTATGGAGTCCCCAATGACTAATGCTCTCCTCCTCTCCCCCCTTTCCCTTCTGAGCAACAGGGACAGACTCTGTGCCAGAGACCTGTACCCCATGGCTTACCCCTGGTAAGTCATCCTCCCCAACAGTATCCAAAACGGTATACTTGTTATTGAGGGGAACGGCCACAAGGGATCCCTGCACTGTTTGCCTGTTCCCTTTCTGTCCCCTGACTGTAACCCATCTACCTTCTTCCTGTACCTGAGGTGTGACTACCTCCCTGTAACTCCTCTCATTTACCCCCTCAGCCTCCCGAATGATCCGAAGTTCGTCCAGCTCCAGCTCCAGTTCCCTAATGCGGTTTCCGAGGAGCTGGAGTTGGGTGCACTTCCCACAGATGAAGTCAGTGGGGACACTAGTGGTGACCCTTACCTCCCACATTCTACAGGAGGAGCATGCAACTGCGCTAACATCCATTCCCACTGTTCTGAATTCCCAAACAGACTATTGAAAAAAAAACTAGTAACCTTACCAAATTGGCACTCAGAACCTTTCTTTTTGGTTAGAGCAGGAGGATGGGTGGGAAACACTACCTAGGTAGTGTTTCGGGTAAAGCAACCACCCAAATATATTACCTCACTTACTCACTCCAAAAATGGAGTCACGCGAGGTAAGACTTTTATTATCGAAAAGCTTGCCTTCCCAGGGTGCCCTTTACGAAAGTAAAGACACGTTGTTACAATTATATAAGGCTTTCATTGAGTATTGTGTCCGAGTTTGGTCTCCTTACATGAAGAAGGATGTGGTAGCACTGGAGGCAGTTCATTGAGACATTGAATCCAGGGATGAATGGGCTACCATCTGAGGAGTAATTGAATAGCTTGGGCTTGTATGCCTTGGAGTTCAGAAGAATGGGTGGAGGGGGATGGAGTCTGATTGAGGCTGAAGGGGGTTGATAAGGTGGACATTGAACAGATGTTCCCCTTGTGGGACACTCTCAAGGAAGTGGTGTAGATATTAAGGAGAGGACGTAGGTTCAAAACTGAGTTGAGGAGAAACTACCCCTTTCAGAGGGTTGTGCATCTGTGGAACTCACTGCCCCAGAGTGCAGTGGAGGTAGAACATTCAACAGATTTGAGAAAAAAATAGATGTGTTCCTGATGAAAAGCTATAGAAGGGCTATAGGGAACAGGCAGCACAGTGGAGTTGAGACCAGGATAAGATCAGCCATGATTGTGTTAAATGGTGCAGAGGGCTCAAAGGGCTGAAATGCCTACTCCCGCTCCTAATTCCTATGTTTCTATGCCTCTTGTAACTGTTCTTGGACTTTAGAATCTTGTAAAGAGCAAAATCAGACCATCACAGGTTGAGTTTAAGCAGAAACTTATTCATTAAAATAAACTTTCAAACGCTGTGATACAAAACTTCCAAGCTGGTACAGATGGCACAATGCCTTGGTCAGTTTATCTGATTTCAATCTTTTCACAATCTAACCTCGATGCACACCAACAAACACAAAGTTACCATGATGTATTGGAAAACACTTCTGCCCCGACCCTGACTTGCTTCAGATTCATGCTTCCTGAATCTGGTTGTTGCCCTGAGGTAATCTGAACCCTCTCAGCCCCAGTAGGCTTCTGTTTTGGCTGATATAATCCTCTAGGTTGTAGGCCTGAGTCAAACTGACCCTTCTCCACACTCCCCTCCCCTCTCCCCACTACCTACTGATTCATATTGAATGTGAGACAACCACATTAAACATTTCCTGGTGGTTGGAATGTCTGGGAGTTCAACCTCTGAGAATTTCACACACAATGCAGCCAAGAATGACCAATGCTGAATGTTTCCATGGAGAAACCAGTCCAGACAACACAATCAGCTTGTATTGATTCCACTGTTTCAATCTGACATGGTAACAGCACAGACGGACAAATGTTTGAAGTATCCATTTCCCTCCTCATCGTGGTAACATTGGTCAAGTTCCAGTACTCTTACACTGAGTGGCCAATCTCTTAACTGGATTAGGCAGTGGCAGGTCACATCATTTCCTTGCCTCATTGACCAGTGATAGCAAATCAGACCATGTTGAATCCCAATGTCTGAATGGAACCTCAGTGCATTGTGCTGAGAGTTGGCTTTTATCTGCAGCATTGTATCCAAGGGTTTTTCATAGATCATAAAGTCTAGTTGGAAGAGAATTCAAATCCTACAATTAAGACAGTCAAAGCAACCCTAGATTGTCCACCTTCTTGTGTAAGTAGCATTTCAGCAATATTGGTGGAGCTCTTCTTTGCAATACCTGGTTTTGTTATTCACTGGAATCATTTGAGAGAACTGATTGGCTTGCTAAAGGTCAGAGGATTGTTAAGACCAATCATGCCTGTGTATTAAGCACAGCCTCAGCTCCCATGTGATACAGATACCAGAAACCAGAGTATTGTGTAACCCATTAACAATGTTGCTTTCAAGGGAACTGGACCTAGAATGGTCAGAGTTGTTGGAAGTATTGAGGACTGTATTGAGGAATTGAGGTAGATTTGGTTTTCAGGAATAGAACTTAAGATATTTTTATATCACTGAAGACCTACACTTGTGTCGACAGGGTCTCACAGTCTGTAGTAAAATGCTGTGAAGGAATGAAACTTAGCTCAGGATTGGGATATTAGCAAAATACTGCAGATGCTGGAAAACAGAGAGTACTGGAGAAACTCAGATCCTGCAGCACCTTGAGGACTGGGAAACAGACAAAAGGTTTTGAGTCCAGTGACCCTTCTTCGGAACTGAAAGAAGGTTAGAAACTGATGCTTTTTATGCTGATGGCAGAAGTGGGGTGGTTGCGGGGGGGAGGAAGAGCAAGTGGGACATGTAGAGATGGTGTGGTTACTGAGCCTATGGCCTGATCTGGCCAAGCACCATTCTCCAATGTTGCATGAAAATCCCAGCTGCTTATTTGAGAGGCAGAAAGGTTGGCCATGAACCAGGAGAAAGAGTGAGTCAAACGTTCTTGACCACTGTCTGCCTCAGACCTAGATGGGAACAGCATGTTACACAAAGGGCAATACCTGTTCAGGTCAATCCTTGGTGTCCCAGGCCAGTTATCAGGGCCCCCAGCACACCTTTAGGTGAAGCCTACTCACTGAGAGGATCTGGCCAAGGTGTGGGTAGAAAAATTAAAGCTAGGTCTCTTTACAGCCACGAGGTCTACAATGAAATTCCTGGAAATGCAATGCCTCAGTTATGTGGATGAACAGGGCTAGTCTTCTTTTCGAGCAAAAATAGTTGGTGATTTAATTAGCATTTAAAATTATTCAGGATATTTGGTGAGTAAATTTGGCCAACAAATTGAACTCAGTTGGACACGGTCTGGAATGGCTTACAGAAAGGGGAATTGTGCTTGGCATATCTACTGAGATTTTACAAGGCTGTAACTACTAGAGTTAATATGAGTGAGCTAGTGGATGTGATTCACTTAGATTTTCAGAAGGCTTTCAATAAGGTCCCACACAAAAGATTAGACTAAAATTAAAATGTGTGGGATTGGGTGTAATATACTGACATGGATAGAGAACAGACTGGCAGATAGGAAATGAAGAGGAGGAGTAAAGGAGTCTTTTACTGATTGGCAGGCAGTTACTAGTGGGGTGCCACAGGGATCGGTGCTGGGACCCCAGCTATTCACAATATATATTAATGATTAAGATGAGGGAACAAAATGTCATCATAGAATCACAAGAGTATGGAAGCAGGCCATTCGGCCCATCAAGTCCACACTGACCCTCCAAAGAGCACCCCACCCAGACCCACCCTCTCCCTGTAACCCTGCATTTCCCGTGGCTAATCCATCTAGCCTGCACATCATTGGACTGTAGGGAAAAAAACCAGAACACCCAGAGGAAACCCACACAGTCACGGAAAGAATGTTCAAACTCCACACAGACAATGGCCCAAGAGTGGAATCAAACCCGGGTCCCTGGTGTTGTGAAGCAGCAGTGCTAACCACTGAGCCACCTTGCCACCCATATCTCCATGTTTGCAGATAACACAAAGCTAGATGGAAAGGTGAACTGTGAGGATGAAGCAGAGATGCCTCAGTTCTGAAGAAGTGTCACTGTATCCGAAAAGTCAACTCTGCTTTCGGTCTCCACAGACGCTGCCAGACCTGCTGGGTTTTTCCAGCAATTTCTGATTTCAAGCATCCACAGTTCTTTGGTTTATTTGCATCAGTGAGATTTGAAAAATTGAGACATTGGTCAGATGCATGGCAGACATAGTATAATATGGATAAATATGAGTTGATCCACTTTGGTCGCAAAAGCAGGAAGGTAGGTAATTATCGGATTGGTGATAGATTGGGAAAGTGGGAGGTGCAACAAGATGTGGGTACCCCTGTACACCAGGAACTGAAAGTAAGCGTTCAGGTGCAGCTGGCAATAAAGAAGGCAAATGAGATGTTGGCCTTCATAGGGAGAGGATTTGAGTACAGGAGCAGAGATGCCTTGCTTGCAATTGTCCAGGGCCTTGGTGAGACCACACCTGGAATATTGCATGCAGTGTTTGTCTCCTTATCTGAGGAAGGACGTTCTGGCTGTGGAGAGAGTGCAATGAAGATTTACCAGATGAATTCCTGGGACGGCAAGACTGACATATGAAAAAGATCAGTTTGGACTACATTCTCTGGAGACAAGAAGAATGAGGGAAGTTTCTACCTATGAAACTTCAACAAAACTAGACAAGGTAATCATAGGAAGGATGTTCCCAATAACCAGGGAGTCCAGAACCATGGATCACAGTTTAAGGATACAGGGTAAGGACAGAGATGAGGAGAAATTTCTTCACCCAAGTGAGCCTGTGGAATTTTCGACAAGGAGTTAGATATATTTTTTAGAGCCAAAGGTATCAAAGGGTACAGGGAGAAAGTGGTAACAGGGGACTGAGTTGGATGATCAGCCATGATCATATAGAATGATGGAGCAGGCTCAAAGGGCCAAATGGCCTATTCCTGTTCCTGTTTTCAAATGTCTAAGTTCCTAAAGTAATTGGCAAGAAAAGGGAGAAGTGAAATTAATAATGAAACAAAATGTAATGATCTCGAATGCACATTTGAAAAGCTATTGGAAATAGATTCAGTCATAACTTTCGAAAGGGAATTTGAAATTGAACCTTGACATGAATAATGAAAACTTCTGTGGTTATGAAGAAAGAGTAAAGGGAGTTGGTCAATTTGGATAGTTCCTTTGAAGAACTGGCATGAACAGAATGATCAGAGGGGGAAGATAGATCTTGTATCTTATTCTACCAACCTCTGGACCCTTACCCAAACCTTCAGCTGAGAAGCCAGATTCTAAAGGCTGCTAATATTCCTGTATTTTCTGGGAATCTCCCAGAATAAAATGTGGCTGTCCTGGACTTGCGCGCCCAGGAGAAAAATACCTTGTGTTCATGGTTCACAGGACTTAAAACTCACATGCCTCATCTGCTAATTGTTGTCTGTGCTTCCCATTCCCAGATCCACAGCCCTAGCCACACTACTGTCCAGACCCTTCCCCCTTCAAATCCATCCTCATATCCAGCACTATACAGGGAATCTGTCAGTCCATCTCAGTCCTTGAAATGGTTTTCAATAAAATCTCGACCGTTTAGCCAAATGGCCACACACTCAGCCTTTGTCATTACCAGTCCTCCATTCCCCAAGTGTAGATGGAATGCATTAGAGGATCAATGATCTATATTGTGACAAGAACTCCTCCTCCTCCTGCTCCTGCTTTTTGCTTTTTCACTAACCCTTCTATCCCAATGGACAATGATTCCCACTGGAGCACCCCAGAGATTAGTTTGAGGAAAGCTTCTATAAACTATGCTCATATTGCTCATTAGTGTATGACTCCAAACCACTTTGTCCAAATTAGAAAACTGCACTTTATGATAGAATTATCTTGCATTTGTCTTGGAAATAGCAAAATACTGAGACAGTCAATTGAGCTAACAATGGGCAAATGTTGCACAAGTGATTGACATGTGATCACTCTTCCGAGAAGTGGTGCAAAAAACAGAGTTAGGAAACCGAGGCTGCCATTATCTTGATAGACAGTAGATGTAACTCATGGAAGTAAAGGCTGAGCTGAGTTTTTCTCTCACCTCCGTTGCACCCCTAGAAATCCAGGAGCAGATCTCTCCACTGCCAAAGAATGGGAGTTCCTCAGAGATTGTCAGGAATATCAACTGATATAGCTCCGGCAAAACAGAATTACAGACTGCGTGCTCTGTGCCAGCAACCGTTTTAACTTTGGAAACAATGCGGAGCATATCATCTGACATTTTCCTTCTCCCCACCATCATTCCTCCTCAGCTTTCTACATTAAATCACTAATTTGCATTTGATTGTGTCACGTTTGAATGTTAAACTGTTATCCATGGAAGAAAGAACTGGGCACTCTCCAGGAATCCTCTCACTTAAGACACAGGGAGGAAGGGATAGATTATTATTTGACAGATTCTAACCAACCTCACAGATAGGAAATGATAGAGGAGTAAGGGGGATGCCAGTCAGCTGCTTTTGAGTCTGTTTTACAGTTCAAGGAGCCTGTGACTGATCCACACCTTCCTCCATCCATTGACCTTGCATACCCTGTTATGGACTAGACAAGACCTCCTCAAAATATTTTAAGAAGGTAACCTAGACCCTAACTTTTACTTATTTTTAAGGCAGGTATAAAGTGCCTGTTCCAGATGCAATGCAACTGGTCAAACTACTCGACGTTAAGCAAAACCGCAATTTATTTAAACACTATAATTAAAATATGAACAAAAGAAAGAACTTAGAAATAACTCTTTTGGAAAGCAACCAAATAATTGATATAGTTAACTATTACTAATCCACCTGTTCCAATACAGTAGCATCCTGTAAACATACCCCTTGGTGAAAAGAAAAATTCAGAAAAAAATAGATTTGTCTCACAGGTAAGCCAGCAGCAGAGAGAAACCCCAGCTTCTAGCTGTAACTGAGTGAGGGATAAGATAGCTTCTACTTTGTCAAAACTCCAACAGCAACTGCTTAAAACGAAGCCTAAACTCTTTTTAAAAACATAAACTAGATATCCTGGTCTGTGAGAGCTGGCCACACCCACTCAGGCTGCCTCCATTGATTTAGAAATAAACCCAAGGCTTCACAAGCTGTTTGCTGAAGTGCTTTTGATGGATTACTCAGCGCCTCTGCCTTACAACCTCTCTTTAAGAACAACCAGGACAAAATACTCTATTAAAACCACAACCCATCCCTCCATATCCCTGGTTAACAAAAATCAATTGACCTCAGATTTTAAATTATTAATCGAGTTCATATCCACTGCTTTTGATAGAAGGGAGTTGCATGCTTCTGTCACACTTTGTGTGAAGAATGCATAAGAAATAGGAGTAGGAATAGGCTATATGTCCTCTGAAGCTTGCCTTACAATTCAACAAGGCCTGTTTTGTGCCAGCTCCTCATAGCCGTCAACTCAACGATGTTTGAAAAAAATGTATCCACCCCTCGTCTCCACATATTTTCAGTGATCTAGCCTCCAAAACTAGTGGTAGAGAATTCCAGACAGTGGAATAGGAGATGAAATTTCTTAACACCTCTGTTTTAAATGAGTGCCTCCTTATTCTGTCACCACATCTTCTGATTTGAAATTACGCCACTAGTGGAACATTTTCTCACCATCTACTCTGTCAACTTTCCTCAGAATCTTGTAAAATTCTTCTAAAGCCTTAATGAGAAAATGCCTAATCTGTTTTCGCTGATCTTGATGCATCGACTGCTTCATTCCAGGAATCAGCCTCATGACTCTCTCTTGAACTGCCTCCAGTGCCACTATGTCCTTTCTCTAATATGGGGGACCAAAACTGGACACTCCTGGGCCTGTCTCGCCAACTCTCTCTACAGTTCGCTTCTTAATGGCCTGGTCTGATTTTAAGATTAGAACCGCATACCTTGACTCCCTACCAACAGAAATATTCCCTCTATCCTATCGATTACTTTCAAAATCCTAAAAACTTCAGTCAGTTTGCGCTTTATGCTCAGGCAGTATGAGCATAGTTTATGGAACCTCTCATACACTAATCTATGGGGTCCACTCATTTTCTCCTGAAATTGCAGTGTACTGCTTCCACAATCACGATGTCCTTTCTCGTCTGTGATGCACAGGAATTGTACAGTGGCCCAGATCTGATATAAGCAGGGCTCTCTTCAGTTGTAATGAGATCTCCTCCCATTTATTTTCTGGCCAGTTGTTTATAACATTTTACTCCCTATTTGCATTACTTATTGGACCTAACTACCATGGTTATTGATCAGTGGATATGGGCCCCTAAATCTTCTTGCATCGCCAAGCCTTTCTTATTTAACATATAATCTGATCAGTTGGTTTTTTTTGTTCCAGGACGGATGACCTCCTCTTGCGTATGTGAAATCCATCCACAACAGTTTTGCCCACTCACTTAATCCATTAATGTCTCTCTATAAATTTATCCACACTGCTTACAGCAATCCTTGTGTTATCCTCAAACTTGGATGTGTGGCTTTCTATTACATTATCAAGTCATTAATAAATTGAGGTCTCCACACAGATCATTGGGAGACACCAATAGTTACTTCCTTCCAATTTGTGTCTGTATAAATTATCTCCACTCTCTGACTTCTACAACTGAATCAATCTCTTAACCAGGTCAATAAGTTTCCTTCAATTCCAGGCACTTAATTTTAGCTCCCTTATGTAGTACCTTATCCATTACTATGTTTCCTCAAAAAAATTCACTTGGTTTTGTTAGATGTGACCTACCCTTTGGAGATCCATATTGTTTTATCTCTCTCATTAGTTCAGCTGTCTTGTAATGATTCAATCACTTTGTCCTTAATTGCGGATCCCAGTAACAACCCCACAGCAGATATTAGGCTAACAAGTCTATAATGGCCTGGTTTCTTCCTCTTACTGTTATGAATAATGAAGGTACATTTGCAATTCTTCAGTCTAAAGAGGCAGTTTCTGAATTGAGAATACATGATGATTTACGACCAAAGAATCTGCAATTTCTTCTCTACGCTTCTGCCACAAGCTTTAAATGAACAATCAGGTGAAGGAGTTGTTAGTCTTTGCTGCTCCTATTGTTTCTAACAGTACATTCTTGCTTTCACAAAGTTCCAGTCCCTGCTTCATTATTGATTTCCCAGGATGCCAAATATATTATCCTCTTCCTCTATTGTGACAATTATCCAACAAATCTGCCAATTACTTTTATTCATTTGCAATGCTATCGATATCTGCTCTTTTAAAAGGTCTCATATTACCCTAATTTTCCTTCTAAGATATTTATGAAGTATTGTTGTGCTAATCTTGATAACCTTTCCAAGTTTTTCTTTTTGTTTGTTTGATGTCCGTTATATTTTCCCCAGTGCACTAGATTTACACTAATCTTTGCAATTTTGTGCAATCTTGTCGATAGCTCTGTTACCTCTCCCATCTTTGTTGGCTTTGGATGTTTTATTTATTAACTGCAGTTCTTTCCCCTTAGGAATAGATCAGCCACGATCTTGTGGAATGGTGGAGCAGGCTTGAGGGGCTGAATGGCCTACTGTTCCTGTTCTTGTATTAAAATATATATTTATTCATCTGCAATGAATAAGGGACTGAGTAAGAAGTCTGTCCCTGAATAGTGAAGCAAAAACTTACACATCCGTGAAACAGCTGAACTGCAGAGAGTGTGAGGACCGTGCTCATTTCAAAGGAGGTAGAATCAGTGTAGAAGCAGGCCATTCAGTCCATACCAACTCCCACACTACCCGCCACCCCTGCATAACCACAGTGGTTAGCACTGTTCCCTCATAGTGCCAGGGACCCAGGTTCCCAGGTTCATTTCCAAACTCCAATGACTGTCTGCGCAGAGTTTGCACATTTTCCCTATGTCTGCATGGGTTTCCTCCCATAGTCCATAGATGTGCAGGCTAGGTGGCTTGGCCATGTTAAATTTCCCCCGTAGTGCCAGGATGTGCAGCCTAGGTGGGTTAGCCATGGGAAATGCAGGGTAACAGGGATAGAGTAGGAGTTTGGGTCTGGGTGGGATGCTCTTCAGAGAGTCAGTGTGGATTTGTTGAGCTGAATGGCCTGTTTCCACACTGGAGAGATTCTGTGACCTCATTCGAACCCTGCATTTTCCATGACTAATCTTCCTAACCTACACATCCCTGAATACTATGGGCAAGTTAGCATGGCCAATCCACCTAACCCCCACATCTTTGGACTGTGGGAGGAAACCCACACAGACACAGGGAGGACATGCAAACTCCACACAGACAGTCACCTGAAACTGGAATCGAACCTGGGTCCCTGGCACTGTGAGGCAGCATTGCTAACCACTGAGCCACCATGCTGCCCCAAATTAAGGAAGCTGTCATCTCAGGGTGAGCTCGAATCACCAAACGTCCAGTTAACAGCTGACCGTGCTAATCCATTGCACCACAGACACCGGTGATAGGAAAGATGCTGAGTTAATGAAAGGATGAACAAGTTGGGAAACAGTGGCAGTGAAGGGATGACTGAAGGTTGTATTATGGTGATAGGAAGCATACTGCTAAAGGTGGCTTTTTACTAGAAACCTCTTGCAGGAAAGGCATCATGCTGCATCACACCTCTCCCCACCTCTGAGCCAACAAAAAAAGCAGAGAGGTAGGCAGACAGAGGGTAAAAAGATGCAAGAGCATAAAATATCACACAGAAATAGCTAGAAAGGTCCTAAATCAACAATGTGTGTGCATTGCCACAGATTTCTAGATTTGTGTTCTAGCCTGTAATATCTGAACCCCTCAACTTTGTTTTTCCTGTGTCCTTGATATATTTATGCTGCTGTATAGTTTAGGGTTGGGTTCTGTGAATTTATCCTCCAGTCATTTTGATATCATGGGTTCAGATTCTACCATTGTCACCATGCTATAAGTTCCCTAATGTTTGAAAAAAATCATACTGTGATTTATCCTAGAGGTATCAAGATTACTAACCATCGCTCTTGTTTAACTGTCAGTCAGCATTGACAAGAGGTTTGAGCCTGGATGGATCATGTAGGTTTGATGATGCTAAGTAGATATATCAGCCAAGTGATGAATAGTGATAATTGTACCATACATGTACCACATCTCCTAAAGTAGTGAGGGCAGTACTAACTGGAATCTTTGTTTCCACAGGCAGCTGCTGAAGAGTGAATTAGGTCCATTCATCACTGACTATTTCCAGGTGAGGGCACACAACATTTTGTGTTGAGCGATCATCATAATCTCCATTCATCTTTCCATAATCTTTTAAACAACTGAATACCTTAGTTAAACCAGCTTGTAACCCTCATCCAAGTTTCTCTATACTAACCAAGTGAAGGTCTTAATTAGCTTGTTTGAGCATTGTGGTTTGTTTTTATTTCATTTGTTCCTGGAATGTATGACATTGCATCCGCATTTCACCATGTGTGGCATGAGGAGCGCAAACACAACTTGAATCAATGGGTATCAGGAGGCAAATTGACACTGGCTGGAGTCATACCTGGCACATGGGAAGATGGTCGTGGTTGTTGGAGGTCAGTCATCTCAGCCCCAGGACATCTCTGTAGGAGTTCCTCAGGGCAGAGTCTGGGGCCCAACCATCTTCAACTGCTTTGTCAATGACCTTCCCCCCATCATAAGAGCAGAGTGGAGATGATTGCCAATGATTGTGCAATGTTCAGCACCATACACAACTCCTCAGATACTGAAGCAATCAATGTTCAAATGCAACAAGATCTGGACAATATCCAGGCATGGGCTGACAAGTGGCAAGTAACATGCATGCTACACAATACCAGGTAATGACCATCACCAATAAGAGTCAATAACCACTGCCCCTTAACATTCAGTGGTGTTACCATCGCTGAATATCTCACTATCAACATTCTTGGGGGTACCATTGATTTTTTTACCATTTGGGATTATCAATAGCAGCAGTGTATACTATATACAAGATGCACTACAGAAATTCACCATGGCTTCTTTGACAGCACCTTCCAAACCCCATGAGCACTTTCATCTAGAAGGACAAGGGCAGCAGATACATCGGAACACCACCATCTGCAAACTCCCCTCTGAGCCACTCACCATCCTTACTAAGAAATATATCAGCATTCCGTCTGTCACTGGGTCAAAATCCTGGAATTCCCTCCCTAAGGGCATTGTGGGTCAACCTACAGCATGTGGACTCCAGCAGTTCAAGAAGGCAGCTCTCCACCATCTTCTCAAGGACAACTAGGAGATGGGGAATAAATGGTGGCCAGACAGCAATGCCCACATCCCGTGAGTGAATTTTAAACTGAAAAGCTAGACCAGCATTTATAATGCGTTGCTAATAGCCCTGGAGAAAGTGGTGGTGAGGTACCTTTTTGAAACGCTGCAGTCCTCAGGGTGAAGGTACACCCTAGTGGTGTTCGGAGCAGAGTTTCAGCATTATTACCCAGTGATGTTGAAGGAACTTACAGTTCCAAATCAGAATGAAGTACAATTTAGATGGGAACCCTGCAGGTGTGGGTATCCTCAGGTTTCTACTGCTCTAGGCCTAGGTGGTAGAGCTTGCAGATTTGGAAGATGCTGTCAAAGGAACCCTGGCACATTGCTGCATTGACTCACATGCATAACATACACAGCTACCACTGTCTTTGAGGGCATGAATGTTGAAGGTGATGAATGAGGTGCCAATCAAGCTGGCTGCTTTGATCTGGTTGATGTTGAGCTTCTTGAGTGTGTTTGGAGCTGCTCTTATCCAGGCAAGTGTTATCCCCAAATATCCTTTTTGATGTATTGCTTTGGAGATGGGTGCATTGCTGAAAGGTCAGATTGACTGTTGACTATTATCAAGTTAATAACCGGTGTCATCCATCATCCAGTTTGGTTAACAACTGGTCTCGACTTACTAACCACATTCCCAAGGAATGAAATGGGAACTGTGTTCTGTTTTCAAATACGCGAGACACCTTTCTAAATAGTCTTGAAGCAAGATATGATCCTTGAATGTCGGCGAAAAGTGAAAATATTTGATGTGCTCTTAATTTGACATTAATTTAAAATAAAAGAAGAGGCTCCTTTCTATCGTGGCTTTCCACAGGACCTC
Organism: Rhincodon typus; assembly: GCF_021869965.1. Lineage (NCBI taxonomy): Eukaryota > Metazoa > Chordata > Chondrichthyes > Orectolobiformes > Rhincodontidae > Rhincodon > Rhincodon typus. Next base: position 11,608,781 of record NC_063348.1, read on the forward strand.
AGGACATTCGGAAAGAACTTTGGCTGCATTCTGAGAATACTCCATTGGTTGTGTAATGTTGCAAAGTGGGCAATAGGACAGCTAATCTTGGCACAGCAAGATATGATAATGACCAGTTGCTACTTTTAAAAAAGAAATCACTAATGGGATGTTGGCGTCATTGATTAGGCCAGCATTTATTGCCCATCCCTAATTACCTAGACGGTATTTAAGAGTTGACCACATTGCTGTGGGTCTGGAGTCACATAAGGCCAGACCAGGCAAGAACGGCAGATTTCCTTTCCTAAAGGACATCGGTGGAACCTGTAGTTAAGGATTCAACCTCACTCAGCGTATGTGGAGCTATGAAATCTTTCCTGCCCACCTGAGATAGGGGGCCTTGTTCTAGTGTCTTATTCTAAAATAGCCCCAATAGGCTTCATTCCCTCTAATAATGTTTCGTCCTGAGCAGACCTCTGAGGTCTTTGTACAACTCGAACTTCCGAAACCGGAGGTCAATGCTGGGGTTGGTGGGCGGACCCTCTGGGCAACAGAGCGGTTTGGTGGGATCATTGCCAACAGGTCAACGTTGCCTCAGTACTGCACCTGAACTGTCAGCCTGGACAATGTGAGCCAAGTTGGACTTGAACATACAGGCAAGCCACCACCTACTGTTTGAAATGCCAATGAGTGGACAAGATTTTGAAGTGGGGTTTTTACTGGCTCGATTGGTGAGCAAGCCTATTCTCAGGACAACTTTGCTTTGTCCTGCTTCAGGGGCTAACAATGACAGGCTCAATACACCTCATAAAAGGCACCGAGCAGAATGCACCTGAGGATTATTGTCCTCGTCTATTATTGAATGGAGGTTATGTGTAACTTACCATCCCATATCAATGGAGTCTTTGTTACCATTGATGTCATTATTTTCTTTCAAAGTCTCTCCCATCATTTTTCATCCCTGCCTCCCTCTCCTCAAAGTTTTGCCGGTTCTTCCAGGGTGTGGCCTAGCAAGTGTTGTGCACACACTCCGCTACCTCGGTCAAGAAGGTCAGAGGCCTGTCCCAAACTGGGCACTGGGCATTGTCAGCACATTGCTGCCAATTCACTGGGTTGGCAAAAGAGTGGAGTTAGAGACTGCTCTGCCTTAGTCATACCCGGGGACTGGGACAGAGTAATACAAGAAGAGGGAAGAATAGGGAAGGAGAGAATACAGTGGTGGGGGGCAGGAGAAAGGAGAACGGTTTGAGACAGTACAGGAGAAAGGAGTAAGAGCAGGTCAATTGTAGTAGAGTTGGGGAATGGAATATGAGCAGATTAGGAGGGGATGCAAAGTAGGAGGCAGAAGAGGCAAATGGGAGGGGACGAGGAGAATGCTGGGGAGGAGGAGAATGAAAAGGGGTCAGCTACTTTCTGACAGTCGCCTGCATTTGAGTCGTGCAGATGGAAGGCGCACTGTTCCCCTATCCAATTCCTACCCCAGGCTCCACAAACTGACAAGCCTGGTGGTAGTGCCTGATGGCCTGATTGGACCATATTCAGAATCAAAATACTGGGGACAGCATGCTCCACATTGATCAGTTGAATGAAACAGAGAACAGTACAGTGCAGGGACAGGCCCTTCGGCCCACGAAGACTGCACCAACTCATGATGCCTTTCTAAACTGAAAACCATTTGCCTCTACACGGACTGTATCCCTCTATTCCCTGCCGATTTATATATCAAAATGCCTCTTAAACATTGCTATTGTATCCACCTCTACCACCTCCTCTGGCAGTGCATTTTGGCACTTACCCCACTCTGTGTAAAACAAAACTGCCTGTCACATCTCCTGTGGGCATTTCTACCCTGGGATAAAGATTCTGACTATCCGTTCTATCCATGCCTCCCATAATTTTGTAAACTTCGATCAGTTGCTCTTCATTCCTTCATTGTTCAAGTGAAAATAAACTATATTTGTCCAATCTCTCCTCATTGCTAACTGCTTCCAAACCAGACAACATCCTGGTAACAAAAACAGAAGTTGCTGGAAAAGCTCAGTAGGCCTGGCAGTATCTGTGAAGAAAAATCAGAATCCGGTGACCCTTCCCCAGAGCTCAAAACATCCTGGTAAACTCTTTCTGTAACCCTCTCCAAAGCTTCCACATCCTTCTGGTAGTGTGGTGACCCGAACTGTCCACAATATTCCAAATGTGGCCTAACTAAAGTTCCATGCAGCTGCAACATAACTTGTCAATTTTTATACTCTGTGCCCTGACCGATGAAGGCAAGCATGCTGTCCACCTGCTCGACCACCCTATCCACTTGCATTGCCACTTTCAGGGAAGTGTAGACTTATACACCTAGATCCTTCTGTATGTTGATGCTATTAAGGGAACTGCCATTCACAGTGTACTTCCCTCCTGTATTAGATCTCCCAAAATGCATCACCATGCATTTGTCCAGATTAAACTCTATTTGCCATTTCTCCATCCAAGTGTCCAGCCTATCTATATCCTCTGGCAGTCCTTTTCACTGTCTGTACTGCCCCAATCTTTGTGTCATCCGCAAACTTACTAATCAGGCCACCTCCAAACCATTTATATGTATTACAAACCATAGGGGTCCCAGCACTGATCCCTGTGGAACACCACCGGTCACAGATCTTCAGTCAGTGAAACATCATTCCACTGCACCTCTGTCTTCTACGACAAAATCAGCTCTGTATCCATCTTAACAGCTTACTATGAATCGCATGTGACTTCACCTTTTGTATCCGCCTTCCATGAGGGACCTTGTCAAAGGCCTTGCTGAAGTCCACATAGACAACATCCACCGCTCTGCCATCTGCAATCATCTTTATCACTTCCTCAAAAAATTCAATCAAGTTTGTGAGACTCAATATTCCCCACAAAAAGCTATGTTGCCTATTGCTGAAAAGTTTGTATTTTTCCACATGTGAGCAAACATTCCTCAAATAGCCGTTAAGCTCCTTTTAAATGTTACTAATTTTAGTTAATGGTTAACTTTAAAAAGCTGAAACCTCTCTAAGGCTGACTGTCTGGAACACCTCTATATCGACTGAGGCCAGTATTGACTGGATGCATTCAGGTGCCCTTGGCCACAGGAGCTAGTGCCATGATATTGACTCATTGTCATCTGTTTACCATCGAATTTGCTTTCCAAGTTCCAGCAGTGAGTAGATGTTATTTTGTGAGTCATCATGATAAGAATTTTGTGACGTAGAATTAACCTAGAAATGGCCATTCGGCTCATCCAATCCATGTTGCTGTTTTTGACCATTTGAATAGCAGTCCTGTCACTCACATACTTGATCTATACCTTTTCCTTTGCGTTTTACTTTATTCACTCCTGGGATATGGGTGTCGCTGGCTGGCCAGCACTTATTGCCCATCCCTAGTTGCCTTTGAACTGAGTGGCTTGCTAAGGCCCTTTCAGAGGGCAGTTGAGAGTCAACCACATTGCTACGGGTTTGGAGTCACATGTAGGCCAGATCGGGTAAGGATGGCAGCTTCCTTCCCTAAAGGACTTCACTTGATGAAGGAGCAGTACTCCAAAAGCTTGTGATTTCAGACAAACTATTGAACTATAACTTGGTGTCATGTGATTTCTGACCTTGTCCACCCCAGTCCAACACCGGCAGCTCCACATCATGGCCATGGACACCACAAACTGCCAGCTCAAAGTGGACAGGATTTCCAAGAAGATTGTACATATTGACACAGACATCAAGTTTCTGCAAAGATGCAAAAAAGCAGAGAAGATCCTGAAAGGACTACAGTTCACGAACCCAGTCAAGTTAACCTGTAACAAAGACCATGCTGAGAAACTCTGCTGTCGCACCTCTCACACACTCCTCAGTCATCTCATACACCAGATCCACAGCAGACACTGCGACCATGAAATTGAAGACTTCACCTGATGAAGGAGCAGCGCTCCGACAGGTTATGGTTTCAAATAAACCTGTTGGACTGTATCCTGGCCTTGTGTGACTTCTGATCTTGTCCCTAAAGGACATTAGTGAGTCAGATGGGCTTTCTGGACAATTGACAATGGTTTCATGGTCATCAGTAGACTCTTAATTCCAGATTATTATTAAATTCAAATTTCACCATCTGCCGTGGCAAGATTCAAACCCAGGTCCTCAAAAACATTAACTGAGTTTCTAGATTAATAGCTTAGCAATAATACCACTAGGCCATCACCTCCCCATTTGAGCACGTGTAACCATTTCCTAAATGTTAACAGTGGGACCTGGAGATTGTGGTCAGCATGGAGCAAGGGCATTCCCCATTGACCTCAAAGACAGAATTAATGAGCCCTGTAGCTCAGAATGTACCACCTCTTGCCATTCGGTAGAATGTCGTGTTCTTTCAAGTGGATTCCCAGCATGAAGCTGCCATGACTCCACTGAGCTATCCAAGCAGCCAATCACAACACAGCATTCTCACAGACAGCCAACTGCGAAATAATACACATTGAAATAAAGTCAACGTTTAGAAGTTTAACACCAAGCAATATAAAGATTGGGACGTACATATGGGGTGGATGTAGAAGCTGAAATATTGAGTTAAAAATTTTACAAAAAAATTATTTCAAAAAGCTGATCTTAATTAATTAAATGACACTTCACAAATATAAGATTGATGAGCCATGACTGGATAGTTGAGCTAACCTTAATTTTCAGCTACTTATTGCTCACATCGCCATTAAAATCCCAGTCACAACTGACTGAAAAGGTTTAACTTCTTACGCAGTTCCTATGAAAAGGGGATGTTCCCACCACATCAACTGATTGCTGGTTCTGGGTGGGTTTGAAGGTTAGAGAGGGTACAGGTAGTGATCCACAATACAACCTTACAATGCAGCAGACCACAAGATCCAGATTTCCATGTTAATCTGAGTGTAGGCTAAATTCTGAACCTACAATGACAGCAAACTCTGACAGTTCACTACCAAATACCCCAGCAAAATGTGGGCCATTATTATCTCTGCTTCACTCACCTGCCCCCAGAGACAAGTCCACAGCTTCACAGTCCACTGTGTAAAACATTGTGTTCTAAATCTATTATATTTAATTTTAGTCATTCTAGACCTTTTGGCCACTGTAAACAGTCTGTTTCAGGCCCATCAGAAGCTTAAAAATGTTGAACCAATTGTCCCTTTGACTTTAACTGTTTGAACAAGAAAACAGCCATCTTATTGGAATGAAAGGGTCTTGTGAATTGTAGCATTTTTAAATTGGAGAGAACAAAATAAGTGAAATAATATCACAGCCAGTCGCTAATAGAACAAAAAAGAAAAAGAAGAAAAAAGAGGTAAAAACAAAAAAGGAAAAAAAGGGATAAAAAGGAAAATAAAAGGAGTAAAAAGGAAAAATAAACAAATCTACCAGGCATAATATATTCTGATTTGATTATTCGGGTTTGAAAATTAAGATTAGCTAAACTATCTAGTCATGGGTCATTGGACAAACCAATTAAAGAGAGTCAGATTGTATTTATCCCTCCCTAGTTAAGGATAGCTATGGATGCATTTTAATAATAGACGGGCTGTCTGCTAACGGTAATGAGACCAGAGTGCACTGAAAATAAGAACCAGCCTTAACGCACTCCTGTAGACTACGAAGCCATGTCTTTCTGAATGCCGATGAGCAGAATAGGGAGGAGCAGAGGCTATCATTTCACTACAGGACAAAATCGGGCAGCCAGGAGTCCAGCTGACCAGCAATGTGCTGTTCCTCTTCGGGGTGGGACTGGGGTCACGCAGCTAGGAAGAGCCTTAGCAAAGAGAGCTGTTTGGATTAATTTTTGCAGGATCGAGGGCTTTACTCCTGCTCAAACAGTTTAAATTTTAACCTTCTCTAGCCTCTTTGGCCCCAGCAGCAGTAAGCCTGGCTGAAGAGCGCGTGACATTGTGGGATCACACATTGCACGTTGAAAGAGGCTGCGCGGCTGAAACAGGCCCCTTGTTAAAATGGCAGTACCCAGAGCATTGGCATGAACAGGGCAGTAGGTCTACCAAGTCCGAGACCCCTGTAGGATCTGGAGCACAAAGGAGGTGCAGACGTGGCCAAACATGTGGCATATCAGCTTGTAAGTCCTTCCAACAGACACCAAAGGTAAGTGGTGTAAATGAGAGAGAGTCCTGGGGGTCAGTCATCTGCAAACAGTGATGTTAAAGCACTTCAGTACCTTACCCCCATGACCATGAATCAACACGGGTATGCGTGGTCACCAATGCCTTTTGAGGGCATGGTACCCGAAGAGACAGAGAGGTCTACCAATGCCACTATGAGTTAATTCTCTCCCAGTTAATACAGATTTCTGCAATTTGAAATTGGTTCACCCGGGTGGTATAACATTGACCATAACTGTGTCAGGCACAAAATGTTCAGAACTTCATCTGAATCTATTTTCTTTCCTTTTACCTATCCCCAGAGATTGCATGACTGGGGATAACATTAATTTTTTTTTGGAATGGGACGGCCTTGACATATATAGGCTAGACCTTTCCCCTCTTTTTCCAGATGCAACCTAGTGGTTTGAAGTTCCTGCCAGGAACCTGCTGACTGAGCAAAGGACAGTTAAACACCCAGAGCACAGACAGAGGCAGGAATTTCTGCTGTCTGAGATAGAAAGGGCACTCAATTCATCCCCAAATCCCACTGCTTCTTGTCTACACCGGAATTAGGTCCTGGGCGAGGGGCCCATGATTGAACTTCCAACCCCACTACCAGCTGAGGCCTTCAAGTGGCAATTTGAGGTCATCAGCTGTAGGCCTTGCATGTTGTCACTGGGCAGGAGGGAGGGGCTGGTCATCAATTGACGGTGGTGGGCCCCCTGCTGGGGAATCCACCTCCCACCCTTGCTTCTGACCCTCCACAACTCCATCTCACCACAACCCCCAAACCAATGAAGCCACTTCCCCCCTTACCCATCCTGGGCCCAAAACCATTTCCCTTAGTCCTGAGCCATTTGCGATCCTGTGGGCTTTATTCCACATGCGGCCTTGGCCCTGCTTGATAGGCACATGATACGGCACAGTGATCCCTAAAGCAGAGTCTCTTGCCCAGTCTCCAGCTGACCGACAAGCCTCCGGCCAAGATTTTGCCTAGGGATCCTCCCACTCAGTGGAGACACCGGAGATCCACCCTGAAGAATGCTGACCTCGAACCCATGAGCTTGGTTGCTGGGGTATTTTAAGCAAGGAACAAGCCGCATCTTGTCAAGAAATGATTTCCCCTGAGATCAGAGGCAAAAGGAGCACTGGGGTGTATCGGGACCCGAGGCGGTGGTGGCAACGGAGACAAGGGCTCCTTGGTTATGGTAGGCCCGGAGCGGGGACTCTTGGTCATCAGTGAGGCAGCAGAAGCAGTTGCTGGTTGTGGTAGGCCCAGATCCGGGGCTCCCGGTTATCGGCAAAGCAGGTTTCTGCTTGCGGGGCAAGTGTGGGCCCAGGAAGGGAGCCGGCATCAGTGGCCATGAGCAAGGTGGACCCTGCGATGAAGCGATGGCGCCTGAAGAGTGGCGCCTCCTACATTGGTTGTTCAGGGGCAGGCAGCAGAGGGGTGGCAGTTTGGGTCATGTTGGCCAGATGGCTCAGAACTCCTAGTCGAAGCAACAGAATGAAGATGGACTCTTTCAGCTTTATCATTTTATTCTTAAAAGATTGAAATGGCACCGGATTGTTGCGACAGTTGAAGTTTTTTATTGGGTTGTTCGTTGTAGAGCATGAGTGACAGTAAATCATGGTAAATCATCATTATTCATATCCTCCTGCATTCCCACTCTGGCCTCTCAATCAGGCATCAGGGATTGATCTGTACATTTGAAGATGGACCACACTGGTTTGCACTTCATGTCCTCTCTCAGCGCGCTTTAAGACCGGATCCTGTGGTCATGGCAACAGAAAAGTGTGAGTCTGTGCCAAGACCCATTGGAACTGCCAGGATCAGCTGGATGGGCAAGATTAATATTTGGTCTTAAAGCAAGGAAAACACAAGGAAAAGCGACCGTTTGAAACATCATGGTTCGAGCTCTTGATTTAGCTGCAAAACGCTGGCACTCAATAATAATGTGACTTTTTAATCATGGCCTGTGTACAATTTGCTTCTGTTTAAAGTACACAATTTCTTTGTTCTGTCACCCAATCATTCACAAAAGAATTTTTGTTTCTTAATTTCAGTTTGCAGACTCTTTCTCAACAAATTAGACCTTTGAAACTCTTCAGTATACCCTGATTGCAGTGTCAGTGCTAGGTGGCACTCCCTCAGCACTGTGAGGCCGGTAATTACATTGAAATGGTTAGAGTTCAGAGGCCATCAGGACTGGGCTGTGACTGGTGACTGTAACGTGACTATTGGCAATAGAAGCAGCTAGAAAAACAGCCTGTCTTAATCACAATCAGATAGTACTCCAACTGCTCATAGGGGACCTATTGCTATCTCATATTATATTCTCAATATTTCTAAATTTCTCAAATGTCTCCTTTTACCTCAGCTGTTATAATATCCCCTGAATATAGTATAGCAAACATTTGAATATAGGAGTTGGGACATTATGCTGCGGTTGTACAGGACATTGGTGAGGCCCATTCTGGAATGCTGTGTGCAGTTCTGGTCTCCCGGTTATAGGAAGGATATTTTTAAACTGGAGAGAGTTCAGAAGAGATTTACCAGGATGTTGCCGGGAATGGAGGGTTTGAGTTATAAGGAGAGGCTGGATACGTTGGGACTTCTTTCACTGGAGCGTAGGAGGTTGAAGGGTGACCTTATAGAGGTTTATAAAATCATGAGGGGTATTGATGAGGTAAATGGCAGGTGTCTTTACCCTAGGGTGGGGCATTTCAACACTAGGGGGCACATTTTTACAGTGAGAGGAGAAAGATTTAAAAGGGACATGAGGGGCAATTTTTTAATACAGAGTGTGGTTCATGTGTGGAATGAACTTCCAGAGGAAGTGGTGGATGCAGGTAAAGTTACAATGTTTAAAAGACATTTAGATAAGTTCATGAATAGGAAATGTTTGGAGGGATATAGACCAAGCGCAGGCAGGTGGGACTAGTTTAGTTTGGGATTATGGTCAGCATGGACTGGTTGGACCAGAGAGTCTGTTTCTGTGCTGTATGACTCCATGACAACTTCTGTCATCATTCCCATTCCTTAGTGACCTGGGAAAACTGAGGTAAAGGGTGAAATTTTCCCCAGCCGTTGGACGCAGCTTCAGGGGAAAATAGTGAGGGGCAAGTTCCCAGCATGATCCCACTCTCTGCCAGCATTCCCCAGGGATTGAAAGAGTGAAGGGAGCCCTCTTGAATCTGTCGGGTAAGTGATAAAGAAGCAGGCGTGGCTGTTGAGAAGCTAAATATCAACTGTTTTAGGAAGAAATTCCTAATTTCCAGCCATGTTTCCCGATTTGCCGCCAAATTGCTGGGGTTGTTGAGTTGAGTCCACGGAGGGAAGGGCTTTTCCATTGTAACTGATGGGCTGGGAAGGCTTTAATCATTGAGACTGAAGAGCTGTCGTTAGGGGTCAGGCGAGAAACTGGTGCTCACAGCCTCTCGGAGAATGCTATCTCTGACTGACAGGTAATTGTTAACCGCTTGGAGGGAGATACACCTGACCTATCAGTGACTGGTCTTCAGCTGCTTTTCCCAGCTTCCTGCCTTCCCTTTGGGACAAGGCAGGAGGGAGGAAAAGAGCTTGTATAACCTCACTTTCTATCTCCGAGGAGTAGAGGTTACGCCAATGGCTCCATGAGTAACACCAGCCTACTTCACCTCAGCTTCCATCCCCTCAAGAGGGAATAGACATTGAGATCGGGCAGGAAGGAGGCAATATCCCAATGTAGGGTCTGCACCCAGTCGATCAGCTCTCTCAACATGCCTGAGGCCTCATGTCCTAGCGGGTTGAAGCTCTGACAGCCTATGTGCAGCTTCCTGGAGTACAACCATCTTCCCAGAGGATCAGGCGCTATCAAAGGGCCTATTGTTGGAGGACCAAGCTCACACCCAGTGCACTGCCCCTGTACACCACCACACCCTCTCTACCTCTTAACAATTGTGTGTTCTCTTGCAAAGAGAGAAAGGTGAGTGATAGTTTGTCTGGAGAGGAGTGGGGTGCAGAGTGTTTGTGCAGAGTGACTGAGAGGGCAATAGGATGAGGGTGAGTGAGTGTCGGTTGTTTAGCTGTGGTGCCTGCAGAGTGAAGATTGAGTGCAGACAAAAGGTGTTTTGTGCTGACGACGGCTGTAGGGGGCAATGGGTGAAGGGGTCACAGAGCATGGGATAGTCACACACTCCTTTCCTGCCCTCCCGCACTCCTGGATCCTCTTGGTGCACTGTCGCTTGGTTTGAAGCAACACATCGCTGTAGTGGCTACTTCCATCCATGCTCATTCAGGTTGGAAGACTGTCACCTTGCTCCTGTCCTTAGGGGGAGCACCTCATTGCAATCCACTGATCTCAGACAAGACACCCAGATCAAAGCTATGTCCCTGTGCCTCCTCTCCGATTCTGCTACAGCTTGAAAATACCAAGCACTGGTGAGCTTCTTCAAACACACAACTGCACTTTAATGAGACATTGTTCCTTTGACACAACGGAAGAATTGTCCCTCATGCTGTAGTTGGTCAGGAGTATAGAGGCAGGATGCTAACTGGCTTTCTCTTCTAAAGAGTGACCAAATGCGTGCACACCAAGGGTTTGTGTTCCAAATCCAGTAAAGATCCAGTCTTTGCTCTGGGCACTAAGGCAGCATCTGTTCAGTACCTCAACCATTTCAGTAACATTTGCTGTATAGTTTTCCTACTGATTTACTCGTGATCTTATCCCTATCTTATTTCTCCTTTTTATTATTTACCTGCACATGAAATACTTTATTCTTTGCGAATATCAAAACAGATAAAAGCAGTTCATATCTGCTCTTTGCTAATTCATCACATTCCCTTTATGTTTCATCTCCTTTGTTTAAGTCTTTCCACTTTGGAATTGAGATGAGGAGAAAGGTCTACATGCAGAAAGGGTGGTTGATCTTCGTAATTCCCTGTGGATGCTTCTTCACTGGGTGTGTTCAGAACAGATTTTATTGGAAGCTAGAGGATTTATGGAATATGTGCAGAGTACAGAAAACTGGTGAACAGGTAGAAAATCAACCATGAGTCAATTAAACAGAGGAGCAATCTTGAAGGGCTGAATGGTCTACGCTTCAAGGTAGCATTTGACCGAGTGAGGCATTAAAGAGCTTTAACAAAAATGATGTCAATGTGAATCAGGAGGCAAACTCTCTGCTGGTTGGAGTCACACCTGGCACAAAGGATGATGGTTGTGGTTGTTGGAAGTCAGTCATCTCAGCTCCAGGACATCTCTACAGGAATTCCTCAGGGTAGTGTCCTAGGCTCAACCATCTTCAGCTGTTTCGTCAATGGGGAAGCAGCGGCATAGTCATAATGTCATTGGATTAATAATCCAGAGCTCCAGGCTAATATTATGGGAAGTAGAATCCCACAATGACAAACAGTGAAGTTCGAATTCATTAAAATCTAATGCCAACTATATCAATTTTTTAGAGAAGAGAAAAAGCCAATCACTGCAAAGGCAATTTGGGATGGGCAAGAATTGTTGGCCTTGTTAAAGATAGCCACATCCCAAGCAAGAATAAAGAGAGAAAGTCAGAAGTGGGGATGTTTGCTGATGATTGCACAATGTTCAGCACCAATGTTCAGGAATTCACAGGCACATTGTGATTGATTCTAAACATAAATTACACCTGAAATGACAAATACAAATCAGATAGATTTTGTGAATTGGCTAAGCAATCCAGTCATGGATTGTAGTGACAAAAGTTCTTCAAAGCTCTGTCTTTCTCACAAGAAGTTTCAGCTCCTCCTCTTTGAGGACTTACTCAGATGCCTAGGCAATAGCAGTGCACAACAAACCCAAATTCTATGGGCGATATGTTCACCGACAACCACATAACTCCACAGAACTGTCTGCTTGTTCTTAGCTTCTAGATCTGTTCTGTCAAGCCCGCACATACCACACTCCCTAGTGGACTCCTCAACTTCTGCTGACCTCTGATGACTCTGTCCCTTTTTGCATGATTTCAACCAGACATCAAGTCTCTGTCTCAGTTTTGTTAGCGAACGGGATGGCCAATTTCCCTATCCAATTAGGACCTATCCCGAAAAAATGCAAGGTTTTCACACAGATTCCAAGACTTCCCTGAATTCTATTGATCTCCTCCTTTAAATATTGCCATTGTTCTTCTGTCTCTGTGTCAGCATTTTTCTCCTCTGATCTTCCTGCACTCAATCCTCATTCTCTAATAGAATCATACACTCCCTACAGTGTGGAAGCAAGCCACTCGGTCCATCGAGTCCACACTGACCCACCCCCTACCCTATCACAGTAACCCTGCATTTCCCACAGTCAGTGCACCTAACCTGCACAACTCTGGACACAATGGGCAATTTAGCATGGCCAATCCACCTAACCTGCACATTGAGTCAAACAGCACAGAAACAGACCCTTCGGTCCAACTCATCCATGCCAACCAGGTTTCCCAACTAAACTAGTCCCACTTGCCTGTGTTGGCCTATATCCTTCTAAAACTTTCCTACTTATGTACCTGTCAAAATGTCTGTTAAATGTTGTAACTGTACCTGCATCTACCACTTCCTCAGGCAGTTGATTCCACATACGTACCACGCTGTGTGTGGAAAAGTTGCCCTTCAGGTCCCCTTTAAATCTTTCTCCTCCCACCTTAAAATTATGCCCATAGTTTTGAACTTCCCTACCCTGGTGAAAAGACCTTGGCTATTCACCTTATCTATGCCCCTCATGATTTGTTGGACTGTGGGAGGAAACTGGAGCACCCAGAGGAAACCCACGCAGATATGGGGAGAATGTGCAAACTCCACACACCTTGAACCCAGGTCCCTGGTGCTGTGAGGCATTGTTGGCCTTTCCCCAATCTAAACATTGGCCTTTGAAATAATAGTATATTTTGTTCAATCGTTGTTTTAAATTCTATAATGATCACTATTGCTGGGATGTTCCACGAGACTAACTTGCCTTATTAGCCTTGTTATATATTGGATCAACAAGGAACCCTTTACTCCCTTGCATTGGTGCAACATATTTTGCAATCTCAGGAAATACCAAAGCATTTTACAGTCACTGCTGTATTTTTAAGTCGACTCCATGTTGTAAAATATGAAACATTACAACAAATTTGCACACGGTACATGCCCACAGACAGCAATGAAATAATCAACCAAATAATCTGTTTTATAAAGAAAACGTTCATTTAAATAGCATTTTCCCCAGACACTGGATGTATCAAAGCATCTTAAAAGCCAGTGACGCACTTTTCCAACAGCCACTGTTATAAAATGACGGCCAGTAGTGATGTGGAAATGCCAATGTTGGACCAGGGTGGATAAAGTCAGAAGTCACACGACACCAGGTGATAGTCCAACATGTTTATTTGAAATCACAAGCTTTCAGAGTGTTGCTCCTTCACCAGGTGAAGCGGAGGGAAGTGAACAGGACTTCTGACTTCAGCCAATTCATACAGAGCAAGGTCCCATTGGAAAGGTTGTCACCAGATTGAGTCATAGAGATATACACCATAGAAACAGACCCTTCAGTCCAACTCGTTCATGCCAACCAGATATCCTATATACATCTGGTCCCATTTGCCAGCATTTGGTCTATTTCCCTCTAAACCCTTCCTATTCATATATCCATAGAGATGCCTTTAAATGTTGAAATCGTGCCACTTCCTCTGTCAGCTCATTCCATATGCGTACCACCCTCTGCTTGAAAAAGTTGCCCTTTAGGCCCCTTTTATATCTTTCCCCTCTCACCTTAAACCTATGCCCTCTAGTTTTGGACTCCCCCACCCCAGGGAAAAGACCTTGCCTATTTAACCTATCCATGCCACTCCTGATTTTACAAACCTCTATATTTTCTGACATTACTGGTTCCGTGCTGTCGGACGAAAAGGAACAAAACAGTTGTGTTTCTGTAGAGCCTTTCACAGCCATCAAATATCTCAAAGTCTTTTGTAGTCAACAAAGTATTTTTGAATTGTAGTCACTGTTGTAATGTAGGCCACATGACAGCCAATTTGCTCACAGCAAGCTCCCACAAACTGTGACAATAACCATATTCTGTGCTTTTGTGATGTTGTTTGAGAGACTAGTATTGGCGGGGAAACCAAGAGAACTCTCCTATTCCTCATCAAAAGGCACTGCAGAATGCACAGTTTGCATAAGTGCAGAAATTAACTTTTCTTTCTGGTAGAAGACATTCATCAGATGTTCTCTTTATTTTTCTTGTTGGCAGAACCATCTTCTTTCAAAAGGCTTGGTCTTGATGGAAGAAAAGGTGCGGGTCTGTGAAGGTTGGTACAAAGACAGTAAAAATCTCGACACCATCCAGGGCAAAGCAGCCTTTTTGATTGACGCCCCATTCACCGCCTTCAACTTTCAACCCTGATGCCCAGTCGCAGCAGTGTGTACCATCTACAAGATGCACTGCAACAACTTTCTAAGGTTCCTTCAACAACATCTTCCAAACTCACAACCTTTAACACTTATCACCAACACCTGAAATGTTCCTTTCAAATCACAGCCCGTCCTGACTTTAATATATATCAAGGTTTCTTCATTGTTGCTGTCTCAAAATCCTGCAACTCCCTTCTTAGCAAGTATCTCTGCAGTACTAAGACTGAAGTTGTTTAAGAAGGCAGCTTCTTCAGGGCACATTCTTCAGGATGGGTAATAAATCCTGGTCTACCAGTAATGCCCACATGCCATGAACAAATTTTTGAAAAAAGACGCTAGGGACTGATATGAATGTTACCCAGTTAGCCATATTGATCAAGGGTTTAGTACAGTTTGATCCTTTTAATTCAAAGTCACTAGACTCAAAACAACAAAAACTATTCCAATAATTGAATGTTAAAGTGCCAATTTGCTGTGCTATTTGCATTGATTAATTTAAATTGGATAATTCAATCTATTCAGTGAAAAATTGGGTTCCATAATGAGAACCGCAATGTATTTCATTTAGTTCAGTATGAGGTGACTTGAGATTACAGTCAAACACATGAGCATGATTTTAGCCAGTAAACAGCATTGAGTGGAAGTTCAGCAGTTGTTGCACATCCAGTAGTGGTGCTAAATATTCTCACATATACAATGCATTCTGCTCAACACTGAGCTGCTGTCATAGCTAATAATATTGACTTCAGTGTAAGCATTTGGAAGGTTAATATTCATCGAGCCCATGTTTAAATTGTTGGTGAGATCAGTACGTATTGAATGTCACATGAACCAGTTACCCCATCCCCATGGAATGTTATATTTTTGTATCTAAATGCTTGCTGCATTGAGTTTTTTGGAGAGATTCTCACCATGAGCCCCAGTGAAATTTTCCACCACACCATATCAAATGCGTCTCATTAACTACCTACTGCATTCCTACGGTGTCCCTTACATCCAGTTCCAGCCCTATCTTAGCACAGTTCCCAGAACAACTTGCTACGGTTTGGATATCCAGCAGTATCCCCAGTGCCCGAGCCACATTTAAGAGGCTGCCGTGCACCTGGATGAGCGCTGGCATTCCCAAAGCTGCCCTGAACATGTCAGAGAAGGGGAAGTGATTCCCCAACAGGGACCTGAAGGTCCTGAGGGAGGGGGCCTCATCCCAGAAGACTGGCAGAGGAGGCCGTGCATTAGGGTTAGACCTTAGCAGCCTGGTTACCCAGTTGACTCAGTGCCATCTCCAGGGTCAGGAGGAATGCCCAGCAGTGCCGTAAGAAGTTCAGGTGAAGACTGGGACCACTCCTGCAGGGATACTGAGGTACCCATGTCCCACTAACTGAGTAGGTTGCATTCTTCACTCCCCTACAACTCTCACGTTAACCCTACTGTCAGTCCCACTCATTGCACACCACTTCCCGGCCATCAAACCACTTCTGTCTTGTAGCTATGACCCAACATGTCCACCACTCCCACAGAGAAAAGACCGGCTGCCTGCAGCAGCACCCTCCTCGATGTCCAAGGACGGAGGTATTGAGGCCTGGGAGGAGGTATCAGCAAAGCTGCCTCCTGACCCCTCCCTCCCTTCCCCAGATACTGGCACCTTGATAGAAATGTCTGTCATAGAGAGTGTAAGGATGAACACCTCATTGTGACAGCTCCACAGCTGCTCAGCGATGGAACCAGCCCAGGCCGCTGGCTGTCGGAGACCAGGCCCCTGCTCAACCCCAGACAAGACAGGACCGTGTTGGGTCGTACAGAGGGAGGAATAGGAGAAACAGACAGGGATGTAGGGGACAATGACCCTTATTGCCCAGAGGCTGCAGCAGTGCAGTGTATCATGTGACCGTTTGGCTTCCTCCATGGATAGGCCAGAGGTTGCCATGGATAGCTAGGCCCAGCATCCTCAGGGGCTGCTGGAGAGGCACACACTACTGCACTCCATCGCCCACACGTTGGTCCTCGGGATTCAAGATGTGCGTTAGGACTTTGGGAACTTGGCTCGTTCTCCAGGTGCCCCTTCCTCAGAGGAAGATGGGGCAGTGCCAGGGGGCACCATCCAGAGGAGGAATCACATACAACCGCTCAGGACACTCCAGAGGTGGTCAGGCCTTTCACCTCCACCCTGTCTGACCTCCTCCGACCCTTGGATTTTGAAGACCATCGACGTGTCTGTGCTGTCCCTCGGGATCTCCCTGGCCCAAAACCAATGGGACTCGCTGCCAAGAATGCTCTCTCCACACTCCTGATGGAACCCAAGACTACACTGAGACATTGTGGAAAGGAGAGGAAGAAGGAAAACCTATTGAGGGGACATTGGTGGCAGTGGCAAGGCACTGGGTATGAATTCTCATGCTTGTAGAAATGTCACTGTTTTGCCTCTACTTTGGTTTGTACAAGTCTCTGTTTACTTGATTGCCATGAACATTAGCTATTTGATATTTTCCACCAATCACTGTTGATGCTTTTACCTATGTCCCTTTGTTTGTTCTTAGGTGAAAATCTTTTGGAAGCTTTAACAAGTAGTTGGGATAATTTCTTCACTGAAATCCTACCCATGTTACAAGCCATATTTTATCCTGTGCAGGTAAGGTAGGAATGCGAGGGTTGATTCTGGATTATCTAACACCTTTGCAACAAAAACAGCATTCTTATCATGGTTCAGATTAAAAAACAGCGCTTCATTTTCCACTTGGGAACTCTGCAGCCTTCCAGACTTAATATTGAGTTCAACAATTTCAGGGCTTGAGGCCATGTCCTTAACCCCAACCCCCACAAACCAGGTTGTGTCATCGCATGGGCTGCTACTACACACAACCTATTGTCAGCTACTAATATCCCCCATTATTCATTCTCCCAGACTGTCCTTTACCCACCCCTTTGTCTGTCCAACTGCTTTTCTCTCTCTTTGCACTCTATCTCCATTTATCGTTTACCCTTGCCCGCTGCCACCCCCCAACCCCATTTTCTGAATGAAAAACATCCTTTTCCTAGCTACCATCAGTTCTGAGGAACGGGCACTCAACTGGAAACGTTAACTGTGATTTCTTTCCACAAATGCTGCCAGATCTGCTGAGCTGTTCCAGCAATTTCTGTTTTTGATTCTGACTTTAGTCCAGCTAGATCCCCTTCGCAACTTACTTTCTGACCTATCATTCGTAATGCCCTCATTGGTCGTGCAGCTACGGTATTCTGTTGTAAAGAGTTCCAAAAAAAATTCACATGCAATTGATTGAAGAAACTTCTCCCAACTTTAGTCCCAGATGGCTGATTTCCTATTTGGAGACTATGCCCCTGTATGTACTAGATTGCCCAGCCAAAAGAGTCATTGTCTCAATAGTGACCCTGACAGTCTCATCAATAACTTTGTGTTTTTCAATTAGATCTCTTCTTCTTCAAACCTCCAGGGAATATGGGCCAGGTTCACTCAATTTCTCCTCACAGGATAATGCCTTCATCCCAAGAACCAGGCTCGGGAGCCTTTGTTGCCATCTGTCCAGGGCAAATTTGTCCTTCCTAGGTTACACACAATATTCCACTCCAGGCCCCAGTAATGGCCTGTAAAAATCTAATCAGAACTATCGCGATATGGTACGGTAGACATGACGAATGTAATCAGATTCAGTGATACTCCTTCGTAGGTTTATCTGTGAGGTTGCTGAATGAGAGAGACAGGCCCAGATTCAGGCCCTTCTCAACTCGGCTGGTGAGGGGGGCTGGATGGACATGACTGTTGCCCTCACTGCCCATGGCCACAGAGGGAGAGATCCACCAGATATCCCCAAGGTGTGAGGTGCTTGCTGGAATAGGCCATGAGAAAGTGCCAGGTGAGCAAGGGAGAACCCTCAGCTACGGTACCCCTCACCGTTGTTCCCATCTGCATAGCGGAAACTCAATAATATCAGCATTCGCCTCCCATGACCCATTCCTGCTCGAGATGAGAGGGCAGAGAGCGAAATTGATGGAGGAAACTTATTGGTGGTGACTGGTCAAGAAGCAGTTATCACTTTTTTGTTTTCCCAGCTCCCTAAACATAACTGTCTCTCTGTCTCTCTCTCTCACACACACACAACACAAACACCCACACAGACATGCTCACACACATGCAAACACTCTCTCACACACTTACACACAGACACTCTCTCTCTGACACAAGCACACGGTCACTCAGACATACACACAGATTCACACTCTCACACACACTTATACATACAGATACTCTCATACACACACACTTACACTCATAGAGTCATAGAGATATACAGTGCGGAAACAAACTCTTTGGTCCAACCCATCCATGTTGACCAGATATCCTATATAAATCTAATCTCATTTGCCAGCATTTGGCCCATATCCCTCTAAACCTTTCCTATTGAAATACTGATTCAGATGCCTTTTAAATGTTGTAATCACACCAGTCTCCACCACTTCCTGTGGCAGCTCATTCCATACACGCACCAGCCTCTATGTGAAAAAGTTACCCCTTAGGTCCCTTTTATATCTTTCCCCTCTCACCTTAAAATACACTCTCTTACACACACGCTTATACACAGACACTCTCACAAACACACACATACACAGACACTCTCTCACACACACATACACAGACACTCACACACACACTTACACAGAGACACTCTGTGTCACAAACACACACAGGCAATTTCTCACATACACTCTCTCCGTCTCGCTCTCTCTCTCTCTCTCTCTCTCACACACACACACACAGATGCATGTACACTCTTACAAACAGACACACACACACTCTCTCATACACACATATACACACACACACACACACACACATGCACACACACACACGCACGCACACACACACTCTCATACACAGACACACACACACACTCTCATACATATATAACAGTTACGGAGAGTTATGGAGACGTCATTCAAATATGCTGATTTTGTCACTTACAAGGTTGTTCTTTAATAACCAAGGTCACTATATTTGGCAAAGATGGCAAAAGGTTTTACTGCTCTCGCCCACAAAACTATTAGAACAGCAGATATGTGGGAAAGGAAACAGCCGTGAGTCTGTTTGAAGGGGATCAGGATTCTCTCTCCCTGCATGGGGCAGTCTTGGGTTCTGCACTTAATCCCTGTTGGTGTGTGCTAACTATTTAGAGATGTTCACAAATCCCGCTGCTGATAACAGGAGCCTGTGGAGAAGCATCTAGATTTCAGCTCATCACCTCCTGCCAGACATTGCACTGTGACCTAGAAATCTGTTTGCAAGAAATCATCTATGATGTCCTCCATATTTGAGGGCACTGCATGTTGTGAATTTAATGGCTGCAATTTCGAGCAGTTGCTATCACATTTGAGGAGCAGGAAGCCCACAGCAACATTTTTTTTTTAATTCACTCTTGGGACGTGGGCATCGCTGGTAATGCACATCTCTAGCTGCCCTTGAACTGAATGGCTCATCAGGGCCATTTCAGATTGGGCAGTCGAGAGTCAACCATGTTGCTGTGGGTCTGGAGTCACATGTAGACCAGATCAGGTGAGGATGGCAGATTTCCTTCCCTGAAGGGCATTAATGAGCCAGATGGGCTTTTCCGATAGTTGGCACGGTTTCACAATCTTCAGTAGATTCTTAATTTCAGATTTTTTAAATTGAATTCCACCATGGTAGGATTTAAACCCAGATTCCCAGAATGTTAGGGTCAGGATTAATAGTCTAGCGATAATACCACTAGGCCATCACTTCCCCTTATCAACATTAATGCTTATTAACAGTTTCTGTGTCACTTCGGTGCCTGTTGTTGTGTCCTTATCACACAGTCTTTCTGTGACAGCTCTCTCTTGTCCGTTGTCCGCCTTTATAATGGGAATATTCTAAACAAACCCATCAATCCGTCACCTGGATCAGTGCTAGCAAAGTAGCAGGCAAGGGGAAGATGCAGAGAGTTGGATTAGCAAAATGATGGAAGTTGTTGAAGCTTTCACCACTCTGTGTGCAGTTCATTAATGTAACCACTAGCCATGGCACCCTACCTCCCACCATCTGAAAAATCCAGTTCCTTGCAGTATGTGGCATTTGTTTTTATGGGAATGGTTCTTAACATATATCACGTTCCTGCATCTGTGCAACGTGTTTCTTTCAAAGCACTTTGTATGACAACATTGGCAATATCGCTTCTAGCCAAAAAGACTTAGAAGTCTTTGCTTTGAAGAAAGCAATCTTGTGAAAAGCAGCACGGGTGACTTCAATGCTTTTTTTCATCAGGGGCAGGAGCTCACAATCCGTCAGATGGCCTTGCTCGGATTCCGAGATCTGGTCCTGCTCAAGGTAGATCTGGAGCAGGTGCTCCACCAGCCTCATACCAGTGTGCCTCCATCCATCACACAGATGCTCCTAGTGCTTCAGGTGAGAGATTGATGTCAATGGGGCCGAGCTCGGGCAGGCTAGAGCATACCTTTCCTTTTGTAACTACCAGTCAGGCTAACTGGCTGTGATCTGTTCAGGGCTCCCAGCTGAGGCGGTGCAGTTGCCATTCTCAGTTGAACCCACAGGTCAGATTTTCACAAGAGCATGGACAATGCCAGAGAAGTTTATAGGTTGTAGGTGGGGCTTGGTTCCACATTGTCATCAGCAGGGCAGATAGCAGTGGGAGGTGGTGTGACCACACCCTGTACCCACAGCTGGCTTGATCCAATGTGGGAGTTGGGACCTCATACACCATCCTCTCTCAATTTTCATGGAATTAGGTCAAATTCATGAGGACATATGGTTCAGGTCCCTCAGAAGAGTCAGGAACTGTAGTCTGAATCCGGGGGAATAAGCCATATGTTTTCAAGGTATTAGCCATTCCCCCCCTTTATGTTCCTACATGCCCCCTCCCATGTTCTGTGTTGGATCCCTGTATCCTCCACACAAATTCATCCAGCATGAAGTATAAAAACAATGAGTCATGTCGTATCAATGGTCATGTGTTATGGACTAGACTAGACCCCCTCAAAATATTTTAAGAAAGTAGCCTAAACCCTAACTTTTTCGTTTTTAAAGGCAAATGGGAAGTGCTGTGTTCTAGATGCAATGCAACTGGTCAAACTACATGGCATTAAGCAAAACACAATTTATTCAAACACTATAGTTAAAATACCACAGAAGAAAGAAGAATTTAGAATAACAACACTATTGGAAAAGTTGACAGATTAGTAGATACAGTAACTACTACTAATTAACTGTTCCAATATAGCAACATCCCATAAACACACCCCTTTGCAAAAAGGCAAATTCAGAAATCTGATTTTCTCACATGCAAAAAAAAAGGACAAAACACACCTCTTAAGCCACAGCATTGTCGCACAGGTCTGTGGTTTGAAAGAAACATGCATTCAGAAATCTGCCTTAAAGAAACCACTGCTGTTTCAAATCTGTAAATGTGTCAGTCAGACATAACCACTATTGTATCATTTATAGAAGCTTTATACCACTTTTCAAATCTTAATCTTGCCCAAATACAGAGACACTGAAAGAAAGAGTTCAAAGAAAGAATAACTTGTACTAATCAATGAAAAGAAACAATACATGTTCACCTGTGGAAACAGAGGCCTCCTGAACTCATGAATTACTGGGTCTTGAAGCTCAGCCAAGCATTCATAAAGAAACCAGGTGTGAGCTAATAGAGGTGGCATAGGGAGTTTATTGCTGACATGGAGAGTTAGGTTGGGTGGAGGGTATGGGTGTTTGGGGTGAGGGCTAAAAACTTTAAAAACCTTTAATTCAACTGGACCAAGGTTTCCTCGCCCTCCCCCCACTCCCTACGAAATCTCTACCATCTGGGTTGTTGCCAAACAGCAGTCAGGTTTTCATTCTATCGATCTTCTTTTCCATGCACAAATCTCTACACTCTCATTTCTGCTGGATGGTCCACCCTTCCTTCAGCTCCTTCCACCTTCAGTCAGTGTGGTCTGTGCAGTGGAAGGTAGACGCTACCCAACACTGATCCCAACTTCATGTTTCCCCATGACTGAACTGGCCTCAAAGTAAGGTGGAGGAAAACTGTGGAAAGAATGACTCAGCACTCTGGTATTACAAAGGCACAGGTAAAGACGTCTACTCCTGGAGGACCATGATGCTGTTCTTTCATTACAGAGACTACTGGTGATGGTTTAACCTGACAGTCACCACACCTCAGGCAAGAGGAGAGGTTGAGAAGGAGAATCCTTCATGGTGACCTCAGCCTGAACCTGCTGTCAGAGGGTCAGTTGGCTAGAGGGCTGGTTTGCAATGCAGACTTGATGCCAGTATCATAGGTGAAATTCCTGCACCAGCTGAGATCGCCGCTAAAGGTCCCATGTTCTCTCCCCTTTCCTGAGGCACAGTGTTAAACCACCATCGATCATCTCTAATGAGAGAGTAATCCTATGGTCCGGTAAGACTGTGGTGGCTTTACAAGGGCACAACACACAAGCCAATCAACAGGAATTCTTTACTCACTGGGGAAGGCAAATCTGAATAGAATGGGTTCTCACTAATTGCCTCCAATTCAAAGTGAGACCAGGAGCCTTTAAATTAGAAGATCACCAGCCAGTGCCTTTTAAGGGTGAGTGTGGATTTGATGGGCTGAATGGTCTGGTTCCACACTGTAGAGATTGTTTTGATTTATTGATTTGATTTATTGTCATGTGTACCTAAGTACAATGGAAACCTTTTGATTGTGAGCAGTTAAGGAAGATCGTAGCAGGCAAGGATATACAGATCATAAGGTGTTTGAACTAGCGAGGCATACAGGTTGCAATGCAGAGAAGGTGCGTGGAGCAAAGTCAACCTTAACAAGATCAACATTATTTGAATTTGGAGAGTCCATTCATCAGTCTAATAACAGCAGGGAAGAAGCTGTTCTTGAACCTGTTAGTGTGTGTTTAAGTTTCTGTACCTTCTGCCTGATGGAAGAGGTTGTAGGAGAGCATCACCAGGCTAGGAGGGATCTTTGATGATGTGGGCAGCCTTTCAGCAGCAACGAGAGGTGTAAATGGAGTCCACAGATGGAAGGTTGGTTTCCATGATGGTCTGGACTGTGCACACCACCTTCTGCAGTTTCTGTAGGAAACTTTTCTGTAGGATTTTGATAACAGTGCCCCCTGTGAAATAGGCAGCTCCACATCAGAGATAATTCTCACTCACAGGGTCACTTTGTTTTTAAAGGTGTAGCCAAGATTTAAACAGTGCAAGTGACATGATCAAGACAATGGACAAGGGTTAACATTCTGGTAGCTTACCAGATTCCATTACCATCAGCAGAAATACCAGTAACTAGGCTCTTGAGTACTTGATAACAAGATTGCACTCCAACTTTCAGCCCCAATATCGCGATCTGTCCAATATCACAAGAACCTGCTAGTTACATGTAAATATATAAAGCTTAAACAAATTTAACAATAGGCTGTTCATGTGGTAACTTTTTGTTTAGAAGCCAGAACTTCTTATGACATGAATCATTTGACTAGACTTGGACTTGACGTGTAGGAAAAGATAACTCATCAATCTCAAGGTCTGCTGCCAGTGAGCAGGAAATGTTGAATCAGTGTGAAGAAGAGAAAAAAAAAAGTGCCAGAAATCAAGGAGGATTGAGCCAGAAACTAACATGAAACATCTCACACAGACTCTATACCTCATTGTAAATAAACACAGACCCTGTATCCTACAGAAAACACAGATCCTGAACCCCACTGTACACAAACCCGGGCGCTGTAAACAGCTGGAAACCATGGATGAACCGAGAGATCCACTCCCTACTGAAGTCCAGGTCTGAGGCGTTCAAGTTGGGTGACCCTGACCTATACAGGAAATCCAGGTACAGTCTTTGCAAAGCCAGCAGCCAAGAAACAGTTCCAGACTAGAGTCTCAGACTAACCACATGCACACACGTTAATTGTGGTAAGGCTTACGCGATATAAGAGGTTACAAAGCGAAGTTGAGTAGAATCACGGATAACAATGCATCCCTCCCCGATGAGCTCAATGCATTCAATGCTCATTTTGAACAGAAGGTCAGTGAAATGATAACACCTGCCCCAACAACCTCAGGGGCACCTGTACCCACTGCAACCGCGCAGATGTCAGGTCGGCCTTCTTGAGAGTGAACCCACGGGAGGCGACTGGTCCTGATGGAGCCCCCCGGCCATGCACTCAGATCCTACGCGAACCAGCTGGCAGGAGTATTTGCAGACATCTTTAACCTCTCCTTACTGCAATGTGAGGTTCCCACCTGCTTTGAGAAGACCACTATCATCCCAGAGCCAAAGAAAAATCAGGCAACGTGCCTTAGTGACTACTGGCTCTGGCATCCACCACTATGAAGTGCTTCGAGAGGTTAGTAATGACACACACCAACTCCAGCCTCCCACTGCAATTCACCTACTGATGCAACAGGTCCACAGAAGATGCCATCTCCCTGGCCCTACGCTCATCCCTGGATAACAAAGACAACTACGTCAGGCTCCTATCTTTCACTATAGCTCCGCCTTCAACACTATAATTCCAACAAACTCCTCTCTAAACTCCAACATCTAGGTCTCGGCACCTCCACTTTGCAACTGGATCCTCGATTTCCTGACCCGCAGACTGCAGTGAGGATAGGCAACAAAACCCTCCTCCACAGTAATCTTCAACACCGGTGCCCCAGAAGACTGCGTACTCAGTCCCTTATTATACTCCTTACACACAAGCCTAGACCCTCTTCCTCATGAAGCAGCAATTCGATATTTACAGGAAGCTGCGAGAAAGTCTCTCTAATCTGCTGCAAATGAGCCAGAGAGGCACAGAGGATGTCAGGGAGAGATACTTATTGTTGAGGCTCCCAGGGAGGGTCAGTTTTTTGAGAGGAGAACCAGTGTGTTTTCATAAACTCTTTGACATGATATTTTGTTCATTCGTTCATGGGTTGTGGGTACCACTGGCCTGGCCAGCATTTATTGTCCATCCCTAATTACCCAGAGGGCAGATAAGAGTCAACCACATTGTTGTGGGTCTGAAGTCACATGTAGGTCAGACCAGGTAAGGATGGCAGATTTCTTCCTGTAAAGGCCATGAGTGAACCAGATGGGTTTTTCCTGTTTAAACAGTTGTTTTAAAAGTTAGTGACGTCTCTGTCCTGTCACCTTGTCTGTGTTTGTGCTGATATTATCCTGGGGCAGTTTGGAAATGATGTGGGATCTTCCTGTTCTCTATAGCTCAGTGTGACAACAGACATCTTTGAGACTGCGCCTTCAATCTCTCAACCGTACACACTGACTGAACACCGTGGCTGCCAAATGAGATAATCTTTGTGTTTACAGAGCTGTGATTGAAAACACATCATGTGCCAGTACATTTCCAAATTATAATGACACTACCAGTTTCAAATCTTAGATCGGGGATGCCTTTTCTGGGAGTTTGTGTCGTTTTAATTCCAATTTCTAAAAAGGGTGGAACTTTGAAGGGGAATTGTGGCAAGATTAGGGATTCTGGGTCATGGTTTCACACTAATTGCTCCTATCCACCACTGAGGCCCTCATCTCACTCCTGATCCTGCTCCTGGTCCTGCAGAGGATGACCAAGATGAGGGCCTGGTCAGACAGGAGGAGCGGACAACCAGACTGAAACATTCAGGCTGTCAGGCCTACCTTCTTGGGCACATTGTCCAGAGCACAGAGAAACAGCTAACAGTATAAAGCTTCTTCATTTGCTGCTTTTCTTTTTGCCAGGGTGCTCATGAGCCTAAAGGCCCGAGTGAGAAATACATCCAGCTGGAGCGATTGGTGCAGTTAGTTGTCTCCCCCTATCTGGGCACCTATGAACTGCTGTCCAGGGACAGGAACCCTGCCGATACTGTGCACATACTTGGTAGGTCAATGCCATTTGCTGTTTGTAGGCGACGGAGTTGGGGGGGTGCAGGAGAGAGTCACGAGAAAGACAAATGCAGCCACATGCGGCGACACAGTGGCTAGCACTGCTGCCTCACAGCGCCAGGGACCCAGGTTCAATTCCAGCATCAGGTGACTATTTGTGTGAAGTTTGCACGTTCTCCCTTGAGCGCTCTGGGTTCCTTCCACAGACCAAACATGTGCAGTTTAGGTAGATTGGCTGTGCTAAATTGCCCATAGTGTACAGGTTAGGTGGGTTAGCCATGGGGAATACAGGGATAGGATAGAGGGGTGAGCCTGGATAGGATGCTGTTTGGAGGGTTGGTATGGACTCAGTGGGTCGAATGGCCTGCTTCCACGCTGTAGGGATTCTATGATTCTCCGTGGCTCTCGTTCTGTTCAGCCCCTTTCTATACATTATCATTTCTCAGAGTTTTTTTAATATAGTTGTGGCTGGAGAACTTGGTTGAAGACATTTTTTAAAGTACAAAATATTTATCGGCTGGTCCAATAGTCTATTGAACATGATTTCAAACATGAATTGGTTGAGTATAAACTGGGGAAATGAGTTGTTAGTCTGTTGTACAGACTATCTCCCGATTTTGATTCACAATGGCCAGGGGGACAATAAATTGGACTTTCAACTTGCTGTCACCCATTTTATAACAAAGTCCAAATGACTTCCATTACCATAGAACTTGACCGTTGAAATCTACAAAAACTGTTCTAAATAACACAGTCATAGAGGCATACAGCACAGAAACAAACTCTTCAATCCAACCAGTCCATGCCGACCATAATCCCAAACTACACCACCTGCCTGTTCTTGGCCCATATTCCTCCAAACATTTCTTATTCATGTACTTATTCAAATGTCTTTTAAACGTTGTAACTGTGGCCGCATCCACCACTTCCTCTGCAAGTTCGTTCCATACACGAACCACTGTACATAAAAAAGTTGCCCGTCATGTCCCTTTTAAATCTTTCTCCTCTCACCTTAAAAATGTGCCCCCTAGTCTTGAAATCCCCCACCCTAGGGAAAAGACACCTGACATTCACCTTATCTATACCCCTCATGATTTTATAAACCTCTATAAGGTCACCCCTCAACCTCCTACGCTCCGGTAATAAAGACCCAGCCTATGCAGCCTCTCCTTATAACTCAAACCCTCCATTCCCGGCAACATCCTGGTAAATGTTCTCTGAACCGTCTCCAGCTTAATAATATCCTTCGACTTATACACCATGTGAAGAAAATAAGAATGATGAGTGTAGGCAGTCACAGTAATAGGAAGGTAAAGAATGACACTGCTAATTCACGTTTAATAAATGTCACGCAGCTTGTTGAATAAATTAATTGTACAAAGATACCTCTGGCCATAACAGAAACATTTTACAGCCCATCACATTGATTGTTTTCGGCATCTGAAGTGCAAGAGTTTGTCAGAATACATTCAGAGTCAGTTTGGCTGTGCCTATTGATCATAAGGATCTGACACTGTGAAACTGATGTGAGACTTGAGATTTCAGAATTATCTCTCCACAATTGTTTAGATGGACAGTAGCATGAGGTATATTTACTGCCTGTCTCAATTTGAGGCAATTGCACGTCATGAAACCCAGGCCCAGAAATGGCCATTGTTGAATTTATTCATTCCCATCACCTCATCTGCTTGTTTAACTCCTGTGAGGCTCCTTCTACACAGTTGACTGCAAGTAAAAACTGCAATTGGCCCATGTCTGTGCCGGAAATCTCCCTAATTATGCCCACAGATGATGTGACCTACAAACCCCGAGGCCGAACGAGCTTAGATTTGAGACTGTCTTTAGAGTTTGCTGCTCTGTCCTATTTGCATACTTTGAGGAATGGAGAAAGCAGTTTGTGATAGATTATAGTGTATCGGAAACATTGATATCACAATCCAGGCAAGAATGATGTGTCTCACTGCAAAGACATAAGGGATGAGATTCTCACACATGGGGCCATCACATGATGCCACACTCCCACCTTGAAATAGCAGCCCATTCAACCAGTCACTGGGAGAGTGGTCACAATTTCAAAATCTAGGAATTAGGGAGGGGGAGTCACAATTTCACGATTCAAGAACTAAGTGGGGCCGGGGGTTACAGTTTCAAGATTTCAGAACTGATGGGGGTGGGGTGGGGGTGTCAAAATTTCAAGATTCAGCAATTGGGGTGGGGTTACAATTTCAAGAGTGTCAGCAAGTGAGCTAGAAATGAGATGAGGAGAAACTGAAGAATTGTTAGGATTTGGAATGCGTTGTCTATGCAAGTGGTGAAGGTGAATTCCACAGGGGGTTTCAAAAGAGAGTGATGAAAGTGACGCACTTGGAGGGCTACGGAGTTAGGGCTGGAGAGTGGGACAAACTGGGTGGGTCTTTCAGGAGCCAGCACACATGGAAGATCGAATGGCCTCATTCTGTACTGTAAAATTCTGTGATTGTATTTTTGGTCTCTATGTGTCGGGCATGGGGGGTCACTGCTTCCTGTGGCAGGCCTGAGGGGGCAATGAAGATGGGTAACTGTCAAGGCTAGCCCTCTGAGGGCCTGTCTCCATTTACTGGGACACTGGCTCAATGCAATTCACCATTCTAAGACTCTCTATCTCTAACATCTGACTGCTGTCCCCCATTCCCCCTCCATTCCCCTTCTAAAGCCCCCATGTTACCCATAACCCCTCCCTCTCCCTTCATGCTTAAGCCCACTACTTATTTTTGATACACAAAAGCAAAGTGCTAAGGGATGTTGAGTATATGAAATGTAAATAAAAAATGCTAGAGAATCTCAGCAGGTGTGACAGCCTGGATTTGTGCGAGGAAAGTCATGTCTCACCAGCTTGACTGAGTTTTTTGAGGAGGTGACAAGAATGATTGATGAGGGAAGGCCAGTGGATATTGTCCACGTGAACTTTAGTAAGACGTTTGATGAGGTACCTCATGGCAGGCTGATACAGATGGTCAAGCCTCATGGGATCTGCAGTGAGCTGGCTAGATGGATACAAAACTGGCTGGGTCATAGAAGACAGAGAGTAGCGGTGGAAGGGTGCTTTTCAGAATGGAGATCAGTAACTAGTGGTGCTCAGCAGGGATCAGTGCTAGGACCTTTGTTGTTTGTAATATATATGAATGATCCGGAGGAAAATGTCAGTGGTCTGATCAGTGCGAATTATACAATAAATGGTAGAACCCTTAGGAGTATTGACATACAGAGGGATCTGGGTGTACAAGTGCACAGTGACAACACAAGTTGGATAAGGTGGTCAAGAAGGCATACAGCACACTTGCCTTCATCGGCCGGGGCATTGAATATAAAGGTTAGTGAGTTACGTTGCAGCTGCACAAAACTTTAGTCAGGCCACGTTTGGAATATTGTGTGCAGTCCTGGTTGCAACATTGGCAGTAGGACGTGCTTGCTTTGCAGAGAGTGCAGAGAAGATTTACTAGGTTGCTGCCTAGTTTGGAGGGTTTTAGTTATGAGGAGAGGCTGGATAAACTCAGATTGTTTTCACTGGAAAGACAGAGCCTGAGGGGCGATCTGATAGAGGCATAGATAGGGTGGATAGTCAAAGGCTTTTCCCCAGGGTGGAAAGGTCAACTATAAGAGGGCACAGATTCAAGGTGAGAGGGAGAAAGTTTATGGGAGAAGTGCACCCAAAGCCCAGCTGGTACAGATATGGTGGGCCGAAGGGTCTGTTCCTGTGCTGTACTGTCCTATACGTCTATTTAATTGAATGGTAGTTGGCTTGACAGGTTTGGCATCATTAGTGATAGCCATGGATGATAAAAGGGTTGTAAAAACCTGAAGACCACAGGAGAAAGCTTAATTTAAAAGGGGAAACCTTTCTTTCAATAGTTTTGAATGTTCTTGCCCAATCCTTTGATCTATCACGAGCTAGATGTGAGGTTCCAAAGGAGAATTCACTCGTTGCTCCTAGGCACCCAAAGTCACCCAAAGCCCAGTGAGCTCGGCCAGTTAGAATTAGAATGAGCTTCATTATCACATGTACTCACATGAATACAATGAGAAGTTCACAAATCACCACTTAAGGCACCATCTTAGGTACCAAGGTACATAGGTACAGATTCTTAAATACAAATTCTTAGGAAAAAAAATTAAAAATAAAGAAATAAACACTCCAGCAACAAATGATAAAAACTGAGAAATAAGAGTTCGGAATAAAAGTCCTTCCAACCCAGACCGCAGCAGACTTTACATCAAGGCCAGGACTGCTGGGAATCCCGAGTCTGCACTGACGCTGGGAGTTCGAGTCCGCACTGAGGCTGTGAGTTCGAGTCCGTGCTGAGGCTGGGAATCCCGAGTCTGCACTGAGGCTGGGAGTTCAAGTTCGCGCTGAGGCTGGGAGTTCAAGCCCGTGCTGAGGCTGGGAGTTCAGTCCGCGCTGAGGCTGGGAATCCGAGTTCGCACTGAGCCTGGGAGTTTGAGTTCACACTGAGGCTGGGAATCTGAGTCCGTGCTGAGGCTGGGAGTTCGAATCCACGCTGAGGCTGGGAGTTCTAGTCCATGCTGAGGCTGGGAGTTTGAGTCCGTGCTGAGGCTTGGAGTTCTAGTCCGTGCTGAGACTGGGAGTCCTGAGTCCGCGCTGAGGCTGGGAGTCCCGAGTCCACGCTGAAGCTGGGAGTCCCGAGTCCATGCTGAAGCTGGGAGTCCCGAGTCCGTGCTGAGGCTGGGAGTCCCAAGTCTGCACTCAGGCTGGGAGTCCCAAGTCTGCACTCAGGCTGGGAGTCCCAAGTCCACACTGAGGCTGGGAGTCCCAAGTCCACACTGAGGCTGGGAGTCCGAGTCCGTGCTGAGGCCGGGAGTTTGAGTCCACGCTGTATTTTGTTGAGTAGGAGGTGCAGTAGTTTTCTAATGTTCTGAGGGAGGGCCCCTAGACCGGAAATGTTAACTCTGATTTCTCTCTACACATGCTGCCAGACCTGCTGAGATTTTCCAACAACTTCTGTTTTTGTTTCAGCTTTCTTTTGTTTGCCATCTAATAAATTCTGCAATGCTGCATTTACAGGGAGTGTAGGTCAGCAATAGCCTGGCTCTCAACAAACTGACTGCAAGGCCACTGACTTGAGGCTCACAGGTGTAGTATTCCCCCTTCCGGTCCTGCAGAGCTCCCAAGTCTTTGTTGTCCAAATCACAATCACTTGTTTGTCCAGTACAGAGACTTTCAATGTCTACCTAGAGATCTCTGCAAACCAGATATCCCCTCAACTAGCCACTTTTGCTTCAAGTTGCATTGGGAACTTTTAATGAGTTGCAAGCCCAAAAACAGCTTCACTTCCTTTCCCTTCCCCTGTATTCATTCTTCCCGTTCAATGCAACAGAGTTGCACCAGGACTGTATTCATACAGTAGCTCCGTATTCACAATGCGGGCCTCATTTCATCAACATTGTCAGTTTCTGTGTCAGTTTCACCTATAATTCATACAAAGTTATAACCTGATCAAATTTTAATTGGTTTCTGTAAACCGTGAGCTGTTTGTACTTCTGTGTTGCAATTCGTCCATGGTTGTGAACCCACTTCTCTCTTTTTAAAACCTTTACGGTAATCTCTCAGGATTTCAGTCCTGGCCTTACATCTGGAAATGTTTAACATCCCCAGTAATAATTGGATTGTGATAAGAAAGATTTTTGTTACTCTGTAGATCAATTGAAGAATTGTTCCATCTTACTATTTATTTCATATGATGTAGAAATTCATCTCAGATGGTATTGTCACTGAGTGACATTATACAGCCCCCCAACTGTGTGCCTAGCTTGATATCCAGTTCTTTGACTTCAGTCAAACTGAAATCAGATGGGAACAGACAAAGAGTAGCTGATGTTCTATCTGTGACTAGAATCATAGAATCCCTACAGTGTGGAAGCAGGACATTCGGTCCATTGAGTCTGCACTGACCCTCTGAAGACCATCACACCCAGACCCACCCTGTAACCCTGTATTGCCCATGGTTAATTCGCCTAGCCTGCACATCCCTGTACACTATGGGCGATTTAGCATGGCCAATCCACCCAGGTCCCTGGCCCTGTGAGCCTGCAGTGCTAACCACTGAGCCATTGTGCCAGTTAGTTTCTATATCCTACACAGTTACGAAAGACCAAGCAATTCATACTGAAATTAGGTGGATCAAAATTCTGGAGATCACTTCCTAACAACATCATAGCTATCCCTACAGCACAGACTGCACCAGTTCAAGGTGCTCACGTTCCATGAATTAGTAAGTCTTAAAAAAACAAAAACATAAAATTTTGATCTGACAGCATCTGTGGAGAGAACAGAGTCAATTCAAATTGTGATCAGGACGTGGAATTGGTAGGAATATCATGGGAAAATTGGGAAAACAACAAGAGGGAAGGTTTTTGGTAAAATGGAGAGCAGGAGAGTTTACACAAGAACCCACATGGTGCAAGGCCAGAGGGAGTGGATAAATGAAGAAACAAAAGATGTGTCAAGATGAGGTGTGAATGGCAGGAAAGCAACCAACTGAATGCAAAATAATTCATGAAGAAAGAAGAGGATAAAACCCTATTGACAAAAAGAAACACCAAACAAATTGAGGATGAAAATTATGATCGAAAATTGTTGAATCCAGTTGAATTCCAATCTGTGTCAACCAGTACATTGGAGACAGAGCTTTAATTTTTCAGTTACTCAAAATTGAAACTACAGGAAACAGAGTCTCCCACAAATGCCGCAAGTGGAGGAGAGTTAGAAAATACAAATTATATGAGTCAAAACAGTCTTAGTCTCCTACAGCACTGTTATCTCCAGGTAGTGTTGACAGGAGATTTACACAATCACTTGCTCAGGATTAATGTTGTGAATAAATGTTTGTATTGTAAAAGGAATAGGAGAAAATGCAATGAGATTGGGTGTCAATCTCATGCCAGGCTGGCAACAGCTGCTGGCATGGTCTCCTCTGCCAGTCCTGAGGACAGCGCTCCTCTGCATCCACTACAGCCTGCAGCTCACTATTGGCAGAGCAGGATGCCTGTTTCCCTTTGACGGACATGTCTGAGGCAACTGAGAGAGACCATCCAGGGCAGCCCCGTGTTTGTGTAGCTGCATTTTCAAGATGGAGCCAGCAGCAATACGCATCAGGGAATGGTGCACAGTTAGTGAGACACGTTTGAGACAATGGCCCTCACAAACAACAAGTTCAAAGTCAGTACCACAAGCTGCAAACCATATTTCTTTACATCGATCCACCCACCGTCCAGCAGCTTCTTCCCCACAACATAAATCCCCTCTTCTTCAGACACCAAAATTTCTGCTCCAGTAGTTCCTAGTTTCTGACTACTTCCAACGGAATCTGACATTTCTTGCATCCAACTGGATGATCTCACATTTAGCTTGTGATTGTGTCCTAGATTGTTTGAACCATTGTCTTAGTCTGTCTATGTACCTTTCTCCAGTTCCTGCTTCAACTTGCACTACTTACTGTCCTTATTAATAGAGTGCAATCCAGATTCTTAAATACACAGCACTGTGGTCTCAGATTGGCCATATTAATGACCAATAAGATGCATCCTTTACCAAGGTTAGCAGCGATTAGCCCTTCTCTATATTTAAACACTTGAGTGAGGTGCTCACTATCAAATTAGATCAATAAACCCTAGAGAATACCTGTAGTAAACACATGAGCCACTTCCTTCTGAAGAACCAGGGTCACACCTTCATATTAAACACACAGTGCTATCCCACCTACTCACAGCTTGACATTCCCCGACCCTTCCCAATCCATGATCTGTCTCCCTTCTGATCTCCACCCTACCACCCACATCTCACAATTCATACTACCCATCTCCCTCTCTCAGCCCTGTCTTCCACTCCAGTCTTTCTTTCCCCAAATCTCTTCTTCCTCACTCCCTCCAATCCATGTCTATCTTTACTAATCTCGTTACTCTAATCTCTAGCCCAGGTACCACCGACCTTCCTCACTTTGGCCCCAGTCACACCGTCCCCCAGTCACACTCTCCCCTGGTTACACTCTCCCCTGGTCACACTCTCCCCCAATCACACTGTCCCCATATCCCCATAAATACCAGCACTGTTGTCTCTAATGTATCCTTCTATCAATTCCCTAATCCTTTCTCCTTTTTCTGGGACAAAAGAGCCCCCACCTGAGAGATTGTGAAATTCAGCAAGCCTAGGAATTTCCTTACCACAGCCAGAGTGAGCTAGTTGCAGGGGAGCTGGATGCCAACTGTGTTAATGTTGTAAGACAGTCAACTCCTGAGGATCGGTTCATAAAACACAGTCCCGAAATGAAGCCCCTGACAAAGAAAGAGAATTCAGCAAGGGGAGTAACTTACACTCCACTTCAGGAGATTCCGTGAGACAGCTCCGAGTCCCACACATGTTCCACATTAATCCTATCTCTCTTCAAGTAGTTTCCTTAAACACAAAATTCTATGTAGCCAAGTCATGAAATATTTTGAACAAGAATGTTTCCAGGCTGTACATTTCTCTGAAGCAAGATCAAGTGTATCCCAGGACGTCGTGGAAAGTTATAGAGGAAATTGTGAGGCCCCTTGCAGAAATATTTGTATCATCTATCAACATGGGTGAGGTGCCAGAGAGCTAGAAAGTAGCTAATGTTGTGCCTTTGTTTAAGAAAGGCTGCAAGGAGAAGCCTGGGAACTATCGACTAGTGAGTCTGACTTCGGTGGTGGGTAAGTTGTTGGAGGTGATCCTGAAAGATGGCGATTTATATGCATTTAGAAAGGCAAGGACTGATTAGGGATAGTCAGCACGGCTTTGTGTGAGGGAAGTCATATCTCTCTAAGTTTTTTGATGAAGTAACCAAAAAGATTGATGAGGGCAGAGTGGTAGACATTGTTTACTTGGACTTTAGTAAAGCCTTTGACAAGGTTCTGCATGGTAGACTAATTAGTAAAGTTAGATCACATGGGATTCAGGGTGAGCTTACCAATTGGATTCAAAATTGACTTAACACCAAGAGACGGGGACTGATGATAGAGGATTATTTTTCAGGCTGGAGGCTTATGGCTGGCAGCATTCTGCAGGGATCGGTACTGGGTCCACTTTTGTTTGATTTCTATAAATGATTTTGGATGAGAATATGGCAGGCATGGTTAGTGAGTTAGTGAGTTTGCAGATGACACCAAAAGTGGTGGCATTGTGGACAGTGAAGAAGGTTATCAATTGGATCAGCGGGCTGCGGATTGGCGAATGGAGTTTAATTTGGATAAATGTGAGGTATTGCATTTTGGTAATACACACAAGGACAGGACTTAGACAATTATTGGCGGTGCCTTGGGTAGTATTGTAGAAGGGAGACCAACAGGTTCAGGTACATATTTCTTTGAGATATGCATCACATCACAAGGTGTTTAGCACACGTGCGTTAATTGCTCAGACCTTTGAGCACAAAAGTTGGGTCGTCATGTTGAGGTTGTACATGGCATTGCTGAGGCCTCTTCTGGAATACTGAGTGCAGTCCTGGTATAGGAAGGATATTATTAAACTGGAGACGGTTCAGAAAACATTTACCAGGATGTTGTCAGGACTGGAGGGTTTGAGTTATAAGGAGAGGCTTCATAGGCTGGAACTTTTTTCAAAGAAGCTTAGGAGGTTGAGGGATGACCTTATAGAGGTTTATTTAATCATGAGGGGTATAGACAAGGTGAATGGCAGGTGTCTTTTCCCTAGGGTGGGGGATTTCAAGACTGGGGGGCACATTTTTAAGGTGAGAGGAGAAAGATTTAGAAAGGACACAAGGGGCAATTTTCTTTCACAGAGAGTAGTTCATATGTGGAATGAACTGCCCGAGGAATTGTTGGATGCAGGTATAGTGACAACATTTAAAAGATATTTAGATGAGTTCATGAGCAGGAAAGATTTGGAGGGATATGGGCCAGGAGCAGGCGAGTGGGTCTACTTTAGTTTGAGATTATGGCCAGCATGGACTGGTTGGACCAAAGGGTCTGTTTCCGTGCTGTATGACTCAGACTCTATGTGGAATGAAAGGAAAGCAAGGAAATTGCATGAGCAAAACCTTTGTGAGCAATCAACTCCTTTGTAATCTGTGAAGATCTGGAGATAAAGTCAATAAAAGCACATAACTGGGAGCAGTTTGAAGGCTCTGATCTGATCTACTGACTTCACTACAAACAACAGGAGCTTCATTCTGACAAGTTCTGATAACTGCAGAATAATGTATTTAAATTGCTGTCATGTAATTACTCCTTGGCTACCTCACCCTGTCTTGATTAGATTCTAGCCTCTAAACTCACTCTATGGTATCCACAATTCTATTTGCAATGTTACAGTTGTGAGGTGAATATGATTATTGTTTTAGGACTGCAACTTTTGCTTTCTAACATTATTATGTTGTGGGACCATGGCTTTACATTCGGGGTTTCATGAAAGGTTTTGTTTGCTCTGTTATAGAGTCTGTCCGATAATACGGCGTGGTGGTTTGATTGTTTGGCTGATAGAGGTCAAAGGAAGATTCTGATTGTTTTATGAGGAGAGGGTGCAAGGTGCGACTGCTAGGAGACAGTGACAGGAGTAAGTTCAGCGGGAGTAGGTGCTTATCGGTACCAAATTGTAAACAGTGCGCCATCAAACAGTTCACTCACTTCTAAGAGGAAGTGCAGCTGGAAACAAAAATAACCAATTAGCATTTCTACTTGGCTACCGATGTGATTCCCGTTGCCATGGGGAAGGGGGGAGTGAAAGTGAGATAATTTTGGGAATAGGCTTTCCCATATCACAGGCAGACAGCAGGTTTACAAAGTTTTCCTGTGTGGTCTACAACTTTCTAAGAGGCGAAGACAGAGAGATATCCCAATTTTTGCCAGGACAGTCCCGGTTTTTCTCTTGCAATAAATGTCCCATGTCCTGACGGGTTTTCTCAAAATGATTCCAATGTTGCAATTTTCGGCTTTCCTATTGATTCTGCAGGAGCAGAACGATTTCACCATGAATGAGAGTTTACATACGTGCCTGAGATCTGCCACTTTGCCCCACGGTCAGGACCATTTGTGCCTATTTTGCCCTATTATCGACATGGACAATGCACAGAAAGCCTCCAGCTGAGGCAGACAGAAGATGGGCAGCAGGAGGATTGACACTTGTTGGAACTGCTCACATCCAAAGGGCACAGCTTCATCAGGTCTTGGTGGGAAGCAGACTTTGAGAAGAGGAAATGGTGCTGATTTATGGCTCTTTCACTTGTTTTTAGTTGTACAATGATGAAATCAGAGGTGTTAAATCAGTCCAAAGATGTGCAGCCTAGGTGGATTGACCATGCTAAATTGCCCATAGTGTTCAGGGATGTGTAGGTTAGGTGGGTTACAGAGGGATGGGTCTGGGTTGGACGCTCTGAGAGTCGGCGTGGACTTGTTGGGCCGAAGGGCCTGTTTCCACACTCTAGGGATTCTTACTCCACCCGACAATTTGCAAAGGCCGATCTGCTTTGTGGGAGCACTATCTCAGAGTGTCCCAGCTTTCTCTTTTGAAAATCCAGACCCCGAGCAAGAGATTGACATAGCTCGGCCTGCACCTCAAGCAGAGAAAATGCTGACTCACTATTGTTCAATGTAGGTTGGAACTCACATGCAGTTTGAATGTGAGGGTTTTGAAGAAGGCTGTTAGATTAATCTAGCTTAGAGCTAGAGACATGGATCTACATTGTAGTCCTGGCAGTGAAAGACATTTTGGGATCAGCAGTTAGCCAGCTGGGAAAGAAAGTACAAAGCAATGGGAGTTGAGAATAATTTTAGGCTGATTCCTGAAGGCTGAAGTACATACTTAAGGGTTAATACTACATTTGACCATTGCACAAAGATAAAGCTCCCACATTGGTGTTTTCTGTGGCTTAATGTAGTAAGAGTTGCTGAAGAAAATAAGAGTTTCAATGGCATTATTTAGTCCATTTTTACAGTCAGAGTTTTAAAATAAGGCATTTTGAGATGTCATTCCTTTACCTGTTAACTGGAAGTTTGATTTTGTATTGAAAAATACAAATTATCTATTATTCTGTGCGTAAACCATCTAAAGCCCCCAGTCAGATTCCAGCTTGGAACTCACATTTGGGGATATGTGAAGCACTGTTTAGACTCCTGCTTGTAACCACTGGTGACGTTATGAAGGAGTTAACAGTTTGTATATAGAATATTCTTCCTCTCAATAGGAAGGGAACTCAGGAAACTTGTCTCAATCTCATGTTTGGAAGACATGGATTTTTGCCATTTTAATCAGTGCAGTTTACGAAGTTTCCATCTATGCATTTTCTAGAGGTGCAAATAGTTTCTGAGAATTATGCTACTGGAAAATACGCTTCACTAAACTTGACTGTAACTAAATAACACATCTGCATTTTGATCCTTTATTTTGTTACTGCGCTGTTGTCCTTCCTCAGCCTAGAATTGGCCGTTGGAATAGGAGTCATGTGTCTCTACCCACAGTAGGCACTAAACAATTACCTTCAACAGATGCATACCAACATTTATAATATCAGCCTGCAGAATGTCAAGCAAACATGTTAAGGGTTTAGTTGTTCTTTCAGCAATAGTAAATCTGGACTTTGTATGAAGGACTGATAAGATGAGAGATTAATATACAATCTAAGTCTTCATTGAGAAGAAACCTTATACAAGATCAATGTCATGATCCACCCTGTCACCTGACTTACTCTGTCACCTGGTTCATCTTATTTGCCTGTCACCCCCAAACATGCCGTCATCCTACTTACCCTCGTAACCAGCTAGCTCCTCCCTTCCCCATCCTGTTACCCACTTACACAACCTGCACCATTCCCTGACACAGAGAGAAGCCGTTTGATGCTCCACAGCTATCCAACTTGGTCGGCAATGAGCGAACGTATCAAGATATGGCAGCTCCTGCTGTAAAAAGGGAGTCAATACAGTCCTGATGAAGGGTGTAAACCCGAAACGTTGACTTCCCCCTGCTCCTCTGATGCTGCCTGACCTGCTGTGTTCTTCCAGCTCCACACTGTATTTACTCTGACTCCAGCATCTGCAGTTCTTGCTGTCTTTGCTGTAAAAAGGGAGCTTGCCTAGGACTCCCCCCGACTGTCTCACGCAGCAAGGTTTCAGCTCGATGATGGGTACCCTGCATATTTCTGAGGCCTCGGGTTAGGGGTCAGAAATGAAGGGGACGGTCACGGGGTTAAAAGCACTGGTGGGAGAGCAGCAATCCAGCAGTGACTGCCGATTTTGGAAGATTCAGGTCAAAGTGTTACCCAGACGTCTTCTTAAAATCAATCTCGAAACAAACTACAGTTCCCCTGGGCAGAGCGATTATAAATAACCATTGGGTGCAGAGCGGCCATTAATGCCCAACTAAAGCTGATGTTGCTCCACAACCATAGTTGCATTTTTCATTAAAATCAAGGTGGTTGCTAGCTGAACGGGAGACTTGTTTAGTTGGTGCAGACAGAAACACTCACTGCTCCTGAAAGGAGCAGGCCAGGATTCCTAACTGCTGAAGGGCTGGCCAGTACTTTTACTTCGGTTAAGCTTTGGCACCATCACTGGGAAGTGGCTACAGAATCTGATTTACTCTGGAATGAGGTTGACTAAACCCATCAGGTTCTCTAGTGCCTTGAAGAGAAGGAAATCTGCCTTCTCTTACCTGGTCTGGCCTACATGTAACTCCAGACCCACAGCAATGTGGGTGACTCTGAATTGCCGTCTGAAACGACCCAGCAAACCGCTCAGTTGAAGGGCAGTTAGGGATGAGCAACAAACATTGCCCTGGGCACTGATGCTCACATCCCATGAAAGTATAAGTTGAAAGAACACCTCGATGACAGGAATGCTATGAAAATGCCTGGGTAGGTATACAGTTCTGATGAGTGATATAGGCCCTGCTTTCTGTAAACAATGAGCTGTAGTTTACTATGGGCTTCAGGGCCCCAGCACTGGATCAGAAAGTGAGGTCGCTCTGTGATTTGACATCAAGTGGCCTCCTCAGTGGCAACCTGCAGGACCTCTGCCCAGTTAAGGCTTTCCAATGCTGCCGAGCCAATCAGATCCTCAACAACCCCCAATGGGAGAGGGGCACACCTCGGAGGCAAGGTCAGAAAGCTCTGGAATGCCTCAAAATGGAGGCACGTCCATAAGGGTGTCACAGAAATGTCCCTGAAGGTAGGACAGTATTAGGGACCTGTCCACAACACAGCTCCCTGTTCTTTATCTAACTTCTCAACACCGTTCCTGTCACCAGGGTCCCCGTAAAATTCTGCATGATGGGTTTTGGAACAATTCTGACAGGATATCCCCTGACACTCACACATGAACAGCATGGCATACAGCATAGACAGGTACAGAGCTTTCTGTATTCCCATGTCACTGTTTGAGTATTTCCCCCTTAACCTGAGGACCACATATTCCCATTCCTGTCCAACCCCAAACGCATTCATTACACTCTGCTTCTGCAACAGACTGTCAACATCTGACTCAGTTTTCCTGTGGAGTTTAACATCTGCTCCCTTGATCTCTTTCCTATTACTTATTGTTTCCTTTTGACTCTTGGTCATCGACAATATCTCTCCGAGATAGTAGGAACTGCAGATGCTGGAGAATCTGAGATAACAAGGTGTAGAGCTGGATGAACACAGCAGGCCAAGCAGCATCAGAGGAGCAGGAAGGCTGACGTTTCGGGCCTAGACCCTTCTTCAGAAATGGGGGAGGGGAAGGGGATTCTGAAATAAATAGGGAGAGAGGGGGAGGCGGATAGAAGATGGATAGAGGAGAAGATAGGTGGAGAGGAGACAGACCGGTCAAAGAGGCGGGGATGGAGCCAGTAAAGGTGAATGTAGGTGGGGAGGTAGGGAGAAGATAGGTCAGTCCAGGGAGGACAGACAGGTCAAGGAGGCTAGTAGGTAGGAGATGGGGGTGGGGCTTGAGGTGGGAGTAGGGGATAGGTGGGAGGAAGGACAGGTTAGGGAGGCGGGGACGAGCTGGTGAGGATACATACCACCCCACCAACGTCCGGATCCAACGCATCATTCTCCGACACTTCCGCCATCTGCAATCCGACCCCACCACCAAAGACATTTTTCCCTCCCCACCCTTATCTGCCTTCCGGAGGGACCACTCTCTCCGTGACTCCCTTGTCCGCTCCACACTCCCCTCCAGCTCCACCTCACCCGGCACTTTTCCCTGCAACCGCAGGAAGTGCTACACCTGCCCCTACACCTCCCCCCTCACCCCCATCCCAAGTGCCAAGAAGACTTTCCACATCAAGCAGATGTTCAACTGCACATCTGCTAATGTGGTATACTGCATCCACTGTTCCCGTTGTGGCCTCCTCTACATCGGGGAAACCAAGCGGAGGCTTGGGGACCGCTTTGCAGAACACCTACGCTCGGTTCGCACTAAACAACTGCACCTCCCAGTCGTGAACCATTTCAACTCCCCCTCCCATTCCGCAGACAACATGTCCATCCTGGGCCTCCTGCAGTGCCACAACAATGCTACCCGAAGGTTGCAGGAACAGCAAATCACATTCCGCTTGGGAACCCTGCAGCCCAATGGTATCAATGTGGACTTCACAAGCTTCAAAATCTCCCCTCCCCCTACCGCATCCCAAAACCAGCCCAGCTTGTCCCTGCCTCCCTAACCTGTCCTTCCTCCCACCTATCCCCTCCTCCCACCTCAAGCCCCACCCCCATCTCCTACCTACTAACCTCACCCCGCCCCCTTGACCTGTCCATCCTCTCTGGACTGACCTATCTCCTCCCTACCTCCCCACTTACACTCACCTTTACTGGCTCCATCCCCGCCTCTTTGACCTGTCTGTCTCCTCTCCACCTATCTTCTCCTCTATCCATCTTCTATCCGCCTCCCCCTCTCTCCCTATTTATTTCAGAATCCCCTTCCCCTCCCCCATTTCTGAAGAAGGGTCTAGGCCCGAAATGTCAGCTTTCCTGCTCCTCTGAACATGCTTGGCCTGCTGTGTTCATCCAGCTCTACACCTTGTTATCTCAGATTCTCCAGCATCTGCAGTTCCTACTATCTCTGAACCTCTGACATCTCATGTCTTCACCTTTTTCCGTAAACAGCTGCACCTTCTCCCACCAGTTTTTCCAATGAGTCTGTCTGATGTGTCACCGGACTTCATTGTTTGTCAACTCCCAATCGCCTTCTGCCTGCTCCAACTCCACTACAGCACTGCCAGCCTCGTCACTGTGGTACCTCTCTCATCTCTGAGTCCAAAGGCTGGGGATTCAAATCCCACAGCGGAGGTTAAGAGTACAATACCCAGGTTGCTGGATCACAGCGGACTAACAGAGTGCTGCAATGTCAGCAGTGTCACTGTCTGGACGAGAGATTATAAACAGAGAGCCCATTTCTTCCCCAGTGGGATATACCACATTCCACAGAATAACTATAAGAAGGGCAGTTCTGAACATCCACCCCCCCTACCCCTTGCCCCACCACCCAGAGCTTATAGATTGGAACAGGCCATACCTCCAGGCTCTTCCCTCACTGTCATAGCACTGTCTCACTCTGAACCTGGATGCTCAAGTACATCTGATTAGGCCCCTGTGCAGACCCTTTGCAGGTTTAGCTACATTCAGGAAGCTGTACAAACTCTGGCTCATGTTGAGTACACAGCTGCAGAATGCTGCTCCAATTCTTTCACTGACAAACTGAGCAAGTCCATCGCAAAGAGGAAACAAACTTGTTGTCCCATTTTGGACGGAGTGATGATGCGGGAGAATAGTCTCATAAGACTTTGCAGCTTTGATAGCAGTTTGGCCAGCAGTGACGGGGAAGCAGAGATTCCTCTCAATCACAGCCTCTGCCTGACTCGCACCTCGTACTGAAACAGCTCAGCAGCGGAGCCAGCGTGGATTTGGAATCTTGCATCTTTTTTTTAAGAAGAAACAGACTTGGCAACAAAGCTGGTTTGTGAATCAATTTTATTGAAACAAATTCAGGTCAAGTTGATTAACATTTCAGCTAAAGAGTAGCAATAAACTCAGGCAGCAATTTACATATTAACACAGATTGTACGACCTGAATTGTAGAAACGATGAACGGTTTCTCTCGCATCATTGGCCTTTTAGTCTTCAAACTGGTCTATTGCCCTCTCTCTTGTCTTTTATTTGCTATTGTTTCTGGATATCAGGTCTCTGCACAGAGACCAAGTCAGGTTTTCTCTTTTCACAGTTTACAGCAGCTGCAGTTCTTTCAGGCTTTCTCTTTTACCTGGCTCCAGTCCAATTAACTCTTCCTTTACGCAAGTGATCTTCAGCTCAGGATGCTTTCGTCAAGCAAGCTTGAGGGTATAACACCATTGCACAATGTTGTCCGCATTTTAAATCTTATCTCAAGGCTCCAAGGTTTTATCTCTGGGGGTGCCTTGACATTCCTATCTCTATGTTCACATGCACAAGTAATTCCCATAGACACCATCAAGGTCCCAGTCTTTTGCTGCAAGTAAGCTCTTTCGTAAGACTTGACATAATTTTCCCATGATTCCACCACATTGGGAACTTGTCTACACCGTGACTTGCTCCTGTGTCATCCCAATTTACTACATTGTACTGCCGAGATAAGTTGCTCATAAAGTTAAATGTAAATTTGTATCAGTAATGTTAGATTTCAGCAATTCAGTATTCTGGCTGGTAACTTATTAAACTTGCAGAATTGTCTGTTGCATGTTGACTCTATTCAGAAATCAGCACGTACCAGGTAACTCATAGATTCGAG
Organism: Rhincodon typus; assembly: GCF_021869965.1. Taxonomy (NCBI): domain Eukaryota; kingdom Metazoa; phylum Chordata; class Chondrichthyes; order Orectolobiformes; family Rhincodontidae; genus Rhincodon; species Rhincodon typus. The sequence continues at coordinate 11,652,933 of NC_063348.1, forward strand.
GCTGTCACAGACACAGTGAATGGAGGGGTTGATAATACTGATCAAATTAGTTTTATCAGACCATGTGAAGCTGGCTTGAAGTATGACAGTCATAGTATAGGATGGAATCATATCAAGCTGTACCTCTGAGACTCAAGCAGAGCACAAATAGTGCTTTAAAGATCAGCTACGTTAAGAAATTGGTGTCATTTGACAAAGTCATGTCTCTGGACAAAGACACTGAATTATTGTTCTATGTTCTTGTGTGTGAATCAAAGAAAACTGGTGTGTAGATGAAGCAAGGTAATAAGGAAGGCAAATGGAATTTTGACATTTACTGCTAATGGAATAGAGTGTAGAAGTAGGAAAGTGTTGGTGCAACTATGCAAGGCATTAGTGAGACCATACCTGGGGTATTGTGTACAGTTTTGGTCCCCTTATTTGAGGAGGGTGAGATTTGTGACAGAATTGGACGAAAAATCTGCCAAAGCCTATCTCAGCATCAGGAGTAGCTTGCTGCATCTTTGATACATTGTTCGAGTGGTGAGGTGAGGTTTCTTGCTCAGCAGCACCAAGTTCCCAATCGAGTGGGATTATTGCTTGCTAAACGCCTTATTAATGCTGCAGCTCACCTCATTAATATTCAGCTTCCTACTTTACTGAACAAGCTGGGCATCAGGAATGGGAGTCAATAGTGGTGACATCAGCTTGCCACATGCTCCAAAGGAGCTCCATGTTAGACACAGGGACCAACTTCTCAGGGCACATTCCATGGACACCTTACTTGAGGAGGGATGTAATTCTGTTAGAGGCAGTTCACAGGACGTTCATGAGATTGATTCCAAAGACGAAGGGTTTGTCTTATGAAGAGAGATTGAGCAACTTAGGCCTAACCTCTGGAGTTTAGAAAAATGAGAAGCGATCGAATTGATGTCTAGATGATTGCTCAAGGGGATTGGCAAAGTAGACAGAGAGAGGATGTTTCCTCACGTTGGGCAATCTAGAATGAGAAATCACAGTTTTAGAACAAGTGGCAGCAGATTTAAAACTGAGATGAGGAGAACTTGCTTCTCTCAGAGGACAGTGAATCTGTGGAATTCAGTACCCCAGAGTGTAGTGGATGCTGGGACAGTGAGTAAACATAAGGAGGGAAGTACACAGATTTTTAATGAGTAGAGTGTTGAAAGGTTATGGGGTACAGACAGGAAAGTGGAGTTGAGGCTAAGAGATTAGCTAAGATTGTATTGAATGGTGGAGCAGCCTTAAGGAGCTGAATGGCCTACTCGTGCTCCTACTTCTCATGTTCATATGAATGGAAAATACAGCCTGTTATTCTGAAAAAAATCACCCCATCACCTTTCAATTTGTATTGGAAGGAAATGTGAGAAAAGGTTTGAGAAGGCACGATCAGACTTCCTCTTCATTGAAGCTAGATCAGTGCATGTGGGAGAGCTGCATCTGTGTTAAGCGTATAGAATCTTTTCAGTTACATAACGCATCTTTATTCACCATGTGCAGGTGGTTTTGAGTCTGAAAATCATTGTTTACAATTAGTCAGGGAAGGAATGAAATTGGCAAAAAAAGAGATGGGTGTAGGAAACTGTAAAGATGATCGTTTAATATAGAGTGAGTGCCAGGTTCAGCAAAGAAAAATATGGAACAGACATCAGTTTTAAAGTAACAAGTGTATTTTATTTTGCTTGGAGAATCATACGTTATTTAAAACACCAGAAACCAATCATTTGACCCATTAAATTGTCACAGAATACAAAAGGTTTAGAAGGATATGGGCCAAACACAGGCAAATGAAATTAGTTTAGTTTGGGAAACTTGGTCAGCATGGACGGGTTGGACTGAAGTGTCTGTTTCCATGCTGTATCACACTATCACTCTATAAATAATTAAGGAAGAATGTGATTTATTTCACCAATTTATACATTCTCCTTGGATCTAATTGTTAGTGAAATTGGAGCGTGGTAGTAGTGTTTCCATTTGGGTACAGTTGGCAGTTTGGACACAAATTAAGATGAAACTCATTTGAGTATTGGTGATTCGGTGAAATCTGACAAGACCCTGTTCAATCAGGCAGCATTTGGAAGCCTTTTTTAAAAATTTGCCTCAGACGTACAGTAGAGGTGGCACTGTGGTGTAGTTTGTCTTCTGCAGCAGAGAAAAGGATCGGACATTTTTCATCCCATTGTTAATCCACTGTCTGTGAGTGACCCAAGTTTCAATGGTTCAAAACAACTTATAACACCTGCTCAGAATCATTTGCTGGTAATATTGGGATACAATACTCAGTGCTTTAGCAAATAGAATTCAATTATGTCTCACGTGCTCCGAAAGGGCCAAGTTAACCTGAGAGAGGCGACGGTTGCACTGAGCTGGCGTGAAAGAGAAGTTGAGATATGGGGCAGATCAGCACAGCCTTCATCATAGGATCCCTACAGTGTGGGAGCAGGCCATTCGTCTCATCAAGTCCACACTGACCCTCCGAATAGCATCCCACACAGACCTACACCCCTATCCCATCCCTGCGTCCCTGCATTTCCCATGGCTAATCCACCCAACCTACACATCCCTGGATACTATGGGCAACTTCAAATGGCCAATCCACCTAACCTGTGCATCTTCGGACTGTGGGATGAAACTGAAGCACCCAGAGGAAACCCATGCAGACACAGGGACAATGTCCAAACTCCACACAGTCGCCTGAGGCTGGAATCAAACCTAGGTCCCTGGTGTTCTGAGGCAGCAATGCTAACTACTGAGCCACTGTGCCACCCCAACGAATGATAAGGCAGTACTTGGCCTTTTGCTGCTCCCATTTACTAAGTTCTTACGTTATTAATTTTTTAGTGGCTCCTGTAAGTTCTGCCATTAAGATTGGTGATGAATTTCCGATGGTATCCAGGAGGTTGGGCAGAGGCAGATTGATGGGTGGGGGCAGCCTTCAGCCTGGTGGCTCTTTTGCAAACTGGAACAGAAGAACGCACAAACGTGACCTGTCCTGAATGTAATTTGTGAATGAAACTCCATGACATTTTTCATAACTTGCATTAAGAGTCAGGGAATTGTACTGAGATGAGCAATGCAAATAAGGGGGAGCTATGCCCCATCGGCTTCTTAAAAGTTTATCTAAAAACTCACCCTGTGCAAAATAATGGAGTAATTCTTTTCCTTCTGTTAGCTGGTCTTTTTTTTTGTTCTTTTCATTTTATTTCTGTACCAGTTTTTTTTAATGTTGCCTCTTGCTCTGATCAGAGGACTTGTTCTCCCATGGACAGATGTCATGATATTTCATAAGTTCACCTGGCTCATGCTGTAGGACAGCACAGATCACTGATACCAATCACTTGTCTAATTCCCCTACTGGGCACATCTCCAGCCTACAAACATATGACTCTAGCTAGGTAGACATTTATCCCAATTGGCCCCTAACCCAACCCTAATTGACTGCATCACAAGTTAACCTTGTAGATTTGAGCAGTTTGCTTTTCAGAAGGCAGTCAAGAGTCAACCGTGTTGGCGTAGATTGGAGTCACACGTAGCCCAGAGCAGCTAAGTGCAACAGGTTTCCTTCCAGAAAGGAGATTAGGACTATAGTTGTTTTCTGACAGCTTTCTTGGTCACCTTTATTGACCAGCTCTTTATTACCACTTTCTCTTTCTAAATAATAATAACAAGGAGAGGGTGGATAGGCTGGGACATTTTTCCCCTGGAGCTTTGGAGTTTGAGGGGTCATTTTATAGAGGTTTATAAAATCCTGAGGGGCATAGAAAAGGTGAATGGCCAAGGTCCTTTCCCTAGGGTGGAGCATTTCAAGGCTAGGGGGCATATTTTTTAAGGTGACAGGAGAAAGTTTTATAAAAGACATAAGGGGCAACTTTTCTTTACACAGAGAGTGGTTCATATGTGGAATGAACTTCCAGAGGAGGTGGTGGATGTGGGTACAGTTCCAACATTTAAAAGACGTTTGAATAAGTACATGAATAAGAAATGTCTGGAGGGATTTGGGCCAAGTGCAGGCAGGTGGGACTAGTTTAGTTCGGGATTATGGTCAGCATGGACTGGTTGGACTGAAGCGTCGGTTTCTGTGCTCAATGACTCTAAACTGAAATAAATCCTCACAATGTTACAGTGGATTTTAAACTCATGTCTTCTATTAAACCAGGTTTTGGGATTGCTAGCCCAGTAATACAAAAGCTGTAACTACACAGTACAAATGTCTGTGTTTCTTCCCCCCACAGATCGAAGATTTGTTGGACCTAGGTCAAAATTGGTCGATTTTATGAGCAACAAGTGTGAAATGAATGTGTCCAATGAGACGATGCTAACGCCCTTAATAGAGCAGGAAGGCGAGGCCTACTTAGAGAAGTGTGGAAGCATCCGACGTCACACAGTGGCCAATGCACCCTCTGAGCTTCAGCTTTTGGCTATGACCTCCATGTTGCATCCTGGAATGGTGGAAGAACCGGACACTGAAGAGGAATGTATTCTGATGCCAGCTGGTCACAGACAGTATTGCAGTGAGCCAAACATCCCAGAACCTCAGACTGAGGTGATGGGAGTCTCACTGCAAGAGTCTTCAGACATTAAGTGTACAGCACTTGGCTAGACCACACAGCCACTGCTTTGTTTATCAGCACATTGTTAGTATTCACAGAAGGGAGGAATCCCACTGACTGACTCAAGTCCTATCACAGAGGGTCAAGAGATGAAATGACCCTGAGCTGGTTATGTGTGTTGGACTGCACTTCTGACCCAGGTCCTTTCTGTTATCATCTGAACATACCTCAGAAATCGCAGCACAGAAAGGATGTTAACATGTGGGGACTGGTTACAGATGCCCCGGTAAAATTAAAGTTTAAAAGATGAGACTAGCAGTAAGTTTGCACTAAAAATATCTAATGATTGAGACAAGTTCTGAACATTGATGCCTGAGATTGCACTATACCTGTCTCATTGTTTAAATACTGCCTATCGATCTTGTCTCTCCCAGCAATCCAGTGGTTTTAAGTCACACTGTTGACCTGAAATGTCATACTTCTTTTCACCATCAAATCTGCCTCTTGCAGATAGCTTGACAGAAGTGATTTTCATGTTTTCATAATCAGTGTGAACTCCATAACCTTGGGGGAAAGCTTCCTTTATGCACTGTTTTATTCCTCAGTCTTTTTGATGAGATTTTGATTATTCGTTTACATATAGTACCCTGAGGAAATTAGGAGCTGTGCCAACCATTCCAGTGTGTCACAAACACTTTGCAATACACATTAGTAATGAAGGGACCAGGTTAAATATGGAACTTGGAGAGTACTGGCAATACTGGAATAATTCCTAAACTGCAAGCTCTTTAAAATTGGCTCACTTCACCTCACAGCCATCATTGGTTGTATTTAACTTCGAACACATTGATCGACTGCTCTGCTACTTCCGCCACAGATGCTTTCTTCAAATGTAATTTCAGGTTTCCTTTTATGTTTTTTTTACAAATAAACTGTGGGTTTTTTGTGTGTGTGTGTGTATGTGTGTGTGTTTGTGTGTGTGAACATTCATTCATCTGTCACCTCCCCGCAGACACAGGAAACTAAAACTCTCAAAAGAGAGAGGGCCCCACCACCACAGTGCAAGGTAAATTAAGGGGATTGGAAAAACAATGATATAAGTTAGCAGCAACTCACCACCACAAACTGTGCAGTGCAGACAGTAAGAAGATCACTACCTGCTCACCTCTTCAGCCCACACAGTGCAACTGGTGAGAAGACTCGATTTGGATAGACAAATGCAAACTGACAGTGAATGGAACAGATTTTCAGTCAACAAGGGATGAAGGGATATGGGTGGGCATAGGAGGGAAAGTGGGGTCGAGGCCATAGTCAGATCAGCCATGATGCTAATAAATGGCCAGCAGGCTCGAGGGACTGAATTACCTGCTTTTACTCTAATTTCCCATTCTTACTGGGGTAGCTGAAGGAGTATTGAGGGCAAATGAGCTTCCATTTCATGGGACATGGGGACAGTAAATAATCATAACACTGGGATGAAGCAGACTAGGGCCAAGGTCCCATTGGAAAGGAGCGCGATCATAACAACATTTTGGATTTATACGGTGTAATAAAACACTCAAAGGCACATCACAGGACGTCATAAAACTGAGTATCACACTGAGCCATAAAAGGAGACTTTAGGGCAGATGATAAAAAGATTGGTCAAGCTAACATTTAAGGAGTGTCTTAAAGGAGAAAAATGAGGGTTGGGAAGAGATTTCCAAAACTTAGGGCCTAGGGAGCTATAAGCTCAGCTGGCAGTGCCATGGTAATTGGTAATGCACAAAAGGCCAGAGTTAGAGAACGCAAGGAATTTAAACTACTAATGGCAGGGAGCAAGGGTAGATAGCCTCAATTGGAAAGGGCACCTGGCTAAACATTTGAGAAGAAATGGAAGGGAAGAAGATAAAGTAACCATTAGAGATTATGCTTTAGACACCAAAGGTAAAGGGAGAACTGAAAGATGTATATTAACCAGGAGCGAGCAAAAGAAACTTGTGAATTAAACAGGAGAATTGAAGGACAGATTAATGTGCGGTCCAAATGTAGCGTTCTTTTTACAAATGGTCAGAGTTTAAGGTACCAATTGAATGAATTGCAGATATAAATTCAACTCGGAGAGTATGACATGGTAGCAGTTACTGAGAGGAGGCAGTAAGATGGTCAGACCTGGGAACCAGATGTATCCAGTTGTAAGAAGAGGATAAAAGATAGAAAAATGGTTAACGGTGATGAATGGCCTTAAGAGTTAGGAATCAAACCACTTCAATAGTAAGATCTAACAAGAGGTAAGCAGGAAGTGGAAGCTCTATACAAGTTAAGAAACAGTATTTAAGGCTGTAGCAGGAGATGTGTTTAGGAGCTCCAATAATAGGTGTGAAGTTGTAGCTTGTATAAATCGGATGGGCAGGTAATAAAGGCAGAATCATTTTATTGGGGTCGGGGAATGTTCGCTTCAATAGAGACTGACAACAGAGCTGCTTGACAATGTGCCGGTTAGTTTTCTACAACAATGTGTCTCAGCAGCAAAAAGAAAGGAGGAGCTAGTCATATAAAATCTAGGAATGAGTAATAAATCATATTTAGTTAATATCCTAATAGTGTGTGAATATCTAATGACTGAAATGACCAAGCACAGTACAGGTAGTTCTCCTATAAAACAATAGTTCTTGTGTGACCTCGCGCTATAGAAAATCGCATTATAGGGAAATCGCTATAGAAAATCGCTATACCTGTACAGCAGAAAGTTCACATTATCCAAACAGTGTCCACTATTCATCAATCGTATTACAGCATTAATGAAACATGCATTATAGCAGAACTACCTGTACAGTGTTTGAAAAGAAGAAACATGAAACAGCTTCTGAGGTAACAGATTTAATTGAGGCTGACTTTGATGTGACAAGACACAGACTGTCATCGGTGACCTGAACAAATCTGGGACAAAACGTTACAACCCCATTCTCCCTGTCACAAAGAAACACCCGCAGACAATGAAAGCGACAGGGCAAAACATAAAATTAAAAGAGAAAGCTTACAAAGATGCAAGAAAAGCACAGGTGAATAGGAAAGATACAAAGGCAGCAAAGTTTCACAAACAGGGGTAGTGATACTTACAAAAAGCAAATCGGAAAATAAACCTGAAGTGGCTATAAAAATCATCATATAAAATAACTAGATGCTTTGAAGATTTTCAGTTGAGAGCTTGCATGTGTTTGTAAAGGGCAAGTTATGCCTGAAAAAAACCTGATCACAAGCTTTGAAGAAGTGACTGCAGTAATCAACAGGGAAATGCCATTGAGTATTATTTTTACAGACTTCCAAGAGGCATTTCATGAAATCCTTAGTAAGAGACATTCAGTTAATGCTGAAGCTCATGGAGTTGAAGGCAATTTATTGATCTAGTTAGGAAATTGACTGAGTGGCAGGAGACAGAGAATAGGAATAATGGACAGGTACTTGAAGATGTGACGAGTGTAAGATTATAAGATCAAGCAAGTTACTGTCCATATATTCATTAATATCTTAGCTTCTGGAATAGAAAGCCACATTTTTAAAGATATGTGGTTTTGTAAACAGTGTGGATGGAACTATGAAATAACACCATTTCTTACTAGTTCATGTTATGTGGGCATCACTCGCAAAGTCAGCATTTGTTGCTCAGTCTTAATTACCTTTGAAAAGTTGGTGGTGAGCTGCCTTTTTAAACCACTACAGTTCATTCAATGTTGGAGCACTCATGATCCTGTTTCGATGCAGTCAGTGAGGGGATTGGTATGTATCCAAACCCATTCATTGTAGTCAGTGAGGAGAGCTGGGTTTATATTTACCGACAGATACAATAGTTCTTATTATCCTCACACTTGGTTGTATTCACCAAAGATTTACACAAGGATTTTCATTGAAAAGTTGAAGCATCCATCATTTGGGAATCACTTTGACCCACTCATTTAATCATTTGTACCTGCCCAGTGCTTAAACTGTTCCTTATTTGACTTATGGTTCTATCAATACCTAACTCCAACTAATAACTAGAAAAGTTATTACTGGTGCCTTGGCTTGAGAATGGAACTAGAGGCTGTTATATTCTGTCTGACACATTAGTGAAGAAGATTCATATTGAACATACAATATTAATTGTTCCTTCTCCACAGATGCTGCCAAACCAGCTGAATATACCCAGCATTTTCTGTTCTTATGTCAGAGTTCCAGCATCTGCTATATTTTCCCTTAGTTTTGGCATATTGAAAGACTGTTTTAACTCTAATCTGGAGTTATCTTTCGCCTCTGAGTCAAATTTCACATTAATTGAAACACTCGTTAGATAAATGTTTCACGTAATTATGCTTGATCCCGTTATCAGTTACATAAACATAATGAGAACACTTCTGCTCAGGGACTTCCCAATGTCTAAATGTATTAAGCCACCCACATGATCATGATTGCAGTTCCAATATGAGCTGTCCTGAGCTTAGGTATCTGATGAGAACTGTTGGTGGAAAGCAGTGACAAGATTTAGCATTTCAGGACAAGATAGCATATAGGTCTTAAAATTCACTCAAGCTCAACTGTTATTCCTTAGCTCTATGCTTACAAAACAGCACAATCCATATTAAGGTATATATGGCTTTAATCCATATTAGCATATATAAGTCTACATGTATATGTGGATATACAAGGGAGGTACAATCTAGAGTAATGTACAGGGTATTTGTAGTGCATGGAGATACCTTGCTAGTATGTGGCTGTGAAATAACAGTCTATTTTCATCCCTTCCACATTACCAAACACATGCGCACAGACACACACACACACACACACACACAAATACATAGCAACAATAACCACATTGCAGTTGCATGTGCAGTAAATATAGCAGGTCTTGTCCTGTGTGTGTGTGTGTGTGTGTGTGTGGAAATGAAAGACCTTCCCTCTTCACCTTCAATGCTTGCCCCATTAAACTGTCATTGTAGATCACAGGCCTGCAATGGAACATAAGCTTCACTCATCCCAGTTGGACTTCAGACAGATCATTTTTCCTGAAAATTAGGTCTGTAAGATTGACTTTTTGTTCCCATGGAAATGTAACAACTTCTCTGTCATTGAAGCCAAGCTGTGCATTGTGAATGGGTGTATCAATGTGTTTGTTGGCACTGAACATTGAACAACATAACAGAGAGCTGGACTTGGTCGGAGAGTGTTTGCTCCAGAAGTCGAATTTCCATCTCCAGTTACTTGGTGTTATGGACCAGACCAGACCCACTCAAAATATTTTAAGAAGGTAGCCCAGACCCTAACTTTTTCTTATTTTAAATATAGATGCGAAGTGTATGTTCCAGATGTGATACAACTGGTCAAACTACTCAATGTTAAGCAAAACCACAAATTATTTAAATACCGTAGTTAAGATACAAGCAAAAGAAAGAGGAATTTAGAATAACTTAACTATTGGAAAATTTAACCTAATAATAAATACAGTACCTATTACTAATTAACTGTTCCAATATAGCAACATCCCATAAACATACCCCTTTGCAAAAAGGTAAATTCAGACACAGATTCTTACAGGCAATGCTTCAAACCAGGAGGAACCAACATCAAGAGAGATTTCAGAGAATGTAGCAGCTATGAATCATTTTACTCAAGCACCAACTCTTCTAGGACCCAAACAGCTTCAGATTGCTACAGGTAAGAAAGAAAACTAGAAAGCTTGATCTGTGAAGGGTCACCTCCCTTCCATTGTTACAACAGTTTTGAAGAAAACCTCAAGACTTCCTCTGATTGTTGACTTAGGCTGTCTCCCATAACCACCTGGGCACCTCTGCCTTTACAACCTCACTTCAAAATGAAACCAGGGCAAAATAACCTTTTTAAAGTGACAGCATTGTCACACTTGGATAGTTTCAGTTCACTTTAGAATTAGAAATAACGTTACTGTCACATTCTCACATGAGTACAGTGAAAAGTTTACAAGTTGCCCCTTACAGCACCATCTTAGGTACCAAGGGACAAATTGTAAAGGAAAAAAAGTTAGAAAAATAAAGAAATAAAAAGGCTTGTCCTTTTACCAAAGCATAGTTTGTATTTGGATGTTTTATTTTCCCTACCTTTAGGTAACACCTGCTGTGAAGAAAGGGGAACCACTAAATGTCCTGCACTTGGATTTCCAGAAAACATTTAATAAAGTGCCACATCACTGGTTATTCCAGAAGATAAGTGCCCAAAGTGAAGAGGGTAGCATATTGGCATTGATAGAAGATTAGCTCGCTAAAGGGAAGCAGAGAATTGGCATAAATGGGTATTTTTCAGGTTGGAAAGTTGCAAGAAGTGGTGTGCCACAGAAATCACTTTTGAAATCTCAACTGCTTGTCACTTACATCAATGATTTGGATGAATGAACAGAAGGTATGCTTGCAAAATTTTCTGATGTCACAAAGATAAAAAAGTAAGCTGTGACGACGGTTTGGAAAGATTGAGTAATGTTGGGTTAAGATTAGGTTAAGTAAGTAGGCAAATGAAGCATAATGTAGGAAAGTGTGAAATTGTTAATTTTGGCAGAAAAAAAGAAAGCATAATATCAAAATTGTGAGAGATTGCAGAGCTCTGAAATACAACGAGGTCTTGGTGTCGTCATGCATGAATCACAAAGAGATAACTATGTAGGTACAGCATTTAATTAGGACAGCTAATAGAATGTTATGATTTATTATGACGGGAACTGAATACAAAAGTAGGTATGTTACGCTTCAGTCATACAGAACCTCGGTGAGACCAGATGAAAGGTACTCTGCACAGATCACCGTGTTTATGTAAGGATATACATGTGTTGGAAGCAGTTTAGACAACATTTACCAAGCTAATAACCAGAGTGGAGGTGGTGTCTTGTGGAGGAATGGTTGGACAGGCTTGGTATGAATCCACTTGGATCCACACATTTAGATTATTTCCACCTACAGGAGAATCTAGAACCAGAGTAACTGTTTAAAAAGAGGGAGGTTTATTTTCTCCCATAGGGTTGTTTGGAATTCTATTCCTGAAAAGGTGGTGGAAGCAGAAACCTTGAATATTTTTACAACAGAGATAGATAGATTCTTGTGAAATAAAGGTTTGAGTTATAAGGAGAGGGTGGATAGGTTGGGACATTTTTTCCCTGGAGAATAGAAGGATGAGAAGTGACCTTAAAGAGGTTTATAAAATCATCAGGGGCATAGATAAGATAAATGGCAGGTGTCTTTTTCCTAGGGTGGGGGAATTCAAGACTAGGGGGTATATTCTTAAGGTGAGAGGACAAAGATTTTAAAAAAGCACAAGGGACAATTTTTTTACACGAAGTGTGGTTCGTGTGTGAATTGAACTGCCAGGGGAAGTGGTTGGTGTGGGTACAGTTACAACATTTAAAAGATATTTGGATAAGTTCATGAATCAGAAAGGTTTGGAGGGAGATGGGTCAAGTGCAGGCAGGTGGGACTAGTTTTAGTTTGGGAACATGGTGGGCGTGGACTGGATGGACTGAAGGGTCTGTTTCTATTTTGTATGACTCTAAGGGAGGGGGGATGAAAGGTTATTAGGGGGCCAGCAAGAATGCAGATTTCAGGTTCCAATCTGATCAGACATGATCTTATTGAATAGTGGAGCAGGATTGAGGGGCTGAATGGCCTACTCATGCCCCTAATTCATTGGTTTTATGTCCTTTACACATGCAGCTGAAATCTACTGCTAATGAGTCAGTATTTGGAGTGCTGAGAGATATTGGTCTTTTCTCTGCTGCTGTTTTTCCCTTAATTCACGTTCTCTAAGTGCCTCAAACTGCATTGCATTGCCTTCCTTGGGTGGGGAATCCACACGCCAATGACAAACATGAGCTGCTGTTCTCAGAATGGGCTGCCCACTCAATCCATAGAATGTGGTGCTGCTACTAAATTTACTCATAGACCACATGTGTACACACTCTCAGCATGCCTGGAGTAGCAGAATCCTGGCAAATTCCATTCCTACCCGATCCAAGAGGAAAGTGCAAACGAAACTTTGGCACAACTCAGAGCACTTCATCCCAATGTCAAGCAAGGGTTGGGAATCCTAGAAGGGCTGCAAGGTGACATTTTGGGATCGTCAAGTCCGGGGCAGCAATGGTCAAACGAGCCTTCCTCTCTGTGCTGTCATAACGTGTTCTCCACATTCCCCCAACACCACAACTCACTGGGTGGTCGTGCCGATTTTTTACGCCTCAAAACGGGATCACAGTGGGAAAAGGTTTGGGAAGCACTGTCCTAAATTGTTTGTCAGTGGGTGTGAAGTGATTGATATAAAAAGAATTGGCAGTTGAGAACGACTGGCTGAAGGAACAAAAAGATTTTTGTTCCTGGTAAACACAATGCATGTATACACTTGACATCGGTATCTCTGAATCAGTATCATTTCCACTTAGACAAACTTGCTGAAGAAGATCCGCTGAATTACTGCCATTAGAAATAAGACACAATGTACAAAGTGGGAAGGTACATTTTTAAACATCTTTTTCTTTGTTTCAGTAAAATGTTTACTGCATAGAAACTGAACATGCTGCAAGTACTCAGCCAATCAGGCAGCATCAGCACTGAAATGGAGTCAATATTCCAGGTCGATGTTCTCTCACCAGAATTGAAAGTTCAAGATGAGATGAACAACTTTTTAAATGAACAACTTTTATTTTTAACTACTTTTAACACAGAACGTGGTAAAAATGAAAGAGCAACAGGTAGGTGTGTGATAGAGTAGAAGGCAGGATCGATACAAGGGTTCTGGTCTAAAGCAGAATGAGAACATTTTTTAAAAACATGTGTTTAAAGGCACTGCCCTGTTGTCACTTTAACTGAGTTTAGAGATTTGATGGGATTGCCCACAGGAATTAAATTATTGGACCTTCGGAACGCATAGACTTATATAACACAGAAAGAGGCCAATCATTAGAATGAAAGAAACGGGAGCATGGGTAGGATGTGCTACAGCAGGTCAGAGGCTCAAAATCTTGAAGTTAGTAAGTGGCCTGCTGACCACCTGTCCCCCATCTACAAGGCACAAGTCAGGAATGTGATGGAATACTCTCCACTTGCCTGGATGAGTGCCGCCCCAACAACACTCAAGAAGCTTGACACCATCCAGGACAAAGCAGCCCACTTGATTAGCACTACATCCACAAGCATCCACTCCCTCCACCCACTAATGATCAGTAACAGCTATGTGCACCATCTACAAGATGCGCTGCAGTAACACAGCATGGCTGTCCAACAATAGCTTGCAAACCAGTGATGTCTACAACCTGGAAGGACAAGGACAGTAAATCCGTGGGAACACCAACAATTCCAAGTTCCTCTCCAAGCCACACACCATCCTGACTTGGAACAGAGTTCCATCGCTGTTTTTGGGTCAAAATGCTGCAACTCCCTTCCTGACAGCATTGGGTTTGTCCCTATTTCCAACGATCTGTAGTGGTTCAAGAACACAGATCACCTCTACCTTCTCTAGGGCAGTTGGAAATGGATAATAAATACTAACTAACCCGTTGATATCTGAATGGAAACTAACAATAAAATCACTGCTAAACATCTACATTAACTCCACTTATGACTCAAATCCTTGATTCATTTAGTGTTGAAAACATCTTCTGACCACAGCCTTAATGTACTCCACAACTGAGTGCCCTAGCTCTCTCAGATTGAGAATTTTAAAGAATGACAATTCTTTTAAACACAGAATTTCTCCTTATCTAATTTCTAAATGGTTGATCCTTTTGCCTGAGACTATGACCCTTAGTTCTAGACTCTCCATCCTTCCTTGGTGAATGCATGAAGTCATTGAACTAAAGTGAAACAAAAGTGAACCGTTCTCTTTTTAAATATATAAACTGTACAGAGCAATGGCCCATGAATAAGAGCTTTCCACATACTCCTAGCCACACTCATTTGCTCAGCTTGGGGGAGGGGGAGCAGGAAGGATGTTCAATGGGACTCTTTCTGAACGCTGCTTTCTGAACACACTAAAAGCTGAACTGAAAGCAGCAACTTGCAGAAATTTGTGTTCATTGTCTTTTCTGCTTCCAAAAGCAGACTGAACAATAACACCGAAAGAAAAAGCACAAGGGCAGACAGACTGAGCCAAGTGTGAAGTTAACTTATGCTCTTTCCATTCAGCACCCACACAGGGGCTGTTTTAGGTTTGCACCCCCAAGAATCCACTAGCAAAATAGTTTCACAAAATACACTAAAATATCGCTGTTACCATCGCCATTTAGAAAAAGCGCAAAAGAAACAAAGGTTAATCTGATCAGGTATTGTTAATTGTTTTCTCATGTGCTTTTCATCCTATCGAAAAGCTCCAATGGTTCACTTGTCCAGTTTTGCGTCAAGTACTGCCCTGATCTTTGGCGCAATTTCAGGTAAGGGAGTGCTCCAAACATGTACAAAGAGGCAAACAATAATATCTGAAATTTCTCACATGAAGGATGGCCATTAGGAGAAGTACTGGAGAGACCCAAGAAACTGGAGTTATATCATGAAGTCAATGTTATTAGCAAAGGAATGGGCTCCTGCCTCTCAACTCTGAAAAAAACGTTATAGAATTTTTTGCAGTTACGTAGGTTCTTAGAGAACATTAACCAGAACCAGCAGAGTTCTTGACATGGGTCAAGTTCCCATGTCTCTGACAATGATGACCAACACTGCGTCTCTATTGGTTAGCTTGATCAACAGTTGATGCTTAATGCTTTGGGGGCTCTTGAGACTTGAACACTCCTGATTTCCATTTACTTCAACAGTCCTCTCCCACCCCCCATCAACTCACCTTCTCCATAAGGGATGATATCCTGATACAATAACACTCTACAACATTTCTCCCTTTCTGTATGAGTAGCAAGGTAGTCGACTGTTGAATGTAAAGGGCATGGGCCAAAGTCCTCCATTTTCTGAGAAAAAGGTAAACCAAAACATAGGTCAACACCTCAAAAAGAAACAATCTGGTCATAGGGCTGATTGTGGGAGCTCCTATAGCATCACTTCTATCTGAGGTTACTATAAAGGACTCTCCTTCTCAACCTCTCCCCTTGTCTGAGGTGTGATGACCCTCAGGTAAAACCACCACAAACCATCTCTCTGTAATGAAAGAGTAGCACTACGGTCCTCTGGGACTAGGTGATTTTACCTTAAACTCCAAAAATATTTCGTTGTAATTCATTTTGTAATATTTAGTGATTGTAAAAGGTGCTACATAAATTGAAGTGCTTTTTTAAAACAGACTGTAAAAATGCAAGGCTGAATGGCTTTTGCCTGTCTTGAGAAAAAAAGTGAGATTCAGTTCAGTAGAAATGGTTTTTAACTGTTGTACTTGTACATTTATTTCCTGTCTGTAAAATTAACAATTCGTATCTGGCCTTGTTTTTTTTTTTCTTTATTCGTTCATAGGATGAGGGCATTGCTGCTAGGCAGCATTTATTGCCCATCCCTAATTGCCCAGAGGGTAGTTAAGAGTCAACTACTTTGCTGTGGATCTGGAGTCCCATGTAGGCCAGATCAGGTTAGGATGGCAGAATCTAGGGATTCTTTAAAAGGACAGATGGAACTCCGGAGTTCCAATAATTTTTGTTTATTCATTTATGGGATGTGGGTGTCCCTGTCTGGGAAAGCATTCATTGTCCATCCTTGGAGGCCGTTGCCCACAGTCCTTGGGATGTAGGACCACCCATTGTGCTGTTAGGAAGGGCGTTGCAGGGTGTTGACCTGGCAACAGTAAAGGGACTGTAATGTAGTTCCAAGTCAGGACGGTGTATGGCTTGAAGCCTGTGGTGTTGTAATGCATCTGCTGCCCTTGTCCTTCAAGATGGTAACAGTCATGGGTTTGGAAGGTGCTGCCCAGGTGGGTTTGTGAATTGTGTGCTTAAATAAACCCTAGAAACACACACTTGAATATAAGCTCCTCAGACTACAGTACTTACTGAGTGACCAGCACTTTTGTGTCATTGAATGTATTTAAGACAGACACAAAATGAGCCATCCTGAGCCTCCCCATGATCAATGCTACGCAAAGTTTATAAGTTGATTTCTTGTGGTTCTCCACACAGAACATCAAACCCAAGTGTTCTCTTCAAGGAAGCTGAATTAGCATTAGATAATTGGACTGGATGATGCCAGTTAATCCCCATTTCAAACATACCTATTGTTCTTATTTTTATAGATAAATATCAAAAGTAACTGCAATTGGAAAAAGCAGCAATGCTACAGTGCCGCTACTGGTGGGAGGCCAACACTGCAATGTTACTTGTTTATGCAGGCCATGCCCATTATAAATACGGACATTGGAATTTATAATGGGAAAAGCGGACACAAAAGATGTGATAATAGGAAATAAGATTTGTTGACAGATAACATATTCACCAAGGAGCTAGAGAATATAAAATTCAATCTACTGCATCTGTCACTGAAAGTGATTTGTATTGTAAGATTGTTAGTATCCTTGAACCATAGAACAGTATAGCACAGGAGACCATTCAGCCCACTGGGACTGTGCAATCTCTTTCAAAGAGCAATCCTGTTGGTATTACTCTTCTGCTGTTTGCCTTACATCCCTGCAATTCGTATCCTACTTACTTTATTGTTTGCCTTTGTGTATGCTTGTGATTAATTAGGATTTTGGAGTTCATGGCATGGTTGTTTACAAGTTGTATTTGTTAAAATTGTTAAGAGGTTTATAATGATAGAGATAAGGAGGAATATATAGGGAAAGAAAGAGTGGATAGAGAGAGCAAAAATAACATTGAATGGTGTTCTGGAAAACACTGAATGAATTTCAAACCCTTGGTGGATAGTTTGATGATTGAATTAATGGCTTCCTCACTCCTGCAGTAAAGTTCACAGTGTGATGATACAGGGAACATGACGATGAGAATTTCACAGTTGCTTCACAGAGTAAATACTTTGCGAATAGACACAGATGATGGTAAAGCACTACACCATGCCACACAGAACTCTTCACATCTGCGCTCACAGTACGTCTCCAAACCGAACAAAATGCTGACAAAATAACACATCCTCAAACCACACAAGTATGTGTTGCCTGTACGCTGAAAGCAGTCAATCAGTTCCCACCGATCTATCGCAGAAGTGTAAAGATAACATACAGGTGAGATTGAATTTTCTTTAAAATAAATCGAAACCACAGATAAAGCAGATAAAGGTTACTGATAGACATCAACAAGAGATGGTTCAACCACAGTCAGGAAAGCAGAAGGTATTTAGTTCGTTGGAGACATGGCACATTTTAATCGTGCTGCAAATAGTTTCTACAAATCTGTTGTATCGCCTCCACCATCACAATCCCACCCAATTTCAGTTTGACTTACCTCAGCCAGAACTGAAGGTTTAGGGGCAGCTTTTGTTCTAATGTCATATGATAATCAAGGAACCCCATTTTAATCATTTGTATTTCTATTGAGCCACTGAGTCGATCATTCATAGAAGTATTGCTCATCTTCACAGAAAAGCTCACACCTTCACAGAAATATCATTTCCTTCACTAGAATACTATTCCCTCACTAAAACACTGCTAAGATCATATTCCCTTCACTAAGACATTACATTGTTCAATGGAATACTGCTCCCCTCACTAAGATCCTACTCCCTTCTCTAAGACACTACTTCTTTCAATGAGACACCACTCCCACCATTAAGATGCTACTCTCTTCATTAAGATACCACAGTAAATCCCCCAGTATCCAGCACACAGGAGGAATTGGGGTGTCAGTTAAATGCATGTGTTGGTTGTGACCAGGACCACTCATAAATACCATCAGCAAAGGTTTGATCGAAAGGAGAGAGGGACAGAGAGAGACACAGAAAGGGAGAGAGCAAGGAGGGGGGCAAGGTGGAGACAGAGACAGAAAGAGAGAGAGAGGCTATCCATTCCCAGAGCAAACTTGTTATTGAATGACAATTCGGATAATTCAAATACTAGAAAAAGATAACAGGGTACCAGATAATGGGATATTAGAAAACAGGGCTTTACTGTACTTTATTTCACTAAAATATCTCTTCACTAAAACCCTGCTTCCTTCACTGAGATACTTTACTAAGACACTACCCCCTTCCTCAGGCAGTCCACTTCAACAGGACTCTCTACTCCCCATGATCAGAAGAACAAGATGAAAAATCTGTTTGGGTGGAGCTAAGAAACAGTGAAAGACAGAAAAATTGATAACTGGCTTATAGACCACCAAACAGAAGTGCTAATGGAAGGTATGGTGTAAATTAGGAAATTAGTGGTGTATCTAGCAAGGAGAAGGCAGTAATCATGAGTGACTTCAAAATACATATAGTCTGATTAATCTAACATTCACCAATAGTGTGGAGATGGGTATCTTAGAATGTGTTTCAGGTAATTTTCTGGTATAATATCTTAAGGAACTAACCAGGGCACAGGCTATTTTTGATTTCATATTTGCAATGAGAAAGAGCTAACTAACAATATTATTGTAAAGGAACAACCTTTAGGGAGTAGTGACCATAGCAAGAGAAAATTTTCCATTAAGCTTGAAAAAGATGTATTTCAATCTGAAATTAGGGTCTAAAATCCAAACAATAGCAATTATGATGGTATGATGAAGAAGTTGGCTGGATGGAAAACACATTAAAATATTTGACAGTAGATGAGCAATTGTTAGTATTTAAAAGGAATAATATTTGTTTCTCAATAAGGACACGTTTCTTTAAGGTATAAATATCCAAAAGGAAAAGGAAGAGAACCACAGCCAACAGGGGAAATTTATGAAAGTCTTGGGTTAAAGGAGAATGTTTATAAAGTTGCCAAAAAAATTGCTGTAACCCTGAGAACCGGGAGAATTTTAGAATTCAGCAAAGGACAACTAAGAAATTGATGAAGAAAGAGAGAATAGAATATGAAAGTAGAAAAGCCAAAAACAGAAAAACTGATTGTAAAATCTTCTATAAGTATGTAAAAAGGACATTTTTAGCAAGGACAATTACGGATGCATGACAGGAGAATTTATATTAGGAAATAGAGAATTGGTAGGGAAGCTAATTAATGCTTTGTGTTCATCTTCACAGATGAAGACACTAGAAATCTTTCTGAAATAATTATGATCTGGTGCAAGTGTGGAACTGAAAGAAATTAGTATTAGTTTAAATAAAAAGGTAGTATCAGAAAGATTAATAAGATTGAAAGCTAACAAATCCCTGAGACATGATAAGCTTCACCCTGGATTGTTGGCAGAGATGATTACAGAGATAATGGATCCAAAGGTGATCATCTTTCAAAATTTTATTCATTCTGAAATTGTGCCTACAGATTGGAACATTGCAAATGTAACCTCACTGTTTAAGAAAGGAGAGAGAGAGAAAAACAAGTAACTACAGACCTGTTAGCCTGATATCTTTAATAAGGAAAATACTAGAATATTATAAAAACATTATTATTGGGTATTTGGAAAATAATTGTCTGATTGGACAGAGTCAACATGGATTTATTAATAGAAAATCATTTTTCATAAACCTGGTAGAGTCTTTTTAGGGATGTTTGACAGGAAAGTTAATAAAGAGGACCCAGTGAATGTGGTGTATGTAGATTTTCAGAAGGATTTTGGTAAAGTCACACATAGGGGATTAGTAAACGAAGTGTGTACTGGGGTTACTATACTCGCAGGGACTGAAGACTGATTAACAGGAAGGAAGTAGAGGGTAGGAATAAATAGGTCATTCTCTGGTTGACAGGCTGTGACCAGTGGGATAACACATTGATGAGTGCTCGAGTCCCGCAGTTCGCAATATATATCAATGATTTGGACAGGGGGGCCTAATGTAATATTTTCAAGTTTGCATATGATACAAAAACTTGATAGCAATGTGAGTTATGAGAAGGGTGGAAAGAGGCTTCAAGGGGATTTAGCTGAGTGTGTGGGCAAGGGGACAGCAGATTGGATATAGTGTCGGTAAGTGTGAATTTATCGACTTTGGTAGGCAGAACAGAGGAGGCAGAGTACTTCTTAAATGATGAGAGATTTGAAAGTGTTGATGTCCAGAAGGACTTGCATGTACTTGTTCATAACTCACTGGAAACTAGCATGCAGGTGCAGCAAACAATTCAGAAGGCAAACAGTATGTTAGCCTTTATTGCAAGAGGGTTTGAGTACAGGAGTAAAGCAGTCTTGCTTCAGTTGTATACAACATTGGTTAGACTGCATCTTTGTGGCCTTTGGTTCTGGACCCCACAGTCAGGGAAAAGTGCTTTCTGCATCTACTCTGTCTCCTTTTAATAACTTTGTCCTAATTTCTGGTTCCTTTGCCTAAAGATGGATATCCTTGCCATTGAGGGAGTGCAATGGAGCTTCACTATACTGATTCCTCTGATGGTCAGACTGTCTTATGAGGAGAGATTGAGGAGACTGGGTCTGTATTCTCTGAAGTTTAAAAAAGAAGATGCAATCTCACAGAAACCTACAAAATCATACAAGGCATAGACAGAGTAGATGCAGGAAAGAAGTTTCCCCAGAACCAGGGAACAAAGACTCAGTATAAAAAAGCAAGCCATTTAGGACTGAGCTGAGAAGAATCCTTTCCATTCAGAGGTTAGTGGATCTGTGGAATTCTGTACCCCAGAGAACTGTCAATGTTCATTCATTGAGTTGGTTCAAGACAGAGATTGTTAGGTTTCTGGACACAGAGATATGGAGACAGCATGGGAACATGGCATTGAGGCAGATAATTAGCCATGATCTAGAATGACAGAACAAGCTCAAGGGGCTGAATTGCCTACTCCTGCTGGCTATGTTTCTATCCTGTCAAGAGCAATTGGGGATTAGGCAATAAACGTTGGCTTTGATGCATTACAGGAAAGGGATGGACAACAAATGCTCATATTGTGTGAACAGACTTAATAAAATGAAAAGGCTGCCAATGAGGACAGAATGGAGATCATCTCCAATTCCTGTACTGATCAATAAATCTGCTGACAAGTAACGGTAAAGGGAAAGTGCCAGAAAATTATCCAGGCTTTCGTGAAATTAAATGCAAATGATTGGAGGGGAAAAGAAAAAGGAAAATTTCACATAATAAATCCTTGCAGCAAAAGTAATGTCACCGTTTTGAATAATTTACGTCCAATTGCTATTGTGAGGAAAATAAAGTAAATATAAGTGAGTTGATGCCGTCAAATCAAGGACCTGCTTAAATAATGACGCCAAGAGTCAGAGTCAGTGCAAAGGAAAATCAAGGACATTTTCAAACAATTCAAGGAAACATGGAAGGAAATAGATTGGAAAATAAAAAAAGGCAAATTATAGAAAAAATCCAAAATAAGAGATGCTAAAGAAGATAAGGGGTTAGGGTAAGGTATTAGGAAAGCAAACATCAATTAAAAGAGGAAAGAAAGAGAGAATATTTGGGTAGGCTTATGTGGGCTGAAGAAATAAAGATAACAAAAAGTCCTTTAAAGAAGGAGTTTACTTTTCATTGTGATCTCAGAAGAAAATGATAAGCTTACCAGGATTCAATTTGATTTTATTTTAAATTTTGAATTTGTCAACTTCCTTGTTATTATGAAGCCTCTTATAATAGCAGGATTTCCCTCTGGCCACCTATTTGCGTGACCTTAAATATTAGAAGCCAACCCATTCATCCACCAGCAGCCCAATTAACTTCATAAAATGGCCTATGGGTGACTCTGACAGCAAATTAAAACCAGTGTGTGAAAGGAGTTGATCAGTTCCAGTTGGGCAAGTGTTAGACTTGACTGAGGGAAAGGCTCAGTGTGTCAGGGATTCCAAACTCCATTTCAAGTCTTGTGTATGTAACCTAGGATTATACTACTGAACAAGTGAAACGGACGATAAACCAAGACACTGTCAGGTAGAAAAAGAATTGTGACATTATCTAAGGTTCACAGAAGGTCTTCTAGGCCAACAGCTGACCCTCAACTAAGACCACCCAAACAGATTGGCTGATGTTTGTGGTACCTGGCTCTGTGCAAGTTAGTGGTGAATCTGCCTATGCCAAAGTAGAGACCGCACTTTAAAGTAATTTATCTCCTGACTATACTGTCGTTGGTTCTTGTCACAAGTTTACTTCCAGTCACTGATTCCATCCTTCTGTGTGGAAGCTGAGACTATTTGCCCCTCAGTGTGATATCTAGCTCTGAGTTGAACTTGCAATCATAAAACTGCACTGCGGTTAAGATCACCCACTTCCATCTCTGTGACATTGTAGGAGCCTACTTCTGCCACAGCTCATCTGTTGCTGCGACTGTTATCCATGCCTTTGTTACCTCTAGATTTGACAATTCCAACACACACTGGTGAGCAGCTTCCTACATTCTGCCTTTCTGCCATTTTAAAGTTTTTTGCCTCTGTCGTAACTTAGATTAAATCGATCACTCACATCCTCACTGACCTAGTCTGGTTGTGCTGTAGGAATGCTTTCATTTTAAAATGCACATCCTTATTTTTCTAATTTATTCCCATGATCTGTAACGCTGGACTTTTTATTTCTTTATTTTTCTCATTTTTTTTTCCTAAGAATTTGTACTTAAGAATCTGTACCTCAAATGGCTCCAGAAGTGGTGACATGTAAACTTTTCACTGTACTCATTGAGTACATGTGAGAATAAAGCTAATTCTAATTCTAATTCTATTTTCAAATCCTACTACTTCCTAGTGCCAACTATGAAAATCTCTTATTCAACAAGATCTAGTTTAGTGCATGTTAGCCACGAGTTTGATTTGATTTGATTTGATTTACTATCATCACATGTACTAAGATATAGTGAAAAGTATTGTTTTGCGTGCTAACCAGACAAATCATACCTTACATAAGTACATCAAGATAATAGAACAGAATACAGAATATAATGTTACAGCTACAGAGAAGGTACAGAGAGAGATCAACTCTAATATATGAGAAGTCCATTTATAAGTCTGATAACAGCAGGGAAGAAGCTGTTCTTAAATCTGATGGTATGTGTTTTCAAACCTTTGCATCTTCTGCCCGATTGAAGAGGTTGGAAGAGAGTATAACTGGGGTGGGAGGGGTCTTTGATTATGTTGGCTGCTTTCCCAGGCCAGTGGGATGTGTCATTAAGTCATTGGAAGGAAGGCTGTTTCTCGTGATGGACTGGGCTGCATTCACAACTCACTGTAATTTCTTTCGGTCTTGCCATACCAAGCCATGATACATCTGGATAGAATGCTTTCTATGGTGCATCTATAAACATTGGTAAGAGTCATTGTAGAGTTACGGGTTACCTTGATGCAATAGACATCCTTAGAGATTTTAAGGGCGGCTGGGTATTGGCTCTCATTCCTTCCAAATCCTGAGCTGTTCTGCATCCCCCACACCCCAACAAAGAGGGTGGTGCTTGAGGCACTTTCACAGTTTGAACCCTTTTAGACCCATAGATGACAGAAGTAAATGGGGTGTGATGCCTTCAGTGGTGAAACGTCATGCTGTGGTTCCCATGGGAGTACTGTGCAGAGGCTGAGAGGCAGTTGAGGAATCACCCCATGGTGAGCAGTCAGTGCTTTCAGGAAGCATGGAATTAGGAGCTAGTTTAATGGGAATATCTGACAGGGAAACAAAAACCTATGATGCTCCTTTCGTTAAAAGTGGAGAGTTTATATCCCTGTTGTTTGAAGTTGCACATTTAAATTTGACTTAACAAGACAAATAGCCACACTAGTAGCTTTGATACTGCTATTTCAGAGAATCCGATTCAGAAATGCATCTAGGAATTCAAACAGGAATCCTATAATCCCAAGGGCATTCCAGTAACCTCAATGGCATCCCAGTTCCTTATTAGGCACAAAGAAGCCAACCACTGCTGGCAAATGAAAGGCCCACGATATGAGTCAGTGTCCCCTGGGGGCGACACTGGCTAGCAACACAGGAGGCCAAATCCTGAGAACCACAGCTACACACTAAGCATTTCCAATGTTCATAACATTAATTAGTGAGTCGGTGCAGGGAATGCAAATGGTTATGTATGTCTGTTTGTGACTTCACAACAGAGAGAGAGAATGGAAAATAAAATCCTTCTGTCTCCAGGCAGAACCCATTCAGGGAACAACTGTAATAAAGCAAGAGAAAATGAAATAGAAATACAGGATCTCAACCCGGAGTTTAACATAGCAGCATACAAATTCAGAGCAGGACAGGCCATTTGGCCCTATCTGGGCTAAATTGGACCATTTTGTTGAGGCCCTATGTGGTCACTTTTTTTTTATTTGATCACAGGATGAGGGTATCGCTGGCTGGGCCAGCATTTATTGTCCATCCCAAATTGCCCAGAGAGCAGTTAAGAGTAAACCACATTGCTGTGGGTCTGGAGTCACATGTAGGCCAGACTAGCTAAGGATAGCAGATTTCCTTCCAGACGAGTTTTTCCCAACAATCAACAATGGACAATGGAATCACAATCATTGTTAGACTTTTAATTCCAGATTTTTATTGAATTCAATTTCCACCATGTCATAGTGGGATTTGAAACTGGGTACCCAGAAAATTACCTGGGTTTCCAGATTAATAGTGCAGTGATAATACCTCTAGGCCATTGCCGACTGACTAACACTTGGGGCCTCAGATGTAAATGCAAGATTTTCCTACCTCATAATAACTGCCAACAACCCTTAGAGCATTAAGATTATCATGGAAATGAGTAGACACAATGCTGATTCAAAATCAATATTGCCATCTTCCAAATCACCACTCCAGCCTGCACCTTGCTTTATGTCCCGCACAGCTAAACACGACTTTAAACTGAATTGAGGAGGCAACACCAGAGCAATTTAAGGAGACCATGTGTGGCAAAGTTGGGTAGAATATTTGTGGATTGGTGGGCAGGACATTAGAATTTGATGTTTGTAAAATATTGGGGTTTGTAACATGCCAGGGAGGAAAACATTGTGTGGTCCCTTTAAAAAATTGTGCTTTTTCTATGCTAGGAGATGTCTGTGAGCAGCTCGAAAGTTTGTAAGTACCCAGAACATCAGAATTGAAACATTTGTATTGAAAGGCTGTACTGTTAGCAGGCCAAGAAGTGTTTTTACCAAGACAACAGTTCTTTTTAAATTTAGCCAATCAATTTGAACCAGGCACCTAGACACCAAAAACCTATCAAATCTTCTGAAGAAGGGTCTAGGCCCGAAACGTCAGCTTTCCTGCTCCTCTGATGCTGCTTGGCCTGCTGTGTTCATCCAGCTCTGCACCTTGTTATCTCAGATTCTCCAGCATCTGCAGTTCCTACTATCTCTGAAACAAATTTGAATCTGATGGTTTTGACAATCGAGGACCAATCCAATTGTAAGAAATTGATATGTCATTGGGGTATAAAAGAAGAGGGCAGTTGGACAATGGCAGGAGAACTAATTGCCATCTGCCAGAGTTAACAGCTCTTAGCTCTCAAGAGAGAATCACCGGCTCTCACAGACTCCTCATAAGCCAACCCTCTTAACTCTGGAATCAACCTAGTCAATCTCCTCTACACCCCGTCCAGTGCAAGTTACATCCTTTCTCAAGCAAGGAGACTAAAACTGCAGGCAATACTCCAGGTGTGGCCTCACGTGCGCCCTATACAGCTGCAACATGACCTCCCTGCTTTTAAACTCAATGCCTCTAGCAATGAAGGACAATATTCCATTTGCCTTCTTAATTACCTGTTGTACCTACAAACCAACCTCCTGTGATTCATGCACAAGGACACCCAGGTCCCTCTGCACAGCAGCATGCTGCAATTTTTTACCGTTCAGGTAACAGTCCTTTATACTGTTATTCCTACCAAAATGGATGACTTCACATTTATCAACATTGAATTCCATGTGCCAGACCTTCCCCACTCACTTAAACTATCAATATCCCTCTGCAAACTTCCAAACTCCTCTGCATACTTTGCTCTGTCACTCATCTTTGACACACTACATGTGGTTCCCACTCCAAATCATCAATGTAAATTATAAACAGTTGTGGTCCTAGAACTGAGCCCTGAGGCACACCAATAGTCACTGATCACCAACCAGAAAAACACTCATTTATCCCCAATCTTTCTTCCTGTTAGTTAACCAATCCTTTACCCATGCCAATACACTGCCTGTAACGACATGCGCCTTTATCTTATGTGGCAGCCTTTTGTGTGGCACCTTGTTGAATGCCTTTTGGAAATCCAGATACACCACACCTACTGGGTCCCTGTTGTCCACCGTGCTCATAATGTCTTCATAGAATTCCAGCAAATTAGTCAAGCATGACCTGCCTTTCATGATCCCATGCTGCGTCCACCCAATGGGGCAACTTCTATCTAGATGTCTTGCTATTTCTTCCTTGATGATAGATTCAAGCATTCTCCCCATTACAGAAGTTAAGCTAATCAGCCTATAATTCCCCATCTTTTGTCTGCCTCCTTTTTTGAACAGAGGCGTCACATTGGCTGTTTTCCAATCCGCTGGAACTGCCCCAGAGTCCAGCGAATTTTGGAAAATTACCACAAGTGCATTTGCTATTACTCCCGCCATCTCTTTTAGTACCCTGGGATGCATTCTATCAGGTTGAGGAGACTTGTCTACCTTTAGCTCCATTAGCTTGCCCAACACTACCTCTTTCGTGATAATAATCGTATCTAGGTCCTCACCTTACCTTAGTCTCTTTGTCATCAATTACTGGCAAGTTATTCGTCTCCTCCGCTGTGAAAACCGACGCAAAATACCTGTTCAATGCCTCAGCTATTTCCTCATTTCCCATTATTAAATCCCCCTTGTCATCCTCTAAAGGACCAATGTTTACCTTAGCCACTTTTTTTTGCTTTATATTTTTATAGAAACTTTTGCTATTTGTCTTCATATTCTAAGCTAGGTTAGCCTCTTCTGTCGACCTTTGAAGTTTTCCCAATCTTCTAGTCTCACACTGGTCTTTACCACTTTGTCTGTCTTATCTTTCAATTTGATAGCCTCCCTTATTTCCTTAGACACTCATAGTTGATCACCCCTTTCCCTACAGTCCTTCCTTCTCACTGGTATATGCTTTTGCTGAGCACTTTGAAAAATTGCTTTGAAAGTCCTCCACTGTTCCTCAACTGTCCCACCATAGAGTCTTTGCTTCCAGTCTACTTTAGCCAACTCCTCCCTTGTCATATTGTAGTCTCCTTTGTTTAAACACTGGACCCTGGTATTGGATTTTATCTTCTCACTTTCCATTTGTATTCTAAATTCAACCATACTGTGTTTGTTCCTTCTAAGAGGATCCCTAACTATGAGATCATTAATTATCCCTGACTCATTACACAGGACCAGATCTAGGATAGCTTCGTCCCTCATCGGTTCCATTACATACTGTTGAAGAAACCTATCGTGGATACATTCAATGAACGCCTCCTCAAGGCTGCCTTGACCGACCGCGTTTGACCAATCGATACGTAGATTAAAATCCCCCACGATAATTGCCATACCATGTTTACAGGCATTAGTTATTTCTTTGTTTATTGCCTGTCCCAATGTCATTATTTGATGGCCTATGGACTATGCTTATCAGTGACTTTTTCTTCTTAGAAATTCTAATTTCCACCCAAATGGATTCAACCTTATTCTCCATAGAACCTACTTCATCTCTCACATCTGCCCTGATGTCATCCTTTAAATATCAGAGAACACCACCTCCTTTAACTTCCTGTCTGTCCTTCTGAATAGTCCGATGCCCCTGGATATTTAATTCCCAGTCGTGACCATCCTGCACCATATCTCCATAATGGCTATTAAATTACACTCATTCGTGATAATTTGTGCCGTTAACTCATCTACCTTGTTTCAAATGCTAGTTTTTATATCTTCTTTTTGAATTCTAACATCTCCATTAATAACATCTCCTGAGTTTTCCATTCTCTTAACTTCCTTCATAGTCCTCAATGTAGTTAAACCCTCCTGTATAAATGTTAACCTGCTGTTTCCTTTTCTATTTATCATTATATTGCCTGTTGTTTTCCCCTTCCCTTCCCCCCAGTTCACTCGTTTAAAGTCCTAGTAACCACCCTATTTATCCTTTTCGCTAAAAACTGGTTCCAGATCGGTTCAGGTGGAAACCGTCCCAACGATCCCTCCTGTTCCAAAACAGATACCAATGCCCCATGAAATGGAGCCCCTCTTTCCACATCACTCCTTTAGCCACGTGTTTACTTCGCTAATTTTCTCATCCCTAACCCAATTTGCACGTGACTCGGGTAGTAATCCAGAGAGGTCCTGTTCCTTAATTTTGTACCTAGCACTTGATAATCCCAAACAGGTCCTCCTTCCTTGCCTTGCCTATGTTGTTTGTCCCAACATAGACCACAACAACTGGATCCTCACCCTTCCGCTCCAATATACTTTCAAGCCATTCAGAGATGTCTCTCACCTTGGTACCATGCAGCCAACATTTCATGCGGGATTCTCAATCCTTCTTAACAAAGGATGCTGTCAATCCCCCTAGAGTCCCCTACAACTACCACTTGTCTTTTTGCTCCCCGCTCTTGAATGGCCTCCTATACCCTGGTGCAATGGTCAGTCGGCTCATCCTCACAGGGAGCAAGTACCTTGTATCTGTTGGGCAAGGTCAAGAGCTGGGGCTCCTGCGTTCCTGACTGCAGGATCCCCCTAACTGCCTCCCTTGCAATCATACCCTGCTGTCCCCGATCACTGACTGAATTTGAAGTACTTTATCTACCAGGTGTGACTGCCTCCTGAAACATGGTGCCCCCGGATGTGCTGCAGTGTTTGAAGATCAGATTCCAGCCCATCAACTCTGAGCCAAAGTTCTTTCAGCAACTAACACTTGTTGCGGATGTGGTCACTGCAGCTGGCAAGGCGATCAGCCAGCTCCCACATCATACAGCTACAACACATCACCTGTCCAGCAAACTCACCTTGGTTAATTAAGTTATTAGTTAGTTAGTCCCAGTTAGTTAACCAAGGCCCTATATAATTGCAGCAAAACATCCCTGCTCCTCTAAATTTTGTCACTAAGAAGGCCAACATACCATTTGCCTTCTTTACAGCTTGCTCAACCTGCACGTTTCATTTCAGCGTCTGGTGCAGATGGACACCTGGATTCCACTGCACATTCCCCTCCCTGAATTTATTGCCATTCAGATAATAAATTACCTTCCTGGTTTTGCTGCCAAAGTGGATAAACTCACTTTTATCCACATTATACTGCAGCTGCCATGCACTTGCCCACTCACTCAGCCTGTTTAAATCACAATGAAGCATCTCACAATTCACCCTTCCACCAAGCTTTGTGTCATCTGCAAATTTTTTCGGTATTACATTTAGTTCCCACATCATTAATCCATATTGTGAATAGCTGGGGTCCTATCACTGATCTCTGTGGTATCTCGCTAGTCACTACGAGCCATTCGGAAAAATACCTGTTTATTCCCACTCTTTGTTTCCAGTTTGCTATCCATCTCAATCCCATAGACTTTAATTTTTCACATTGATCTGTTATATTAGACTTTGTAGAAAGCCTTCTAGAAATTCAAAAGCTCCCCTGGATCAAGTCTATTGGCTACATCCTTGAAGAATTCCAGTAGATTTGTCAAACATGATTTCCCTTTCATAAACCATTCTGTCTCCATCCTACCACTGTCTTCCAAGTGCTCAGCTATTAATTATTTTATGATGGACTCTAGCATTTTCTCCTGACATCAGGATGACTGGTTTATAATTTCCAGTTTTCTCTCTACTCCTTTCTAAACAATGGGGTTACATTAGCTACTCTACAATATGTAGGAACTGTTCCAGAGTTTACAGAATCTTAAAAGATAACCATCAATGCATCCATTATTTTCAGGGCCACTTCCTCAAATACTTTGGGATATAAATTATCAGACCTTGGGGATTTATCGGCCTTCAATTCCATCAATATCCCCAACTCCATTTCCCCACTAATACTGATTTCCTTCAGTTGCTCCCTCTCAGTAACCTCTGTGTTACCCAATGTTTCTGCTATATTATTGAGTCATCCTTTGTGAAAACAGAACCAAAGCATGCATTTCATTGGTCAGCCATTTCTTTGTTACCCATTATCAACTCCTCTGTTTCTGAATGCAAGGACTTAAATTTGTCTTCACCAATCTTTTTCACTTCAATTCAATATCAATTCACTTCAATTCTTCAGTTTTTATGTTCTCTGCAAACTTGCTCTCGTACTTTTTTCCCTTTCTTAATCAATCCTTTGTTGAATTCCAAATTGCTCTCACTTCTTAGGTCAGTTGTCTTTTCTGGCCAATTTGTATGCCTTTTCTTTAGATGTAATACTCTGTCTAATTTTCCCTATAAGCCATGGTTTGGAACCTTTCCTGTTTTACTTTAGTGCTGGACAATTATTGCAATTCATCCACGTGTTCTTTGAATGTTTGTCATTGTCTTCCCACGTCATCCCATTAAGTAACATTCCTCAACTTATCCTAGGCAGCTCATGCCTCATAACATTATTTCCTTTCTTTATATTCAGGATCCTAGTCACCAAATCAACTACATTACTCTCCATCTCGATGAGAAATTCTATCATCATATTGTCCTTCTTTCTCCAAGGGGCCTTAGACAACTAGATTGCCAATTATGCCTTTCCTATTACATGTTATCGAATCTAGGATGGCCTGTTCTCCAGTTGGTTCCTGAACGGATAGGTCCAGAGAAACATCCTGTATACGCACCAGGAATTTCTCCTCCAGGGTAATGTTACTAATTCAATTTATTGAATCTACATGCAAATTAAAGTCACCCATAATTACTGATGTTTCTTTATTGCATGCATCTCTAATCTCCTGTTTAATGCCATTCCCAACATCACCCCTACAGTTTAAGAGTACATATACAACACTCACTAATGCTTTTTGCTTCTTGGTGTTCTCAGCTCTACCCATACAGATTCCACATTGTTGGAGCCAATATCCTTCTTCACTATTGTGCTAATTTCCTCCTTAACTTGCCTCTTCCTTTTTGTCTCTCCTTCCTGAATATTGAATACCCCCAGATACTTAGTTCCCATCCCTGGTCATCCTGCAGCCATACGTCTGTAATCCCGACTACATTATACCTGTTTGCATTTATTTGTGCCATTCATTCACCAATTTATTGCAACTGCTCCATGCATTAAGGCACAAAGCTTTATGTTTTGTTGTTTGAACATCATTTGTCCTGCTCCCATTGTTTTTCACTATGACCCTTTATGATCCTGGCCCTTGATTTCTCTGTTTATCTCTTTTCTTGTTCCCTTTTCTGACTATTGTGCTTGTCCTTGATTCTCCTTCCCCTGAATCCTTGCATAGGTTTCCATCACCCTGCCAATTTAGTTTAAACCATTCCCAACCACTCTGGCAAATCCTGCCCCCACCGCCTCCAGTATATCAGTCTCAGTCCTCTCCAAATGTAACCTGTTCAATTTGCACTGGTCCCACCTCCCCTAGAACTGGTCTTAATGCCCCATGAATGCAAACCCCACCCTTTTGCACCATCTCTTAAGCCATGTATTCATCTGATATACCCTACTTATTGCTACTCTGACTAACATATGGCACTGGCAGTAATCCTGAGGTCACCACCTTTGAGATCCTACTTTTCAACTTGCTTCCTAACTCCCTATATTCTACTTTTAGGACCACTTTCCTTGTCTGTGCTTGCATCAATGTGTAACACAATTACTGGCTGTTCCCTCTCCATCTCCAGAAGTTCCTGTAGCCAATCTGGGACACCCTTGACTCTAGCACCAGGGAGACAACATTCCATCCTGGAGTCTCAGGAGCCACAGAAACACTTATCTATTCCCCTTTGCAATTGAATTGCCTATAACTATTGCATTCCCACACTTCCTGCTTCTCTACAATACAGCAGAGCCAATAATGGTGTAACAAATTTGACGGTTACCGATTTCCCATGACAGGCCAATTTCCCCAACAGCATCTAAACTGGTATATCTGTTTTGCAAGGGAATGGTCACAGATAGTTCCTGCACTGCCTGCCTACTCTTTTTATTCTGCTTGGTGGTCACCCATTCCCTTTCTGCCGGAGGAGACTTCGCTTGCAGTGTGAATTTGTCTCTGTATGTGTTATGCAAGATACCTTCAGCTTTGCGAATGTTCCACTGTATCTCAGCTGGTGCTCTAGCTCAGAAACTTGGGCTTCCAGGGGCTACAGCTGAAGCCACTTCTTGCACACAGACTGGCCCCACACACTGGAAATGTGCCTGTCCTCCTCTGTAGAGCAGGAGGAGCAGATCTTGAACTCTCCTACCATGACTTCCCACTTTTAAATTAAATTTTTTTGAAGATGCTTAATATCAAATAAGATCAATTATTTTAGGGTCCTCATTCCTCATTACTGTAGAATATAATCTTTACAAATTATAAACCACAAGGAAAAGCATAAACTTAAAAAAAAGCACCTCTTCGCCTTTGCACCAAATTCCGATTGTGCTCCAAATTCCCAGAAACACACATTTTCTCTGAGTTTGTCTCACTCTGGATGTGCTCTATGTGCCTGTCATGGTCAAATCTTAGCATGGGATAGGAATTGTGAGAGTGAGGCTTACAAAGGTGTGAAGCGTGTGACTGTGAATGAAAGCATGTAAATTGAAAAGATAACTACTGGTCTATAGAGATTGTTAGTCAATGGGTGATGAGGTCAGCAAATTGAGCAATGCAGGAGGCAAGCGCAGCAGTTGAAAGGAAATGCAATTTGAAGATCAATTTGCCCACTTTGCCAACTTGTATCAGATCATTAAACATCAGCCTGCTCCGCATCCATGGTGATGGAGCTTTACTTCCGGTGTTGACCTCTGCCACTGCTATATCTTGCTGCTTTCCGAACATTTGTCTGGCACGACTCCTAACCCGATCCCAACGGACACATGGTGTTTCTTCTTCATTCTACCCCTTGCAACGTGAGCTCTCTTTATGTTGGCACCTTCACACATTGCTCAGATTCACTTTTTAAAACCTACTTACCACACTTGCAATGCCCCTTTCTTATAAAGAAGTGCAACCGTCATTAAGTAGCATTGGCCATTCATGATATCCAGCCCCGACTCATACGCAGCTAACCAACAGTGTGGTGGGTATCTGTTGCATGTAGGAATAATGGAAACAAAGAGGCTGAACTAATGATCCCTGCAACGTAATAAATAGGTATAGGCTATTTGCGAGCTACATCCCCTGGTTGATTCTGGGGGTTGGGGGTGGTCATTAACCAATTTAACAGCAATGACATTCTAATTATCACTGTAAAACAGATTGGCTCAGTTGGCTAGAGTATGGTGCAAAATAAAACCTACAGTGTAGTCTCAAGCCCCATTCCTGCTGCGTTATTACTCACAAAAACAGCATTGAGTCATGGTCTGTTTATGGTTTAATTAGAAAATACATAGAGCAAGGAAGAACAACTGAGTTCAGCAAACATAGAAAATAGTGGCTTTAAATTGGGAACAGCTTAAAATTTCAAACTAGAGTTATTAGTAACTAGTTAGACAGAATTCCTTTCAACAATTGGAGGAAAATATTGAGGAATCCGGAAAATCCCTTTCCAATGCTCAATTACGGTTTGTAAATCTCCGAGTCTAAACAGACACCGTAAAATATAGTTTGTACTTTCCCCAAGATGTTTATGTTCTTTCCATTTAGTTTAGCCCCTCTGTTGCCTTGACTATGCACTTTCCCAAGTATGATGCTAGGATAGCGCATTGCTTTCTTTTGTGATTCTCAAAACTTTGGCTCTAGTTCAGAAGACAATCCTATTGCAGGGGCAATTTTCTCAAGAGTTATGTAATATCTTCTAATTGCACAGCCATTGATTTGTTTTGTATGCAGGGCTGGGTAAAAGAAACAAGGCCAAGATTTGCTACTTACCTATTGTTCTCCCCATGATTACAGCCTTATCCCTTCAAGTCCCACAATGTTTGTTGTGTTAAATAGGGAAATTTAACACCTTGACACAGCAGTGATGACACATCCAAATCACAATAACACAACAATCCAAATCCCAGGTCAGAGAGAACGCAGTTTGAAGAAGTGAGTTAGGCCACTGCTATGACAGCGATTCTTGGGCTGTCTTTTAAATATGTCTATCCACAGCTGACATCTCAAGGCACTGGAGCAGTACCACAAACGCTGCCTACGCAAGATCCTGCAAATCTGCTGGGAAGATGCACCAACACCAGCACACTCAACCAGGCCAACAACCCCAGCATCAAGGCACTGACCACCCTTGATTGGCTACAATAGGCTGGGCACATCATCCACATGAGTGACGTGAGACTCCCGAAAATGGTGTTCTACTCCTAGCTTCGAAACAGCAGGCAAGTCCCAGGTGGACAGAGGAAACGCTTCACTGATACCCTCAAGGCTTCAAAGTGCGGCATTCCCAAAGACACCTAGGAATCACTAGCCCAAGACCATCCAAAGTGGAGGAGAAGCATCAGGGAAGGCATCGAGCTCCTTCAGACTTGCCATCAGGGAAAAAAATGGAAGCTAGGCGATAAGAGTGAAAGGAGCATGCTGCCACACCAATGTTCCACCCACCCCTTCCTGTAACCACCACCTGCCCCAAGTGTAACAGAGCCTGCAGTGCTGCATCAGTCTGTACAGCCACCTATAGGCTCACCTGAAGAGTGAAAAAGAATCATCTTGTCTGTGAGGGGCTGCCGATAATATGGTCTTTTAAATTGTTAGACTGCCACCACTGTGAGTTTAGCTTTTTGATGTGCACCTATTACAAAATCCATTAATACCCTGATGGCAAAACTTTTAAGAGATTATAGGAGTGAGACAATTTTTAAAACAATTTATTTACACAATTTACATTTTTATAAGTATAGTATATTCCCAAGCAACTCAATGAACTGGAGCTGAGTCAATGACATAATATTAGATTCTAAATGTTATCAAGAAACAAGTTACAAAATAAACATTCCCAGTCCTACAGTGAGAAGACTTGGTAAGTGCGAACAAAAAGGATTTGGTACAGAGCATTTTACTGTTGTGAAATCAGATTGACCCAGCATTTAACTATGTTGGGGACAATCAGAATACTGGCTAGTGTACAAGAGGGACAGATCAGATAGAATAAACCTGGCACTGCAGATGACAAGATCAGACAGAGTAGATCAGGCAGACTAGAAAATGCAAGATCAGACAGAATAAACCAAACAGAATAGAGAGATCAGACAGAATAACCTTTACAGAGAAGGCAAGGCCAGACAGAGAAGGCGAGGTCAGACAGAATAAATTACAGAAAGTGGAAGACAGACAGGATAAGGTGAGTGCCTATCTTGAACAGACCAATCCCAGTGTAGTGAATACAGGATCACATACAAATCTACATTTAAAAACCAAAACCAGTTCTGAGAAAGGGTCACTGAACCAAAAACGTTAACTCTGATGTTTTCTTCACAGATGCTGCCAGACCTGCTGAGCTTTTCCAGCAACTTCTGTTTTTGTACAAATCGACCTTTGTCCATCTAGAACCTTCGATGTAATAAAATATCCCAAAGAACTTCCATAATCATTTTTTTTTTTTAAATCAAGCCACATGAGCCACATTTTAAGCCAAAGGCAGATTTCAGAGAATGACCCAAGGGAAGGTAGAGAGTTAGAAGGTAGACAGTGGGGAAGGTATTCCTGAGCTTGGGCCCTAGACAAATGGAAGCCACAAATACCAATTATGGAATCATTAACATCAGGGATGAAAAGTTAGATGAGCACATGTATCTCAGAAGATGAGGCCACCTTTTGCAAACAAGGTTGAGAATTTTAAACTCAAGACATCGCTTTAAGTGAGAACAAGAGTAATAGGTGAATGGGACTTGGTGTAAGTTTTAAGCAGAGTTTTGAATGATCTTAAAGGCTACAACGGGTGGAATGAGGAGTGATCAGCCAGAATTATATTGGAATAGTCAAACATAGAGGGTGCAAAGGCATGAATGAGTTTCAAAAGCAGATGGAACCAAGGTAGAATAGAATCAGGCAATGATTCAGAGATGGAAATTGGAGCCCTAATTCTAGCTAAGATATGAAGCTGGAAATTCAACTTGTGGTTAATTTTAACAACAAGATAACAAACAGTCTTGTTTAAACTCAAAGCAGTTGACAGAGAAGGATGGGTGCTGGTAATTAGGAATAGAGTTTATAACAAGGACTGAAGCGAATTGCTTCAATATTCCCAAAATGTAGCTAGAGGAAATTTGATTATCCAACATCCGCTACTGGAGCAACAATCTGAAAACTTAGCAACAGTGGAGGAGTTGAGAGAGTTGATGGTGAGGTAGAGCCGGAGGTCATCAGTAAGCATGTGAAAACCAACGCTGATGCAAATTGTCAGTGAGGGGCAGCATTTGGATGAGAGAATGGAGGAGATGATGACCAGATCTTTGGGGCCAACAGAGTTAGTGGTCGGACAGCACGAAAAGAAGTCATTGCAGGAGATATTCTGACTATGTCAAGACAGATTGTAAATGGAACCATTTGTGGGTGTCATCATCCAACTGAACATCACAGGAGGCTTTGGAGGAGGATGGTGTGATCACTAGCTGCGCCAGATGAAATTTAATGCAGGTAAGTGAGAAGGAAATGAAAATTAATAGAGAGAAGTGTGAAGTAATTCATACAGTAGGAAGTACAACAGAAAATATAAATTAAGGCAGACAATTGTAAAATGGGCACAAGTGTAGAGGAATCTGGAGGTGTAGCTGCACAACTCACTTAAGATAACAAGACAGGTTGAGAGCAGTTAATAAGGAATTGGGATTTACTCTGGGCTATATAAAAGAGGCAGAAGAGTACTAAAACACAGATTTTAAAGAACATCCCAAAGGAAGAAAAAGAGTTAGAGAGATCAGTGAAGAGCTTGGGGTGTAAGTAGATGAATGCACAATTATGAATTGTGAAGTCATTAAAATCAGGGATGCACCAGAGGGAAATGTTGAAAGCATGTTTTCTCTTGTGGGATAATCTAGAAGTAGGGGGTCACAGTTTAAAAATAAGGGGGTGTCCATTTAAAACCGAAATGAGGAAACTTTTTCCCTTTCTCAAAAGGTAGTGGATGCAGAACCTTCAAATAGTTTTAAGGCAGAGGTAGATAGATTCTTAATTATCAAGGGGATGGCAGATTTTGAGAATATGCAGGAATATAGAACTGAGGTTAAAACCAGGACAGCCATGATCTTATTGAATGGCAGAGCAGACTTGATATCATGTCAGCCTCAGCTAAAGAATTGTGTAAAGCTATGATCACAACATTTTAGGAAAGATGTGAAGACATTAGAGCAGTAGCAGAGAAGATTCACAAGAATGGTTCATTGGATGAAGATTTCTATTTGCATGGATTGGAGAAGTCAGTACTGACTTCCCTGGAGAAGTATGGGGGTGATTTGGTAGAGGTATTCAAAAGAATCTCTATAGAATGGAGAGACATAGTTCCTACTGTTGAAAAGTTCAAAAAATTCAGGGCACCAGTTTAAGATAAATCATGTAACACGTGGTTATGATCTGGAATGCATTGCCTGAGAATGTGATGGAGGCAGGCTCAATCATAGCTTTCCAAAAAGAAATGGATTTTAGAAGGAAAGATTTGCAGGGCTGCTAGCAGTGGCAGTAGATGAAGTACAAACAGCTGTCACAGTTACAACAAAGCAAATGGCCTTCTTTTGGTTGGTGACCATTCTATGATGCAACAATTTCAGATGCTGCAGACAGTTTAATTTTGTCACCTATACGCAGAATATCATTTGATACTTTGATAAGAGTCAGTTCCATTGGATTAGTTAGAATATATTGTCCCTGCTACAGTGAGTAGCATAAGACTCAACAAAATTAGCATAACATTTCCTAGTGTAAACAGTGTTGCTTAAGGGATAAATGTTGGCCAGGTCATTAGTAGAACTCCCATGTTCTTGTAAATAATGCCATGAGATCTATTTCTCTAATGCAGCTGGGTCTTGATTCAGTACTTCAATCTCTGAAATTCCTCAGGACTGAGGCACACTGAATGTGCTGAAGTCTCTGTAGTGCAGTTTGATCCAACATTCTTCATCTAAGAGTAGTCTAAAACGCACATGGTGAAACTAGAGGGGAAAAAGGTAGAAAATATCCAAAAGCATATGTTTCATTGTTTTCTTATTTTTTTAAATTTTTTTCTTTCACTGACTCCTCCTACTGATAAAGACAACAATCCTCACTGAAACATCGCCATCAAAAATATTAACCGCATTTTTAACACAAGTTCATATATGAACTAAATGACGGGCACATTGCCAAAATGTCAATAATGCACTTCATTGAATTCATCGTGAAAACAAACATAAAAATTTACAATTTCTGAATTTACCAACTTGCAACTTTTTCTTTTAACAAGCCATTGATGTTGACTGATACGCTACAATTTTTTTTGAGTGGCAATTGCTTTCCACTACTTCACCCAATGGGCTATGCTTTCTGTTAGGAACTGCATAGGTCACTCAACTGCAAACATCATCCCATGCTTAGGCACTGCGCTGTTCTCACCAGCTTCCAATACTTCAGAGTAGGAGTCGACGGAACAGATGGCTGATGATCCATCCATAACCTAGTTCATCAGCACTTTGCCTGTTGCCCCAGCTCATCCAAAACAGAGAACAGCGTAAACCTGGGTTCAGTGTGACACTAGCTGGTAGTCTTCACCCACTGTCTGGCTCACTGGGGAAGAGTGCCACTGTCTGCTTTAAATTCTAGAGATGGATGAGAGGTAGTCAGAAACGCAGGCACTTTTTGTTTAAAAAAATATTGGAAATCAAAGGGTGCTACTAAATTTACAGGAATGATTAATGTTTGGAATTTCTTTTCTACAAGTGATATGACCTGTGAGGGGAGAACTACGCATAAACAAAATACATAGAAACCACTCAAAGACAGTAAGACTTTGCCTGAAGGAAGCACATTTACGACAAAACAAAGCAGGAGTGTTGTCCATGAACATGACACACCTTTCACTTCACAGTTAGAGAGAAGATACCATGACAGGACCATTATGTAGCAGCTTTTAGGTCCTTACAATTTTCAAAGTGTTCCAATGTAGTCACTGTTTCTATTGTCAGAAAATATGGCACTTGACAGAAAACATGGTCACACAAACAGCAATGAAATCAAACAGATTATACAGTCATTTCAAGGTGATGTGGAGTCACGAGACAATGGTTATTAACATTGGGAAAACCTCCATGTCCTTCTTTACTTGATGCTGATCTGAGGCTGAAGCAAGTTAGCAAAGTTTCCACATTCCATGCCAGACTTTTTAAGAATTCATTTACAGCTATGGGTGTCACTGGATGGACCAGCATGTATTGTCCATTCAAATTGCCTTTGAGCAGGTGGTGGTGAGCCACCTTTTTCAATCTTTGCAATACATGGTTAGGGGCAGATATACCTACAGCGGTTAGGAAGGGAGTTCCAGGATTTTGACCCAGCAACAGTGAAGGTATAGTGATTTAGTTCCAGTCAGGATGATGTGTGGTTTGCAGGCAGTGGCATTTTCAGTCTTCTGCCCTTTTCTTTTTAAGTGGTAGAGGTAACAGGTTTGGCATGTACTGTCGATGGAGTGGTTGAGTGAGTTACTGCAGTATATCTTGCAGATAGTACTCACTGCTTCCAATGTGCAATGGAGATGAAGGAAGTCTAAGGTGGTGGATGGGGCGTCAAGGGATCAGGCTGCTTTGTTCTAGATGATGCCAAATTTCGTGTGTTATTCGAACTGCACTCCTCTAGGCAAGTAGAAACTATTCCATCCACTTCTGATGTGACTGGTAGACCGCTGACAGGCTTTGTGGAATACAGAGGCAGTTATTGACCCCAAATTTGCTGTTATAATCACAGTACTTATACGGCTAGTCCTTTTAAGTATCTGGTCAAAGGCAATACCCAGCTATTATTCCAAGTTAGCTGATTTCAGTAATGACAGAATGGGGGTAGGAACAACCACATTGAACAGTTGTTACTTGAAGCAAGAGGGAAAGGCTGAGATGCCACTACCCTCATTGGAACGGAGAACTTCTCATCTCCTGGAATCATGGCTCAGATCTGAAGCACAGTTACTTAGCACAGTTTCTGGAACTCAACCAGCAAAGAAACAAGTTTTCGGAAGAGGCAATATGAAAGGAGGAGAAAGGAGAGTGACCTCAGAAAAGCTGGGATAAAGTCTCAGCCTCTGGCACCTGGAACTGCACTTAATGAGGCTACAATGGAAGCAAAGCTTTTGGTCTTGGAACATACACTTTGCAAGACGTGACTGAGTTTCAGACGCAATTTTGTTCAGAGCAGGGGATAGTGGAACAAACTGAAATTAACTCTCACATTAAAAGATACACATATGTATATATTAAAAATGTACGGTGTTATTTACGTTGATGCCAAATCAACTAAATTACACCAACACAGGGACGATAATGGTCTGTGATCAATTGTGAGCATGAAAATAAAATTATCCTAAGAAACCAGTGATAATAAATCCTTGGCAAGGTCAATTCAAATTTACTAGCCCCCTCTATACCCATCACTAATAGCTACGGGCCATTCATTTTTGACACGAGTCATTGAGGAAGGAAGACATGGGGTTCCTCTTACCCATGTACAGTAACACCTTTACTGTTTGTATCGTAATAGGCCGTGGGAGCGAATGCTATTAAGCGGCACTGCTGCACTAGCTAAATGTCACAGACCACCTTCTGCTGAGCGGGGTTGGAAGTCATCCTTCCTCATCCAGCTCAGATCAGAGCGGGTCACGACTTCGCAGCGGACCAGCAACACGTCATCTTTCACATAGGTGCGCTGCTGGAGAGCTTTGAGATGCAGGAAGGTGACATAGCCGAAGCCCTTGGGGTTGCGCTGTAGAGCAGGCCGCTGGAAGGCCAGCAACTCGGGTTTGCTCTCCATGATCTCCTCATGGTTCTGCTTGATGGGGCCCTCTGACTGGTCAAGGATAGAGAGCCGGATGGTGCCCTGAAAGGGCCAGGTTAGGTAGCTGTCATACTCGCCCTGCATGGTGTGCACAAAGAGTGAGATGTAGTTGGAGCAGCGTTGGGCACTAGGTGACTGCAAGTGCAGGCGGAGGCACAGTTTGTAGCCTGGCTTGCCTGTATAAAAGCCAGGGCTGTGGAGCACGACAGGCTGATCCTCTGCCTGTGCCTGCAGGTGGGCGCCAAAGTTTTCCACCTTCCAGATAAAAATCCCATTGCACTGCTGGGCCTCCAGCTCACCAAGGCGTTCTTCCAGCGCCCGGACACTCCGTTTCAGGTCCCCCACCTGGCCACTCTGCGTCTCCATCTTAGCCGTGAGCTCCCGGATCTGATGATCCTGCCGGACCAGACGTCCCTCCAGTTGATGAACAGTCTCTTTCAGGTTCTGAATCAGAGGTGAGCAGTCACAAGATGGCGAGACCCCAAGTACTGGTGTTGACTGCGAGCGTGAGGCCTGCAGTGACCCTGGGAGTGTCGCTGGCTCAAAATCGTCTTCTGAATTCAGTATGTTAATGGATGACACCTGGGAGTTTAGTCCTGTGCTCACACTGCGCAGCGTCTGGGCCATCATCCGCATGTGGGCCTGTGTGTAATCCTGGAGGTGCATCGCCAGGTCATTCCTCTGCATCTGAACAATTTGAAGGAGTCATGTTAGCAGGTTTCTACAGCACACATTAAAGTTACATGGATGTTACAGACAAAGGAAGCAACAAATTAAATTTTTATCACAACCTTTATCACTGTAAAACACCCCAAGGGGTGATTAGAAGAATGATTTGATACAAAGCAACTGCAGATATATTAGGATACATGATCAAAATTTTACTAAAGATATCTTAAAGAAGGAGAAAGAGGTAGAAAGATATGTGGGGAAGTTTACAGATTAGGTAGCTGAAAGGACAGTCATTAATTCACTGGAGATGAGAGCTGTGAAAGAGCAAAATGGGCATTTGTAAGAATTGGATAAATGGCAAGATCATAGGGGTGTTGAGGACTGGTGAATGAAAGGAGGAGAGTGTAACTACAATAATTTAAAATTTTTGCTGGAGCAGAGTTAAAGACGGCTACAACTGTGGGAAATCTTTTTAAAAACACAAAAATAAATGGTTGAAATGTACAGCATTTAAAATAAGGAAAGTGTGGTGAACAATTCAGTTGGCTGGGTGAAATAGGACAGTGTTGCTAACACTTAAAACTTACTGTCTTTCTGAAGATGCCTCAACACTCAGCATTCACTGGGGTCAATTTAATGTTTGGAACAGTGGGATGCCATTGACTGCCTCATGCTTGTTGCAACATTCAGTTAGATGATGGCCAATCGCTACCCACCCTAACT
This sequence comes from Rhincodon typus, assembly GCF_021869965.1. Lineage (NCBI taxonomy): Eukaryota > Metazoa > Chordata > Chondrichthyes > Orectolobiformes > Rhincodontidae > Rhincodon > Rhincodon typus. Next base: position 11,695,817 of record NC_063348.1, read on the forward strand.
TTGCAAGCCTATGCTTCACAAAGACACAATCTGGGTGTTACCATTTCCAATGGAACATGCTCTCAACACCTTCTCTGGAGGATCATGTTCCAGATTTTCGCTATCATTTGTGCCCAAGTGCTTCCTGACATTAACTTTGAACAGTTCAACTCTAATATTAAGGTTATTCCCTTGTGTAACTTTCTACATATTTAAGACTTCCTCCAGGAAGCATGGGGTAGCACGGTAGCTCAATTGAGAGCACAGCTGCCTCACAGCACCAGGGACCTGGGTTCGATACCAGCTCTGGATGACTGTCTGTGTGGCGTTTTCACATTCTCCCCATGTCTGTGCAGGCTTCCTCCGGGTTCTCCGGTTTCCCCTCTCAGTCCAAAGACGTTCAGGTTAGGTGGCCATGCTAAATTGCCCATGGTGTCCAGGGATGTGCAAGCTGGGTGTACAAGCCATGAGAAATGCAGGGTTACAGGGACAGGGTTGGGGCATGGGTCTGGGTGGGATGGTCTTCAGAGGGTCGCTGTGAACTTGATGGGCCAAATGGCCTGCTTCCGCACCGTGGCAATTCTATGATTTTCCCATGATTCATAAGCATTGTGATAACAGTCACTGCAAAAACAGAAAATGACACATCAAGACTGTTTGTAAAAAAAATGGGGTAACCAGTAGGTTTAATGGGGCTGCAAAACAAGTGGAAACTGCCATAAGAGATAATCATTCCAATTCAGCAATTAGAAAGACAAATGTTGAATGAAAAATAATTTCTCTGTAGCAGCCAAAGGAGAGGTAAATAGTTTTTAAACAGTATTTGAGGGTATCTAATTTTACTTTGTGACTTCTAGTACAGAAACAAGACTGAGCTTCTCCAGCTATCTACTCTCTGTGCTACTCATTCCACATCACCTTCAGTCCTGGCAATTCTATGCATTTTCTCTGCACTTGTCATAATGTTTGAAGTTCTTCCCTCTCTTCAAACTTTCTCATTCATTGACATTGCCAGGTTTACCAATCTCTCCAGGGGAGGGGTAGGGGAAGGAGTAACCATTACTCAGGACTGCACAATGATCAGAAGTAAAGGAGTAAAGGTACCCAGGAGTACTATCGGAAATGCGGTAGAAGATACAAAAATCATCCAATAATAATAGTAAAAGATCAAGGAGAAAAAGGGATAACTTGGAAAGGAGGAACTATCACTAGAGAAAAAGTATTCATGAACTAAAGGTTGACATGGCCCCTGGTCCTGATGGTCTGCATCTTAGGACCTTTAAAGCTGTCAGATTGTAGATTACAGTTTGCAATCTTCCAAAATTCCATAAATTCTGGAAAGATCTGACAGATTGGAAAACTGTATATGCAACACCTCTAATCAAGAAAGCAGCAAGATAGAAAGCAGGAAACAATTAGCCTAATGCCATCATTGGAAAATTACAGGAGTCTTTTATTAAAGGAGTAGGAGAAAGGCATTTAGAGGATCATGATAAAATCATACTAATTTTGTCTGATAGTATGAAAGGGAAGTTGTGCTTGACAAATTTATTACAGTCCTTTGGGTAGAGAGGAACCAGAGGATGGAGTGTACGACATTCAATAAAATACCACATAAATAAATAGAGGAATCTTTCCCCTCCTCGGGGAATATTTCCTATCTGTACAGTATTAGAAGTGGAGAGGTTATAACTTCTGAGCTTCAGTTTGTTGTGTGTATCATCAGTGGTCTTTGGATAAATTCATGTTAGTTTAACAACTATTAACCTCTTAAAATAAATAACATAAAAAATAACAGAACTCAAAACCCACTTCCTGTTCTAAAACTAGCAGAGCTGCAATTATCAGGGTGGGGAGGCAATAATTAATTAATTTCACATCAGTACAAGGTTATAGATAACAGGATCAGCCAGTCCCTTGAAAATGCCTTGAATCACATCTACAATTGCAAGGAATGTTATAGTACTGACTCACCTTTTCTGGGCAGCCAAAGACACTGAAAGTGCAGGGGACAGGTGCTTTTGGACAATCCAGATTATAATGATTCTGCAACTGTTAAGAGAATGATTACACTCAAGTTAAAACCAAGAAGTGAGGCATAAATATGGAGGATGGCAATGTGTAGTGCCCTCTGGACTTACTCTGGTATCATTTTTCTTCCTTCCAATACTTGGCCACCCCACATCCTCCCACTTCTCCCCTACTACTGCAGGAATGACTGATAGAATTTGCCCATCAAAATGACTTGCAATTCAGATTAACCCCCAACCTTAAGTACATCACATAATTTGCTCTCCTCAATTTACAGGAAGCCTCACAATCGCTAATCTAGGGATTTAAAATTGAAGTTAAAGCAGCTACATACCCAGCGGTTCACAGATGTAACATTAAAAAATATAATGCGTTTTACATCAGAGATCAGCATCAGTAAAAAGTTCACAGCAGGGTCTAACCTATACATAATATCTCGTGGGCAGCACAGTGGCTCAATGGTTAGCACTGCTGCCTCATAGTACCAATGTCAAATTGTCCGTAGTGTCCAAGGATGTGCAGGCTGGGTGGATTAGCCATGGGAAATGCAGCGTTGCAGGGATAGGATAGGGGAGTGGGTCCGGGTGAAATTCTCTGCAGAGCATCAGGGTGGACTTGATGGGCCAAATGGCCTGTCTCCTTTGATTCTATCATGCAGCCAGTATCATTACTGATGGCTATATACTATTCCACTGGACTAGCTACCAAAAACACTCTTATCCCATTGTCAGCATGGGCCACTCAGGCCAATTGTCATCCCAGATCAGGAAACTCAGAAAAGTTCAAGGGCTCAAACCGGAGACTTCCTTGGTCTGTATGATTGAGCACACATTAAGTTATAGATATACCCGAATGAGTCATGGCGACAGTTTAAGATGTACCTGTTTCAGTAAATACTGGGTGCTTCTGCGATCTATAACATAAAACAATAACTCCCAAGGGAAGTACATAGAATGTACACAGGCCAGTTGGCTCACCAAATCTAGGCTAGGTTTAACACACAATATGAGCTTCCTCCCACACCTCATCAGCTTCAGCTTAATCTATCAGCTACCTTTATTTCCCTCATGCACAACATCTGATTTACCTTTGGACAACTGTGCTAAAGACATCAACAAACTGCCCTCGGGGATACCATGCACATCTAATCACTGCAATCTTTGAATCTTCTTGCAAAACTGTACTTGTGAATGCTTATATTCACCTCTTTCACACATTCAGGCAATCCGAGAGGTAACTCATCAGCAATTACAGTGAATTATTTGCAGTCAAAATTTAACCTTGAATATTCCCCCACACAACTGAAAGACTGTTCTGAAGGCAATGGTAGACACTAGTATAAAATGTTATCATGTCACAGTTACATGACTATCCTAAACATGGAATATTCACGTTTGAATGCTGTGGCTTAATGGTTAGATTACAATATAGACAGGCAAGACACATCAGTTAGTCCTCTGGCTATGTACTATACCAAACCCTAAGAATCACAATACTTTAAGCATTTACATGACTACAGGAAAAATAGCAAAATACAAGACTGGACTAAGTCTCAGTCTGGGAGAAAAAAAATGTGTGCATTTGCATATTCAGTACCAACAAGTGAGTGTGTACAGAATATAGATTGGTTCTTTCTCATTAAAATACTGGAAACATTGGAGTTGTTCCTGTTATCTGCTAAGTTTCATTCTTCAGTTCCCATGCACCAATTGATATTAAGGAAGCTTAAATCATCTGAGAAACTGTATCTCTGTCTACTGGGAACTTTCAAAGTTTCTTGTATTGACAGAAATCACACAACATCCTTTCCCCCCTCCTTAAAGCACCCTACCACACCACATAAGTCATTTTCTTAAATTAATTAATTAATTCAAAGGAAAAAGGGATTGAAGATAAGACAAACATAAATGTGCTCACGAAGATGGTGGAGAGCTTTTCTTGTTCATGGGATATTGGCATCACTGACAAGGTCAGCATTCATTGCCCATCCTTAATCGTCCTTGAGAAAGTTGGGACGTAGGTACATTCAGTGCTGTTAGGAAGGGAGTTCTAGGATTTTGATGGAGTGAGAGGAATGGCAATATAGTCCCAAATCAGAATGGGACGTGGCGTGGAGAGGGACTTGCAGTTGGCACTGTTCCCATCAACCAGAGGTTAGAAGTTAGGAAGGTGCTGTCAAAGAGGCTTTGGTGAGTTGCTGCAGTGAAATCTGTAGATTATCTGCACTGCTGCCCTTGTGTTCCAGTGGTTGAGGAGCAAACATGTAAGGTTGTGGCTGGAAAGCCAATCAAGCTTTATTTTGGTTGGTGTTGAGTATCAAATGTTGTTGGAGCTGTACTCATGCAGCAAAGTGGTCTGCATGATCAGCAAGGCTGGTGGTAGGTACCAGGTAATTTCAACCTTGTTCAAGAATTCTTATTAAATATTTAAATCTAATGCACTTAAACTCAAAGAAAGGGCATCCAAAACTTTGTCCATGATACTAAGGACAGGAAGGCAAAGTAAAATCCTGTCTGCAAGTGACCAGTAATTTACAAGGTTCATTGTGAAGGGTCAAAACAAGAGGAGTAGACAGACTCTACAATGAGAGGCAAAAACACTGATCTCTGTAAATGTACACTTTCTTGAAAGCATTATTATAAGCAACACTTTCATACTGAATAGATGATATTATAAATTGAGATGTGAGCCTGCAATTACTGCTTTATTGAAAAGGAGCCCAACAACCAAAACCAATGGTCTGACTGATCTAGGCAGTGGAGAGTATTCCATCACAATCATCCTTGTCGCCAGCAAAAAGGCTCTATCGAATCAGATGAGTTACTGTTCCCTGCTGCAGGCTTACCCTTCTGGCAACAAAATTATTGGAAACGCATATATTTATGGATTATGAGAAATGGAAAAAAGGACACTACTATGTTGCAAAGGATTGCTCGGAACTGTTATGTCAAATGGTTAAAGGAAACCAAGATCTATTTGCAGTTTATAAAAAGACAACAAGCAACTGGAAAGCAGTGCCCAGCAAAGTTTGAGAAAGAGATAATGGTAGAAGTTTATTGCTTTCATTGTTGAGCAAAAAGGACTGAAAAACCCCAATAAATCTAAATGGCAATTACCTAGCAACAGCCTATGGACTAAGGCAAAGGGTGTTTCTTTCAGTACACACTTAGAAGCTGTGAGCAGTTGCTGGAGAAGTTGCAAAGATGCATTGCAATCACACTTAGTCGATAAGAATCAGAGTCTGAAGCTGAAAGCAGCACTCTCTCTCTCTATCTCTCACTGAAGTACTTTGGGAGAAATAAATAGATTTAGTTTCAAATATCAGGACTCCTAACTGTTTCTCATCTGAATCTGAACTGACAATATCCCATCATTCTGTAACTGACAACAACACAACTCAAAGGAAGAAACCAAAAGAACTGTGACAAAGTCACCTCATTCTATCCTTTTAGCTTGGACTCTCCATCCACAGGGTTTTCCACATGTTTTCATTCAAAATTGTTTTGCAGAACGAGTGTGTTAGGACTATCTACTATTGTGCGTTTGGGTTTAAAAGAGAGATATCGTTTAAGTCACATATCCACACCACTCAGATCACTGTTTTTGTAAGATTGCTCAACTCTATCCCGCATCAGCTTAGCTTCTGTTGAAACTCTAGTCTATCCCTTTGTTACTTCTACAGCTGATCATTCCAATGCCCCAGCTGATCCTGTGTAAAGCTGAGGTAATCCAGATTCCACTGCCAGTATCTTAACTCACATCAAGTCGTAGCTCCCGTCACATTTCAGCAGCCCTGTGCTCAGAGACATGCAATGACTCAAAGTTAAAATTCAATTTGTTTCCAAATCCCTCAATGTTTTTGACCCTTCCCTGTTTCTGCAATCTGCCCAACCTGTCAATTCTGAAAGGTATGTGCACTCTTCCTTTTCTGGGCTTGTTGAACACCCACAGTTTTAATCACTCTGATGTTGATGACTATGTTTTAAGCAGTCAAGGCCCCAAACAGTTGAATTCTCTCCCAACTTTCCTCCTTTAAGATGCTCCTTAAAACCAACCCTCTAATATCTACACTCCTAAACCTGCTACATAAGAATTGTTGAGATAACGCAGATTGACGTGTGGTGACAGCCATG